>NC_061514.1:210102270-210340848 GCF_022539505.1 Lolium rigidum
CCGTAACCTTCGGCAGGGGCCCCGTACTCCTCCTCGTCATCATCGTCGTCATCATCATCATCCGACCCGGCGCGGAAGCGCTTCATCGGCGGGTACTCGTCGGAGGAGGTGTCCTCCTCCACTTCTTCCTCCTCATCGGAAGAGATGTCTTCGCCCCAGAGAGCATCATCGTCGTCCTCCTCCTCCGAGTCCCCATCAATGAGGAAATGAAGGTTGTCCTCCCCATCGGTCAGGGATTCGTCATCCTCCGACCGGACGGAGAAGTCCCGGATCCGCCTCGTCCCATCGCTCCGGGGCGCGTATGTCCTCCGGCGTCGACTCGCGGGAGGAGGAAGACCGGTAGGAAAGACCGGAGGAGGAAGAGGAGGAGGAGTCCATGGAGGAAGAAGGGTTTTTCGAGTACTACAGAGAAACAGAGGATGAGGAGGGGATGAAGAAGCAAACTGCTCGATGCGGTTAAATAAAAGGGGTATAGTGGAGATTTAATGCCATTACGGTTTCCGAGGAAGTGATGTTAAAGCTATCGAATCTTGCAGAGAAGTTGATAAGGCAAGGCATCATGATGAAGGATACTGTGACTTGCTCGCGTCCGCCACGACATGATCCGACGAAGAAAAAGCAGAGTGATTTTGGAATTGCCATTTCCAAAACCAGGGGGGCATGTGTTATCACCAGAATTTGACCGGATCAGAGGTGGGCCGCGATTAAGATGGGTTTGAAGAATATACATGGAAGATATACATGAATCGGCCTTGTATGCAAAGTTTGGGCTAGTTTGCCCGTGTATCTGTAAATATAGTAGGATACGTGTCGGTTAGATAGAATTTCGCTCGTGCACGGTTGGGATTATTCCCACGTTAGAAAGTCTACGGACTATAAATATGTATCTAGGGTTATTGAGAAAGACAACAATCACGTTCATCACAAACCAATCTAGGCGAATCGCCAACCCCTTGTTTCGAGGGTTTCTTCCGGTAAGATCATGCTGCTCTAGATCGCATCTTGCGATCTAGGCAAGCACACGTTTATTCGTCGATCATGCGTTGCTCGTACCGAAGCCTTGTTGATGGCGAGCAACGTAGTTATCATAGATGTGTTAGGGTTAGCATTGTTTCATCGTATCATATGCTTTCGTCCATGCAACCCTTAGATGCCTAGCCGCCCTTACACCTATCTTAGGTGTAAGGGCGGCACCTCGCTTGATCATTATTTAGTATATCCGATCCGTTATGATTGCTCCTTGTTCTTCAAGGATTAGTTTAATATCTCGCATAGTTAGGCCTTACAAACGGGTTGAAGGATCCAAAGGCACGTAGGGTGTAGTTTGCTAGGCCTAGATAAGATGTTCCGGGATCAACTTCATGTTGGTTTTTAGGCCTTATCTAGGGTCGGTTTATTATCACCGTGCGTGACCGCCGTGCTCAATCACGCGTAGGATGTTCCGATTATGTGGTGAAAACCCTAAATCGTAGTAGGTCGTTTTAGCTCTATATTGATCAAGCAGACCACCATGTGATCGTATACCTCATACGGATCATGGGTGGATCGGCTCCTTGAGCCGATTCACAGACAACCTCGAGAGCCGATCGAGGCTCGTATTTAATGTTTACGTGTATGCCATGCAGAAACTAAGCGAAGCAAATCCATCACCTTCCCCGACCAGGGTATAGGTCAGGTGGCACGCCCTTGCACCAGCATCGGACGTGCATGCCGAGTCTTTGCGGGCCGTCGCTCGAGGGACCAGGGCCAGCCGCAGTTCTGGGAGCCTCCCGGCTCTAATGTGTTGCCCGTCGCTGCTCGCCGGTGGGTTTCTGACCGCAACAGTCCCCCAAGCATTGAGGAGAAAATTTACTTTGATGGTGCTTTGCCTCCTATTTATGATGATTATAATGATAGTAGTCTTTTAGTACCACCTGTTATGGAGGATAAATTTGATTATGATTACAATATGCCTCCTATATTTGATGATGAGAATAATAATGATAGCTACTTTGTTGAATTTGCTCCCACTATTACTAATAAAATTGACTATGCTTATGTGGAGGGTAATGATACTTTTATGCATGTGAATAAAGATGTTTTATGTGATACTTATATTGTTGAGTTTGCTCATGATGCTACTGGATATTATTATGAGAGAGGAAAATATGGTTGTAGAAATTTTCATGTTACTAAAACACCTCTCTATGTGCTGAAAATTTTGAAGTTACACTTGTTCTATCTTCCTATGCTTGTTACTTTGCTCTTCATGAACTTGTTTATTTTCAAGATTCCTTTTCATAGGAAGCATGTTAGGCTTAAATGTGTTTTGAATTTGCCTCTTGATGCTCTCTTTTGCTCCAAATACTATCTCTTGCGAGTGCATCATTAAAACTGCTGAGCCCATCTTAATGGCTATAAAGAAAGAACTTCTTGGGAGATAACCCATGTGTTTATTTTGCTACAGTACTTTTATTTTGCATTTGTGTCTTGGAAGTTGTTACTACTGTAGCAACCTCTCCTTATCTTATTTTTGTTGCATTGTTGTGCCAAGTAAAGTCTTTGATAGTAAGGTTCATACTAGATTTGGATTATCACGCAGAAACAGTATTTCTTTGCTGTCACGAATCTGGGCCTAATTCTCCGTAGGTAACTCATAAAATTATGCCAATTTACGTGAGTGATCCTCAGATATGTACGCAACTTTCATTCAATTTGAGCATTTTCATTTGAGCAAGTCTGGTGCCTCAATAAAATTCGTCTTTACGGACTGTTCCGTTTTGACAGATTCTGCCTTTTATTTCGCATTGCCTCTTTTGCTATGTTGGATGGATTTCTTTATTTCATTAATGTACAGTAGCTGTGTGCAATGTCCAGAAGTGTTAAGAATGATTGTGTCACCTCTGAACATGTGAATTTTTAATTATGCACTAACCCTCTAATGAGTTTGTTTCGAGTTTGGTGTGGAGGAAGTTTTCAAGGGTCAAGAGAGGAGGATGATATACTATGATCAAGAAGAGTGAAGAGTTTAAGCTTGGGGATGCCCCCATGGTTCATCCTTGGATATTATAAGAAGACTCAAGCATCTAAGCTTGGGGATGCCCAAGGCATCCCCTTCTTCATCGACAACTTATCAGGTTATTTCTCTTGAAACTATATTTTTATTCAGTCACATCTTATGTACTTTGCTTGGAGCGTCTGTTTGTTTTTGTTTTTGTTTTTGTTTGAATAAATGCTTGTGTGGGAGAGAGACACGCTCCGCTGGTTCATATGAACACATGTGTTCTTAGCTTTTAATGTTCATGGCGAAGGTTGAAACTGCTTCGTTCATTGTTATATGGTTGGAAACGGAAAATGCTACATGTAGTAATTGGTAAAATGTCTTGGATAATTTGATACTTGGCAATTGTTGTGCTCATGTTTAAGCTCTTGCATCATATACTTTGCACCCATTAATGAAGAAATACATAGAGCTTGCTAAAATTTGGTTTGCATAATTGGTCTCTCTAAAGTCTAGATAATTTCTAGTATTGAGTTTTGAACAACAAAGAAGACGGTGTAGAGTCTTATAATGTTTACAATATGTCTTTTATGTGAGTTTTGCTGCACCGGTTCATCCTTGTGTTTGTTTCAAATAACCTTGCTAGCCTAATCCTTGTATCAAGAGGGAATACTTCTCATGCATCCAAAATCCTTGAGCCAACCACTATGCCATTTGTGTCCACCATACCTACCTACTACATGGTATTTCTCCGCCATTCCAAAGTGAATTGCTTGAGTGCTACAGTTAAATAATTCAAAATTTATCACCTCTGATTTGTGTCAATGTTTTATAGCTCATGAGGAAGTATATGGTGTTTATCTTTCATTCTTGTTGGGCAACTTTCACCAATGGACTAGTGGCTTCATCCGCTTATCCAATAATTTTGCAAAAAGAGTGCGCGGGGTTCCCGACCCCCAATTAATCAACCTTCATTAATAATTCTCTTCACATGTTTTGCTCCGATTCACCAGTAAGCAACTTAATTTTGCAAATAGACACTCCTTCATGGTATGTGAATGTTGGAAGGCACCTGAGGATTCGGTTAGCCATGGCTTGTGTAAGCAAAAGGTTGGGAGGAGTGTCATCCATAAATAAAACTAAAATACATGTGTAAACAAAAGAGAAGAGGGATGATCTACCTTGCCTGGTAGAGATAACGTCCTTCATGGGAGCCGCTCTTTGAAGGTTTGTCTGGCAAGGGGGTTAGAGTGCCCACTACCATTCGTTGACAACAACAAACACCTCTCAAAATTTTACTTTTATGCTCTCTTCATGTTTTCAAAACCAAAGCTCTAGCACAAATATAGCAGTCGATGCTTTCCTCTTTGAAGGGCCTTTCTTTTACTTTTATGTTGAGTCAGGTCACCTATCTCTCTCCACCTCAAGAAGCAAACACTTGTGTGAACTGTGCATTGATTCCTACATACTTGCATATTGCACTTGTTATATTGCTTTGCATTGACAACTATCCATGAGATATACATGTTACAAGTTGAAAGCAACCGCTGAAACTTAATCTTCCTTTGTGTTGCTTCAATACCTTTACTATGAATTTATTTCTTTATGAGTTAACTCGTATGCAAGACTTATTGATGCTTGTCTTGAAAGTACTATCCATGAAAAGTCTTTGCTTTATGATTCATTTGTTTACTCATGTCATTACCATTGTTTTGATCGCTGCATTCATTACATATGCTTACAATAGTATGATCAAGGTTATGATGGCATGTCACTCCAGAAATTATCATTGTTATCGTTTTCCTGCTCGGGACGAGCAGGAACTAAGCTTGGGGATGCTGATACGTCTCCGACGTATCGATAATTTCTTATGTTCCATGCCACATTATTGATGATATCTACATGTTTTATGCATACTTTATGTCATTATTATGCGTTTTCCGGAACTAACCTATTGACGAGATGCCGAAGGGCCAGTTGCTGTTTTCTGCTGTTTTTGGTTTCAGAAATCCTAGTAAGGAAATATTCTTGGAATCGGACGAAATCAATGCCCATCATCTTAGGATCACGCGAAGTTTCCAGAACACCCGAGAGAGGCCAGAGGAGGGCCACTGGGCCCCCAGATGACAGGCCGGCGCGGCCCTAGGGGGGCGCGCCCCCCTAGTGTGTCGTGGCCTCGTCGACCCTCCGACTCCGCCTCTTCGCCTATAAAAAGGTCCCTGACCTAAAAACCTCGACACGTTCGACGAAACCAGAGAAAACCTTCCAGAGCCGCCGCCATCGCGGAGCCAAGATCTGGGGGACAGGAGTCTCCGTTCCGGCACGCCGCCGGACGGGGAAGTGCCCCCGGAAGGCTTCTCCATCAACACCACCGCCATCTTCATCAACGCTGCTGTCTCCCATGAGGAGGGAGTAGTTCTCCATCGAGGCTCGGGGCTGTACCGGTAGCTATGTGGTTCATCTCTCTCCTATGTACTTCAATACAATAATCTCATGAGCTACCTTACATGATTCAGATTCATATGATGATGCTTGTAATCTAGATGTCATTATGCTAGTCAAGTGGGTTTTACTTATGTGATCTCTGGAGACTCCTTGTCCCACGTGTGTAAAGGTGACAGTGTGTGCACCGTGTGGGTCTCTTAGGCTATATTTCACAGAATACTTATTCACTGTTATGAATGGCATAGTGAAGTGCTTATTTATATCTTTTTATGATTGCAATGTGTTTTGTATCACAATATATCTGCGTGCTACTCTAGTGATGTTATTAAAGTAGTTTATTCCTCCTGCACGGTGTAATGATGACAGTGTGTGCATCGTGTAGTACTTGGCGTAGGCTATGATTGTGATCTCTTGTAGATTATGAAGTTAACTATTGCTATGATGGTATTGATGTGATCTATGCCTCCTTTCGTAGCGTGAAGGTGACAGTGTGTGCATGCTATGTTAGTACTTGGTTTGGTTATGTTGATCTGTCGTGCACTCTAAGGTTATTTAAATATGAACATTGAATATTGTGGAGCTTGTTAACTCCGGCATTGAGGGTTCGTGTAATCCTACACGGTTAGTGGTGTTCATCATCCAACAAGAGAGTGTAGAGTTTAGCATCTATCTATTTATTCTCGTTATGTGATCAATGTTGAGAGTGTCCACTAGTGAAAGTATGATCCCTAGGCCTTGTTCCTAAATATCGCTACCGCTGCTTGTTTATCGTTTCTATCGCATCCGTACTTCCCGCAATATTACTACCATCAACCGCACGCCAGCAAGCACTTTTCCGGCGCCGTTACTACTCGCTTATACTTATTCATACCACCTGTATTTCACTATCTCTTCGCCGAACTAGTGCACCTATTAGGTGTGTTGGGGACACAAGAGACTTCTTGCTTTGTGGTTGCAGGGTTGCATGAGAGGGATATCTTTGACCTCTTCCTCCCTGAGTTCGATAAACCTTGGGTGATCCACTTAAGGGAAACTTGCTGCTGTTCTACAAACCTCTGCTCTTGGAGGCCCAACACTGTCTACAAGAATAGAAGCACCCGTAGACATCACCACCCGTAGGCTGAACTTTGTCAGTAGCGTGTCCCAAAGAAAAGTTTTCATCGTGTCGTTGACATAACTAGCACCACTCTCCGCGTTCTTCGGCTTATGCCACTCTTGAATGCTGATCGGTACATGGTCCCTAACAAGAACTCCGGCTTGACTTGTAAATTTGCGGCAAAACTCTTTGGGATGCTCTGGTTCAGCATTAGCCTTGAATGCCGTGAGGGCTAACTCCGCCCTCGCCCTTTAGCAGTTGCGTCGGGCCTCGTTTTGATCTAACAGACTTGCTCGATGATCCAGAAGGCTAAAACAAAAAATTATTCGTTAATAAGTGCAATACATATAAATGAATGCATCTAGGGATGAACATAGACTAATTGATACATAAATATACACCTCGGCAGAGTTTGTGATGGACACTTCGTTGTCTCTTCTAATTTGTTCAGACTCAAGTCCCTCGCCGAAATCATTCAGAAAGTCTTGGAACTCGTTGTCATCTCCATCGGGTTCCGGACCACGGGCACTCTCATAGATCAATTTACGCACCGCTTCTCCCCCTCCTCATCTCGGACGAAGGTGCCGTCCTCCATACCTCAATGTCACTACAAAATTAAGAAAGCAATTGTATTTCATTCATCATGTCATGATCATATAACAGATTGCTAGATGGATAACAATTGAAATGAAGAAAACAAAAAAACCCTAACAGACCAGAAATCCTCTCACTTTGTAGAATTGAAGTTATGAATTATGCCATATTACTCAAATTAATTCAGATTTTAATTTTGTCCAAATTTTAGTTAATCAAAACCCCTCCATCGGCAACGAGGTGCTCCCCTCCATCGCAACGAGGTGCTCAAGGCACCCCGGACGGCAAGGACGGCACGGGCAAGCGGCGGTCTCGTTCCTGACCAAGCTCGTGAAGGTGGCGGCTGGCTTGGGCGTGACGGCGTCGGCCGTCTCCACGTCCCTGTACACGGTGGACGGCGGGCAGCGGGCGGTCATCTTCGACCGCTTCCAGGGCATGCTCCCCACTTCCTCACCTCCCTCGGCCTCGACTACGACGAGAAGGTGCGCGATGGCGACGGTGACGCAGGCGGTGCTGCTGCGGCTGCTGCAGGCGATGCACACGGACGAGCGGGTCACCGGGGAGCACCGCTCGCCGGCGCTGCAGGTCACCGCCGTCGTGCCCGCGCTCACCGCCTCCACCGCCGACTCCCTGCTCTGCCCCTCCAACGGCTTCCTCCTCCACCGGTGGTGTGCGTGTGTGCACCGCGCTCGAGGCTGGCATTCCGTCGAGCAGCTGGTGTGCAGCCTCCACTGGTGGTGTGCGGCGGCGTGGCGCGGATGGCGACGACCTCCAGCAGGGGAATGGCGGCGTGGCGCGTAGCGGCGGCGGCCACGGTCTCGCGCGGTGGCGGCACATCGGCGGCGGGCAACGGAGCCGGAGAAGGGGGGGATCAGGCGACGGGGGCGGCGCGCACACATACCTGCAGAGGCGCACGCGGAGAGGAGCGGGCGGCGGCCGACGGCGAGGATGCGACGGCGACGGCGAGGCTGCGACGGCGACGGTGAGGAGCGGCGCGGCGGGGTCTCTGTGCGTCGACGACGGCGACGGCGACGAGCGGCGCGGCGGGGTCTCTGTGCGTCGACGACGGCGACGGCGACGAGCGGCGCGGCGGGGTCTCTGTGCGTCGAGGAGAGGAAATGGGGAATTTGGGGAAATTTGGCCGCGGCTAAGTGTAATACAGGGGAAGACCCTTTCGTACCAACCGGTACGAAAGACCTTTCGTACCGGTTGGTGGTACCAACCGGTACCAAAGGGTTTTTTTTTGTTTTTTGTTTTCTTTTACTATTTTCTTTTCTTTTGCTGTTTCTTTTCTATTTCTTTTTTGTTTTCTGTTTCTTTTTTCTTTTCTGTTTCTTTTTCTTTTCTTTTATGTTTCTTTTCTTTTCTTTTTATTTTCTATTTCTTTTCTTTTCTATTTGTTTTGTATTTCTTTTTCTATTTCCGTTTGTTTTCTTTTCTATTTCTTTTCTATATCCTTTTTTATATTTCTTTTCTATTTCTTTTCTATTTATTTTTTCTTTTCTGTTTCTTCTTTCTTTTCTGTTTCTTTTTCTTTTCTTTTGTGTTTCTTTTCTTTTCTTTTTATTTTCTATTTCTTTTCTTTTCTATTTGTTTTCTATTTCTTTTTCTATTTTAGTTTGTTTTCTTTTCTATATCCTTTTCTTTTCTATTTCTTTTCTATATCCTTTCCCGGGAAAGAAATGGCGGGAATAAAATTTTATTATGATTGAACTCGAAATAAAAGTACATAGCTAAACTGAAAATTAAGATACAGTGCTAGATTTGACTGTTGGAGTCATTCAGTCATACTCGTGCCTAGCCCTATAGTAGTCGCCACTGTAGTCGTCGTAGTCGCCGTCATCATCGTCGCTGGCATCGGGGTCGCGGTAGTCGAACCTCGGTGGGAGAGCACGCGTGGCCTGGGATTGAGGGTAGCGCAGGCGGGGGCCATGGTAGGCCATGACACCCTGGAGAGTCCGGCCGCGCCACCACAGCCGACGGCCGGCCTCGTTGAAGTTCGAAGGAGGCGGGCCGCCCACCTCCTGCCTGGCAAGCGCCCTCTCACGCCGATTGATGAAGAAGCATTCCCAAGTCGGGTTGTAGTCGGGATGCCACTGGGGATTCCTCCGCTGCTCTGGCGTGAGCTCGAAGTAGTAGTGGTTCGTGATGGCCATCTCGCGCGCCACACCTAGAGGGACTGGAGGGACCGGTACGCCTCCGACGCTTAACAACCAGCCGGTCGGGACGCAGTAGCCCGGCGGGCAGAGGTAGTTCGAGGCGCAAAGCGCCTCCGCCTCCTCGGGGGTTAGAGATACGATGGAAGCCATGGGAGAGAATGATGAGGTTTGCAGATATGAGTCTAGATGTGATATGTAAATGGTGGCCAAGCCTACATATATATAGTGAAAAAATGGCGGGAAGACAGAGGCGGGAACCAGTGGAAAGCGCGGGAAGAAAATAGGCAGGAAGGCAGAGGTAAACCTTTAGTACCGGTTGGTGGGTGCAACCGGTACTAAAGGTGTTTTTCTGTCATGTAACAAAACTGTCGGTGGGATAAGGACGCGTGGGTAACCTTTAGTACCGGTTGGTGGGTGCAACCGGTACTAAATCTGTCGGCAGGATAAGGACGCCCCGCTTCGATGAGATAAAGTATGTAGCGCACGACGCCTGTCGGTGGGATAAGGACGCGTGGGTAACCTTTAGTACCGGTTGGTGGGTGCAACCGGTACTAAAGCTGTCGGCGAGGATAAGGACGCCCTGCTCGATGAGATAAAGTATGTAGCGCACGATGCCCCGTCGGAGGAAGAAGAAGACAAAGTAGAAGCGGCGCCGTGCCTATAAAAGGAGCATCGATACGCCATGGGAAGCAGCTCAACAAGCCAACATGGATGGAGAGTTTCATCACCATGGATGGAGGAAAGGGTTGGGAAATCTCCCGTGGCGGAACTTGTCGAAGATGCCCTTGGTGCACACGCCCTATGGCATCTTCGGAAGTTCCACCTCGGAAAAATTTCCCTGCAAGCCCGTGAAAGACTCCATCTCCTCTAACAATGTTGGGGAAAGGGTTGGGAAATCTTCCGTGGCGGAACTTGTCGAAGATGCCCTTGGGGCACACGCCCTATGGCATCTTCGGAAGTTCCGCCTCGGAAAAATTTCCCTGCAAGCCCGTGAAAGACAACATCTCGTCTAACAATGTTGGGGAAAGGGTTGGGAAATCTCCCGTGGCGGAACTTGTCGAATATGCCCTTGGTGCACATGCCCTATATATATGGCATATTCGGAAGTTCCGCCTCGGAAAAATTTCCCTGCAAGCCCGTGAAAGCTACTTAACTAGTAAAACAAGCCAACCATCTCCATTGTTAATATCTTACATACAGTAACATCATTACACAAATGTGATTTCCATATTGAGATACACAAGTTATGATCCCTATATGTAGCTAGCTAGTATTCTGAGTTTTCTTCGTCTGTTTCCCTTTCTTCTTACTGCGACACAACCATGGGCAATCTTCATTGTTTAAGATGATGCTTGGGTCAATTTTTACCTTGAAGGGTGGAATAGCGTCAAACTTATTATAATCTTATGACATGTCTGTCTTGTCCTCTACTCCCATGATGTTTCTTTTTCCTGAAAGAACTATGTGCTGCTTTGGCTCATCGTATGATGTGTCCTCTTGCCTTTCTTTTATTTTTTTCGGTTTGCTAGACATGTCCTTCACATAAAAAACCTGAGCCACTTCACTGGCTAGGACGAATGGTTCGGTGTCGTACCCTAGATTCTTGAAATCCACTGTAGTCATTCCGTACTGCGGGTCTACCCGTACTCCGTCTTTCGGGTTGAACCATTTGCACCGGAACAAAGGGACCTTGAAATTAGGTCCATAGTCAAGTTCCCATATCTCCTCTATGTACCCATAATATGTGACCTTGTTCCCATTGCCATCTTCACGCATCAAAGCGGACACCACTGTTTTGGTTGGTGCTCTTTTTGTCTTGGGCGAAAGTGTAAAATGTGTTCCCATTAATCTCGTACCCTTGAAAAGTAGATATAGTAGAAGATGGTTGCTTGGCCAACAAGTACAGCTGCTCGTCATCGGTGACATTCATGAGACGTGTTTGCAACCAACCGCCGAAAGTCTTCATGTGTTCTCCATCAATCCAATCTTCACGTTGCTCCGGGTATTTAGAGCGTAAGATATCCTTGTGTTCCTCTTTGTACGGAGCCACCAAGATGGAATTATGTAGAACCGTGTAGTGTACTTGAGTGAAAGAATGTCCGTCCATACACGTTGCTGATTTCTTTCCTAGCGTGCCTTTTCCACGCAGTCTCCCCTCATAGCGCGATTCGGGAACACCGATCGGCTTAAGGTCGGGAATAAAGTCAACACAAAACTCAATGACCTCCTCTCGTTCCATAGCCCTTGGAGATGCTTCCTTCCGGCCTAGCACGGTTATGAACGTACTTCTTTAAGACTCCCATGAATCTCTCAAAGGAGAACATGTTGTGTAGAAATACGAGGACCGAGAACGCCAATCTCTTCGACCAGGTGAACTAGGAGATGTGTCATAATATTGAAGAAGGATGGTGGGAACACCAACTCGAAGCTGACTAGACATTGGACCACATCCTTCTGTAAGTTTTGTAGAGTAAGTGGATTGATCACCTTCTGAGAAATTGCATTGAGGAACGCACATAGCTTCACAATGGGTACTCGAACATTTTCCGGCGTAAGCCCCTCAATGCAACCGGAAGTAATTGTGTCATAATCACGTGGCGGTCATGAGACTTTAGGTTTTGAAACTTTTTCTCCGACATGTTTATTATTCCCTTTATATTCGACGAGAAGCCGGACGGGACCTTGATGCTACTCGGGACTTCAAAAAAGATCTCCTTCTCCTCTTTGGTAAGAGCGTAGCCGGCGGGACCTTGATAGTTCTCTCGGATTCAGGTTGTTTCCTTCGTGGATACTTTGTCTGGTCCTGCCGTGCATCCGGTGTATCTTTTGTCTTCCCATACACGCCCAAGAAGTTTAGCGAGGTTCACGCAAAGATTTTTCGTCACGTGCATCACGTCGATTGCGAGTGAACCTCTAAGATTTTCCAGTAGGGTAGCTCCCAAAATATCGACTTCTTCTTCCACATGGGTACGTGTCCGTCAACATCATGCGGAACAGATTGTCCGTCGGGACCCTTTCCAAAGATCACTTTTAAATCCTTGACCATATCATATATAAGTTCCCCGAGAGGGCGGGTAGGCTTCGTTCGGTTATCTCGCCTCACCTCCGAAATGCTTTCCTCTCTTTCTTACGTGATGTTGTTTTGGAAGAAATCGACGATGCCCTGGTACACATTCTTGTTTCCCAAATAATTATCGTCGGTCTCACCTAAACGAGTGTGTGCATGCATTGTATCCCTTGTTTGATCGCCCTGAAATGTTACCAAGAGCAGGCCAATCATTGATGGTTACAAATAACAACGCTCGTAGGTTAAATTCCTTTTGTTCGTGCTCATCCCACACAGGTACACCTTCGTCACGCCACAACTCTAAAAGTTCTTCAACCAATGGCCTCAGGTACACATCAATGTCGTTGCCGGGTTTCTTCGGGCCCTGGATGAGCACTGACATCATAATGAACTTCCGCTTCATGCACAACCAAGGAGGAAGGTTATAGATACATAGAGTCACTGGCCAGGTGCTATGACTGGAGCTCTGCTCCCGAAAGGATTAAAGCCATCCGTACTTAGACCAAATCTTAAGTTCCTTGCGTCATCTGAAAATGCCTTGAACTCTCTGTCGATTTTTCTCCACTGCGACCCATCAGCGGGGTGTCTCAGCATCACATCTTTCTTACGGTCCTCTTTGTGCCATCGCAACAACTTGGCATGCTCTTTGTTCTGGAACAAACGTTTCAACCGTGGTATTATAGGAGCATACCACATCACCTTCGCAGGAACCCTCTTCCTGGGGGTGGACTCGCCCTCAACATCGCCAGGGTCATCTCGCGTGATCTTATACCTCAATGCACTACATACCGGGCATGCATTCAAATTCTCGTACTCCCTGCGGTAGAGGATGCAATCATTGATGCATGCATGTATCTTCTGCACCTCTAATCCTAGAGGGCAGACAACCTTCTTTGCTTCGTACGTGCTAGAGGGCAACACGTTCTCCCCGGAAGCATCTTCTTTATTATTTTCAGCAACTTTTCAAATCCCTTGTCGGAAGTACCATTCTCTCGCCTTCCACTCGCAGCAATTCCGAGCATGGTACCTAGCTTTTTCTGACCATTTTCGCAATTTGGGTACAACAGTTTGTTGTGATCCTCTAACATTTTCTCCAACTTCAACCTCTCCTTTTCATTTCCGCAGTTCATCTTCGCATCAAGAATGGCCCGACCCAAATCGTCATCCGGGTCATCAAAAATCGGCTCATCGAAAATGGGCTCTTCTTCGACTTCGTCTTCCCCCATTCTACTATCACCGTCTTCAGTGAATAAGGGATAGTTGTCACTATCCTCTTCTTCTTCGTTGTCTTCCAATATAACCCCTCTTTCTCCGTGCTTGGTCCAACAATTATAGCTAGGCATGAAACCGTTCTCCAACAGGTGGATGTGAAGGGTCTTTGAGGTAGAGTAATCCTTCATATTCTTATAGGAACTACATGGAGAATACATGAAACCATTCGACCGCCTGTTTGCCTCAGCCACGTTGAGAAAATAATGCATGCCATTGATACGTCTCCGACGTATCGATAATTTCTTATGTTCCATGCCACATTATTGATGATATCTACATGTTTTATGCATACTTTATGTCATATTTATGCATTTTCCGGAACTAACCTATTGACGAGATGCCGAAGTGCCGGTTCTCGTTTTCTCGCTCGTTTTTGGTTTCGGAAATCCTAGTAAGGAAATATTCTCGGAATTGGACGAAATCAACGCCCGGGGTCCTATTTTTCCACGAAGCTTCCGGAAGTCCGAAGGGGAAACGAAGTGGGGCCACGAGGTGGGGACACAGTAGGGCGGCGCGGCCCAAGCCCTGGCCGCGCCGGCCTAGTGTGTGGCCCCACCAGGACTCCACCGACCTTGCCCTTCCGCCTACTTAAAGTCTCCGTCGCGAAAACTCTACCACGTTCGACGAAACCAGAGAAAACCTTCCAGAGCCGCCGCCATCGCGAAGCCAAGATCTGGGGGACAGGAGTCTATGTTCCGGCACGCTGTCGGGACGGGGAAGTGCCCCCGGAAGGCTTCTCCATCGACACCACCACCATCTCCATCAACGCTGCTGTCTCCCATGAGGAGGGAGTAGTTCTCCATCGAGGCTCGGGGCTGTACCGGTAGCTATGTGGTTAATCTCTCTCCTATGTGCTTCAATACAATAATCGCATGAGCTGCCCTACATGATTGAGATTCATATGATGATGCTTGTAATCTAGATGTCATTATGCTAGTCAAGTGGGTTTTACTTATGTGATCTCCGGAGACTCCTTGTCCCACGTGTGTAAAGGTGACAGTGTGTGCACCGTGTGGGTCTCTTAGGCTATATTTCAGAGAATACTTATTCACTGTTATCAATGGCATAGTGAAGTGCTTATTTATATCTCTTTATGATTGCAATGTGTTTTGTAACACAATTTATCTGTGTGCTAGTCTAGTGATATTATTAAAGTAGTTTATTCCTCCTGCACGGTGTAATGGTGACAGTGTGTGCATCGTGTAGTACTTGGCGTAGGCTATGATTGTGATCTCTTGTAGATTATGAAGTTAACTATTGCTATGATAGCATTGATGTGATCTATTCCTCCTTTCGTAGTGTGAAGGTGACAGTGTGCATGCTATGTTAGTACTTGGTTTGGTTATGTTGATCTGTTATGCACTCTAAGGTTATTTAAATATGAACATCGAATATTGTGGAGCTTGTTAACTCCGGCATTGAGGGTTCGTGTAATCCTACACAGTTAGTGGTGTTCATCATCCAACAAGAGGGTGTAGAGTCTAGCATCTATCTATTTATTCTGTTATGTGATCAATGTTGAGAGTGTCCACTAGTGAAAGTATGATCCCTAGACCTTGTTCCTAAATATTGCTATCGCTGCTTGTTTACTGTTTTACTGCATCTTTACTTCCTGCAATATTAATACCATCAACTGCACGCCAGCAAGCACTTTTCTGGCGCCACTACTACTGCTCATATTCATTCATACCACTTGTATTTCACTATCTCTTCGCCGAACTAGTGCACCTATTAGGTGTGTTGGGGACACAAGAGACTTCTTGCTTTGTGGTTGCAGGGTTGCTTGAGAGGAATATCTTTGACCTCTTCCTCCCCGAGTTCGATAAACCTTGGGTGATCCACTTAAGGGAAACTTGCTCGTCGTTCTACAAACCTCTGCTCTTGGAGGCCCAACATTGTCTACAAGAATAGAAGCACCCGTAGACATCAAGCACTTCTCTGGCGCCGTTGCCGGGAGGAAAGGTAAAAGGCACTCATACTCCGGTCCCAGGTAAAGTACTTTTCTGGCGCCGTTGTGTGTGTGCTCGAAGCTATTTCCTTTAGATCCTGCAATTGCATCTTTTTGTTTCTTGTTTACACTAGTTTGGCATAATGGACAACAATGAGCTTCTTATTCTATTTCCTGATTTAAGACATGGATGGTTTGATGCGAAAATTAAAAAACCCATGGAACTTATTAGTATGAACACTTTGAATACCATTGTTGCTAATGATATAGAAATTTCTAAGCTTGGGGAAGCTGGTTCGATGAGCATGATCTTTTTAGTCCCCCAAGCATTGAGGAGAAAATTTACTTTGATGATACTTTGCCTCCTATTTATGATGATTATAATGATAGTAGTCTTTTAGTACCACTTTGTTATGGAGGATAAATTTGATTATGATTACAATATGCCTCCTATATTTGATGGTGAAAATAATAATGATACCTACTTTGTTGAATTTGCTCCCACTATTACTAATAAAATTGATTATGCTTATGTGGAGAGTAATAATTTTATGCATGAGACTCATGATAAGAATGCTTTATGTGATAGTTATATTGTTGAGTTTGCTCATGATGCTACTGAAAGTTATTATGAGAGAGGAAAATATGGTTGTAGAAATTTTCATGTTACTAAAACACCTCTCTTTTTGTTGAAAATCTTGAAGCTGCACTTGTTTTATCCTTCTATGCTTGTTGCATTATGCTTCATGAATTTGTTTATTTACAAGATTCCTATGCATAGGAAGCATGTTAGACTTAAATTTGTTTTGAATTTTCCTCTTGATGCTCTCTTTTGCTTCAACTCTTATTTCTTGCGAGTGCATCATTAAAACTGCTGAGCCCATCTTAATGGCTATAAAGAAAGAACTTCTTGGGAGATAACCCATGTGTTTATTTTACTACAGTAATTTTGTTTTTTATTTTTTGAGTCTTGGAAGTTGTTACTACTGTAGCAACCTCTCCTTATCTTAGTTTTATTGCATTGTTGTGCCAAGTAAAGTCTTTGATACTAAGGTTCATACTAGATTTGGATTACTGCGCAGAAACAGATTTCTTGCTGTCACGAATCTGGGCCTAATTCTCCGTAGGTAACTCAGAAAATTATGCCAATTTACGTGAGTGATCCTCAGATATGTACGCAACTTTCATTCAATTTGGGCATTTTCATCTGAGCAAGTCTGGTGCCTCAATAAAATTCGTCTTTACGGACTGTTCTGTTTTGACAGATTCTGCATTTTATTTCGCATTGCTTCTTTATGTTGTGTTGGGTGGATTTCTTTGTTCCATTACCTTCCAGTAGCTTTGTGCAATGTCCAGAAGTGTTAAGAATGATTGTGTCACCTCTGAACATGTGAATTTTTGATTATGCACTAACCCTCTAATGAGTTTGTTTCGAGTTTGGTGTGGAGGAAGTTTTCAAGGGTCAAGAGAGGAGGATGATACAACGTGATCAAGAAGAGTGAAAGCTCTAAGCTTGGGGATGCCCCGGTGGTTCACCCCTGCATATTTTAAGAAGACTCAAGCGTCTAAGCTTGGGGATGCCCAAGGCATCCCCTTCTTCATCGACAACATTATCAGGTTCCTCCCCTGAAACTATATTTTTATTCCATCACATCTTATGTGCTTTGCTTGGAGCGTCGGTTTGTTTTTGTTTTTTGTTTTTGTTTGAATAAAATATGATCCATCATGCTTGTGTGGGAGAGAGACACGCTCCGCTGGTTCATATGAACACATGTGTTCTTAGCTCATAATTTTCATGGCGAAGGTTGAAACTGCTTCGTTAATTGTTATATGGTTGGAAACGGGAAATGCTACATGTAGTAATTGGTATGATGTCTTAAATAATGTGACACTTGGCAATTGTTGTGCTCATGTTTAAGCTCTTGCATCATATACCTTGCACCTATTAGTGAAGAAATACATAGAGCTTGCTAAAATTTGGTTTGCATGATTGGTTTCTCTAAGGTCTAGATATTTTCTAGTAAGGGTCTGAACAACAAGGAAGACGGTGTAGAGTCTTATAATGCTTGCAATATGTTTTTATGTGAGTTTTGCTGTACCGGTTCATGCTTGTGTTTGCTTCAAATAACCTTGCTAGCCTAAGCCTTGTATTGAGAAGGATTACTTCTCGTGCATCCAAATCCTTGAGCCAATAACTATGCCATTTGTGTCCACCATACCTACCTACTACATGGTATTTCTCCGCCATTCCAAAGTAAATTGCTTGAGTGCTACCTTTAAACAATTCAAAATTTATCACCTCTGATTTGTGTCAATGTTTTATAGCTCATGAGGAAGTATGTGGTGTTTATCTTTCAATCTTGTTGGGAAACTTTCACCAATGGACTAGTGGCTTCATCCGCTTTTCCAATAATTTTGCAAAAAGAGCTGGCAATGGGATTCCCAGTTCCAAATTAATTAACCTTCATAATTTTACAAAAATAGACACTCCTCCATGGTATGTGATTGTTGGACGGCACCCGAGGATTCGGTTAGCCATGGATTGAGAAAGCAAAGGTGGGCAGGAGTGTCATCTAAATAAAACTAAAATAAAAAGGCACTCCTTCATGGTATGAGATTGTTGGCAGGCACCCGAGGATTCGGTTAGCCATGGTTTATGAAAGTAAAGGTTGGAAGGAGTGCCACCCAAAAATAAAAATGTTTCATGGGAGCCGCTCTTTGAAGGTTTGTCTGGCAAGGGGGTTAGAGTGCCCACTACCATTCATTGACAACAACAAACACCTCTCAAAATTTTACTTTTATGCTCTCTTTATGTGTTCAAAACCAAAGCTCTAGCACAAATATAGCAATCAATGCTTCCCTCTGCGAAGGGCCATTCTTTTACCTTTTATGTTGATTCAGTTCACCTATCTCTCTCCACCTCAAGAAGCAAACACTTGTGTGAACTGTGCATTGATTCCTACATACTTGCATATTGCACTTGTTATATTACTTTACATTGACAATATCCATGAGATATACATGTTATAAGTTGAAAGCAACCGCTGAAACTCAATCTTCCTTTGTGTTGCTTCAATACCTTTACTTTGATTTATTGCTTTATGAGTTAACTCTTATGCAAGACTTATTGATGCTTTTCTTGAAGTACTATTCATGAAAAGTCTTTGCTTTATGATTCATTTGTTTACTCATGTCATTACCATTGTTTTGATCGCTGCATTCATTACATATGCTTACAATAGTATGATCAAGGTTATGATGGCATGTCACTCCAGAAATTATCTTTGTTATCGTTTACTCGCTCGGGACGAGCGAGAACTAAGCTTGGGGATGCTGATACGTCTCCGACGTATCGATAATTTCTTATGTTCCATGCCACATTATTGATGATATCTACATGTTTTATGCATACTTTATGTCATATTTATGCATTTTCCGGAACTAACCTATTGACGAGATGCCGAAGTGCCGGTTCTCGTTTTACGCTGTTTTTGGTTTCGAAATCCTAGTAAGGAAATACTCTCGGAATTGGACGAAATCAACGCCCGGGGTCCTATTTTTCCACGAAGCTTCCGGAAGTCCGAAGGGGAAACGAAGTGGGGCCACGAGGTGGGGACACAGTAGGGCAGCGCGGCCCAAGCCCTGGCCGCGCCGGCCTAGTGTGTGGCCCCACCGGACTCCACCGACCTTGCCCTTCCGCCTACTTAAAGTCTCCGTCGCGAAAACCCTACCACGTTCGACGAAACCGGAGAAAACCTTCCGGAGCCACCGCCATCGCGAAGCCAAGATCCGGGGGACAGGAGTCTCTGTTCCGGCACGCCGCCGGGACGGGGAAGTGCCCCCGGAAGGCTTCTCCATCGACACCACCGCCATCTCCATCAACGCTGCTGTCTTCCATGAGGAGGGAGTAGTTCTCCATCGAGGATCGGGGCTGTACCGGTAGCTATGTGGTTAATCTCTCTCCTATGTGCTTCAATACAATAATCTCATGAGCTGCCCTACATGATTGAGATTCATATGATGATGCTTGTAATCTAGATGTCATTATGCTAGTCAAGTGGGTTTTACTTATGTGATCTCCGGAGACTCCTTGTCCCACGTGTGTAAAGGTGACGAGTGTGTGCACCGTGTGGGTCTCTTAGGCTATATTTCACGGAATACTTATTCACCTGTTATGAATGGCATAGTGAAGTGCTTATTTATATCTCTTTATGATTGCAATGTGTTTTGTATCACAATTTATCGGTGTGCTACTCTAGTGATGTTATTAAAGTAGTTTATTCCGCCCGCACGGTGTAATGGTGACAGTGTGTGCATCGTGTAGTACTTGGCGTAGGCTATGATTGTGATCTCTTGTAGATTATGAAGTTAACTATTGCTATGATAGTATTGATGTGATCTATTCCTCCTTTCGTAGTGTGAAGGTGACAAGTGTGCATGGTATGTTAGTACTTGGTTTGGTTATGTTGATCTGTTATGCACTCTAAGGTTATTTAAATATGAACATCGAATATTGTGGAGCTTGTTAACTCCGGCATTGAGGGTTCGTGTAATCCTACACGAGTTAGTGGTGTTCATCATCCAACAAGAGGGTGTAGAGTCTAGCATCTATCTATTTATTCTGTTATGTGATCAATGTTAAGAGTGTCCACTAGTGAAAGTATGATCCCTAGGCCTTGTTCCTAAATATCGCTATCGCTGCTTGTTTTCTCGTTTCTATCGCATCTTTACTTCCTCGCAATATTAATACCATCAATCGCACGCCAGACAAGCACTTTTTCGGCGCCACTACTACTCGCTCATATTCATTCATACCACTTGTATTTCACTATCTCTTCGCCGAACTAGTGCACCTATTAGGTGTGTTGGGGACACAAGAGACTTCTTGCTTTGTGGTTGCGGGGTTGCTTGAGAGGGATATCTTTGACCTCTTCCTCCCTGAGTTCGATAAACCTTGGGTGATCCACTTAAGGGAAACCTGCTGCTGTTCTACAAACCTCTGCTCTTGGAGGCCCAACACTGTCTACAAGAATAGAAGCACCCGTAGACATCAGCCATTAATGAACTCGGGATGGCACTGGTCACCGTACATCCATTGTCAACTCATCTGCATTTTATATGTATATCAAAAATCATTAAGTAAACAACATCGTGGATATATGAGTGACCAACTTAATTAATTAATATTCAAGTTCATCACATAAAACTAATTGTTTTTATAAAAAAGAAGAGGGGCTCACCGAGGTGGTACCGTGCCGGCTAGGGGACGACGCTGGCGATCGACGGCGGTAAGGACGGGGATGATACTAATTAAAACTACAAAACATACCATAATTTCAGCTCAAATTGCATATAAAAAAAATAAAATCACTAACTTAGGCATTTCATCGAACACCTTGCATGCACTACAAAATAGTACGAGTTAAAACTACCAAAGAAATGAGCTAAGTTAGAAACGCCGGAAGGAAGGATGATATTGCTAACCCTTGAATAGATGTATGCCGTTAATCTTGTTAAATGGTGGAGAAAAATAAAGATTATTGGAGTGTGAGAGGTGCAAAATATTTGGAAAATGTGGGGGAGGAGGAGAATTGGAGAATGAGATGCAGGGGGCTCGGGCGGGGTTGGCGCGCGGTGATATAGGGGGGACCCTTTAGTACCGGTTCCTTAGATGAACCGGTACTAATGGTGTAGCCCTGGCCCCACCTCAGCCTGGAACCGGGCGAAACCCTTTCATACCGGTTCGTAACACGAACCGGTATTAAAGGGCCATAATGAACCGGTATAGATGTCCCACCCCTGGAACCGGTATTAATAACGCCTTTCGTACCGGTTCGTAAGGGAACCGGTACTAAAGGCTTAGATGGATGAGAGGTTTTCTACTAGTGTGAGTATTCATCGCTTGTGGTGTGTTCTCCTCCTACGGGTCTTCCTCGTCATCAGAAATAATTTAGATCACCTCCTCAGGGTCATCTTGTTCATCATCTTCTTCGGTGTTCACACCATCTTTGATTTCATCACCATCCTCATCATCATGTTCATATTTTCCAATAAGTAATCCAACAAAGGTTTAACTTGTTAACTAAAGTGGGTAATGGACATCTACTTATTTTGAATAGAGAAGAGCGAGAAAAATGATAGATATAGAATTATGAGAAATGAAGAGCAAGAAGATATAAGACAAACTTAAATAGGTTTTTAGTTCCTATGGTTATCCTAATCTACTCCATTTTCTAAGGTCACGAACCTACAGTCAACCTGGCTCTGATACCATCTGGAGCGATTCAACCCGGTAAGGATTGGATCTCTGTGCATAATGTGCTAGTCCCTGGACCGACTAGCTAGCACACACAGTTCGATGAATAAACAGAATAGCAAATGCGTCTTTTATTACAACGTATGATCCATAATGTATTTATTACAACTTGCATAGCTCGTGGCTAGCTCAAATAAAAAAATTCAAAGCGGATAACCAATAAAAGCAAAGAGCTCCAACACGCCACAGTCGAACATGCTGAGTGGAAGCTCGCGACCTAAAAATGGAATCTCACTCGTCCTCGAAGTTACCTCCAACATGAAACATTGCAGCCACGCAGGGTCAATACATTGAATGTATTGGCGAGCATCACTAGAGACTTATAACAAACCTATCAAGTACATTTTCAAGGTGAGGGTTCAAACTTTTATTTTGCACAAAGCAATCATATTATCGTCCTAGTTTTGTCCCAGCGATTTTAATCTCCGAACTCCTATAGTGCACATGTGAGTAGGTGAAGCTCAGGGCCCCTACCATGCTAATCTAATTTTCTCCATTGCACATGTCAGTAAGTCAGGCTCAATGCCCTTACCGTGCCAATCTCCATCCACTAGTGTACATCTCAGCAAGTCAGACTCAATACCCTTACCATGCCACCACCAGTGTACATGTCAGTAAGTCAGGCTCAACGCCCTTACCATGCCACTCACTACCAGTGTACATGTCAGTAAGTCAGGCTCAACGCCCTTACCATGCCACCCTCCCTTCAACTAGTGTACATGTCAGTTAGTCAGGCTCCATGCCCTTACCATGCCACTCGACCTATACATGTCAGTAAGTCAGGATCAAAGCCCTTACCATGTCGGTCGACCTACAACCTTCTCAAGTACTATTCATAACCACCCCAATTCATCTAATTGTTGTTTTGTCGACTAAAACTAACCTTTCACCTAATACATACCCATGACATGATAATCCACCCACTTATAAAGTAAGCGTATCCAAGCAATCAAACATAGGTTGACAACCAATGAATCCAATCATAATAAACATATGGCTATCCTGCGCGGGTTTCATAGAAATAGCACACAATCCATAAATAACAATCCTACACATGTACTTATACTAAAATCATTCTTCACGTATATGAAAACAATGGATCTGTTATGATCAAAAGTTCAACTTGCCTTATTTGTCGCTGGCGTTCGCACTCTCCTTGCAACAACAGGTATTACACTCCGCACGATCTAGATGATACAATAATCACAATAAATATCCAGAGAACACAAACAAAGAATTCACATAACAAAGTAATGCATGCATGCTCTGGGACTAATTTAGATTCGAAAATACTTTATAACAAAGTTGTTTATTCAATAGGAATTTCAAATAGGCATTTTAACATGGACAATATCCTTCTATATAAATAGTTTCATAAATGTTATAAACATGTACTAATTTATAGGAAATCTCCGTATCTTTAATTTGGTGTTGGAATCAAAATAAAAGCGTTTACCAAATTTATAATACATTGAAAATACTATAGTACTAGTTATAAATTTAAAAATCTGCAACTTCCGTAAAAATACAACCTAACGGTACTAAGGTGTTCTTCTCATTTTTATGAATGCAGGGGTGTATTATTTCCTAATTTTGGACGTGTAATTATTTTTCTAATATTTTTACAAGATTAAACATTTCGCGGTCTTTTAATAAGTTCGCCTGAAGAGTTGTCAGAAAAAGTTACTCCGATGAAAAAACTTTGTACATGAAAGTTGTAGAAAATTTAATTATGAATTCAACATCAGAAGAATTATCCAAAACAGGGTTACAGATCACAAGATATGAAAATTTTAAAGTTAGTTTCAGCTAGCATATTCACGAACTGAATTGGATCGATCAGTCACATGTCACATGCGCGTAAGGATGTTAATAATCTGGACCACATGATGATAGTCTAACGCTAAAGTTGTGGGAGTTGTAGTCAGGTACCGAGTATAGCTCTCAGCAAGTTGGCACCGGCGTAGGTCGTCGTGCCGGTGGCTGCTCCGATGATCACCGGTGAGACGGTCGGCGACGACGGCGGTCTACTCGGAAGTCGAATGTGGTGCTTGTCCCGGTGGTTCTCGGTGTCGGAGAAGTATGGGACGGCGTGAAGCGGACGAAGACGGTCTCGTGGGTACTCTGTACGCAGTCAATCGCTTCCTCGGGTGGCAGCTACGGACCGCTGGAGCAGCGACGTCGGTTGTGAACTCCGGTGTTCGTGGAGGCGGCGTCTAC
Source organism: Lolium rigidum (assembly GCF_022539505.1). Taxonomy (NCBI): domain Eukaryota; kingdom Viridiplantae; phylum Streptophyta; class Magnoliopsida; order Poales; family Poaceae; genus Lolium; species Lolium rigidum. The sequence continues at coordinate 210,126,368 of NC_061514.1, forward strand.
ACTGCGTTTCAGGACGGTATAACGGGGTCACAAGAAGCGAAAGACAGAAATAGTAAGGTTGGGGAAAGAAATTGATGCTTTGTCTTCGGATACGTACCGGAATCGGTGAACGACAATGGCGGCGGCGATCTACTCCGGCAAGGAATTTCGGCAGCCTGGCGGCATAAAATTTAGGGTTTTTGGGTGCGAAAACGGAGGGATTTGTGGGATATTTATAGGCGAGTTTTTGTGGGCAGAGATCAAACAAATCGAGCCGAATTTGGATAGATTTTTGCGGTGCAGTTCCGATAGATAGAACTCGTATCGCGTTCTGTTTCCTGTGGAGGTTGAAGAAGCTTACGTGGCAAGTGAAAAAGAAAAGTGAGGCGCTGGGTTGCTGCTGCTCTACGTGGCTAGCTAGGCCGGCCATGGGCTGCGTACGCGCGCGTGCGAGTTAGATTGGCCAGCTTGGTTCTGATTCGATCTTTTTTTTCTCCTCTTTCTATCCTATATTTTTTTAGACATAGTTTTAAGCCTCCCAATTAGACCAAATAAGTTCTATAAAATTTGTAAAGTTCCCACTACGATTTTGGAAAAAAAAATTCGTCTAAACCAAAATACAAAGATATAATTTTGAATTTATCCTAATAGGCTAATTACAAATTTGGAATAGAATTTTGGTTTCTATGCAAGAAAATAATTAAAACCATTTCAAAGCTAAAAATTTTACATGCTAACATGATGCAACGCATAAATTTTAAAATTCTCAGATTTTGGGATGTTACAGTGAACTTCGGGATACATCGTCGTCTCCTCGATCATGCACCGGTTACTTCTCAACCCGAGCTCCTTACCTATGCGCTTTACATTGTGATAATCCTTATGCTTGTTGTTCCATATCTAGCTTGTTATCACCTTGTTGCTCATCATGTTTAGCATAGGTTGTTGGTGCACTTAGGCAAACCTTAGTTGATAGGCTTTGAGCTAAACAAGTAAACCTTGAGTAGTTTTATTCCGCCTTGTTTAGCACTCAAGTAGAAGTTTTTATAACCCGCCTATTCACCCTCCCTCTAGGCGACGTCCTTGTACATTCAGGCACATTTATATGTGCGACAACCCAAAATTCTCGTATTTTTGCAAAGTTTTCATGTGTGCATGAAGAGTTGCAAATAAACAACAAAAAAATTGGGCCCTAATTCAAGAGTTTGACATGGTTCTTGTGTAGTACCAAGATCACATGTGGGAAGAAATTAAGCTGGACGAAGTCCAACATGTTGCCAAACTATTTGAAGGGCTCTTTTCTAAAACACTAGTATGACAGGTATGGTATTTTTCTAGCTATGTAGAAAATGATGAACAATCCATGCCTTTTTATTGCCTCTTTTGAACCACCTTTGGCTTGATTTCAAATTTAGGTCAAAATCATGGGAGGAGGGGACGATTGTTTCTTTTGGATGCATCTCTCATATTTTCAAGTTTTTGGGGCCCCCCCTCCATTCCCGCGCTGAAAAAATGTGTTAGGCCAGTAGAATGGCATGACCAACAAGTTTCAAGTAAAATTTTAAATATTTAACCAAAATGTACCAATTGATAGATGAGTTAACTTGGCTTCGTGGAAAATAAACTGTCATGTAAATGGGTTAACTGTTTTCCTACCCTTGGATCCATAGGAAAGTTTGTACTAATACAGTATAAGAGCATCTCTACTGGTTCCTCTAAATGAGGACCTCTATATCTCCATATAGAATTATAGATGAACATCTATACGAGCATCTCAGTGGAACGTCTATATCTAGACCGTCTATATTTTTGATTTTTTCACTGTCAAGTGGACCTCTTGATCTCAGATGTGTGTGGGGACGCGTGCGTGGGGAAGGATTTTTCTTTGGATGGTCCTCGCTCCGTCCTCTAGATTTGTAGGATGAGTAGAAGAAATGGATGGTCCTCTATATTTAGATGGTCGTTTAGATGAGCCACTGGAAGCGTTTTTTCAGCTCATGGTCATCTATACACATTTAGAGGATCATATAGAGGAGCCACTAGAGATGCTCTAAACACCCGAGTCATTACACCAACAGGTCTGTCACTTACGTGTGGTTCCCATGCGTGAGGTCCCACACTTCAGTGAGCACAAGTCACCTACGGTAGGTAGGACAAATCCCAGCCATCTTCATTCGGATGGAGGTAGTAACATTTATTCCCTCCGTGGGGGGAAAGAGAATTCAAATTCCAAGACATTGACCAACTTTGCCCTGCCTCGCAGTGTGAACCCGAGATATTCATTTTTATTTAAGCAACAATTTCCACTACTCCGGTCCTGCCAAATCCTAACCTCTCCATTTTCAGTCACAATTCGACATAGCTATGGCCTTCCGATTTGGTTATGGTCGCCACGCGCGTAGTCCTCCCACCGACAAGAGAGCGGAGCATCAGCGGCAGCGCCGCCTTCGTTTCGTCCATCACGCGCCAGGGCATAACCCGCCCGCTCTGCACTGGCCGATTGTTCAGCCGGCGGCGGTGGCGCTGCCCGTGGAGCCCCTGGCCAGCTGTTTCCCGTGCTGATGAGGACATCCCATCTATTGATACAACCGTTGTACCTACAGCCACACAAATACAAGGACCAATCACTCGAGCTCGTGCCAAACAACTTAACTATCAGGTACTTTCGTTTCTTGGAACTATTCCTCATATACATGAGAATATGATGCTGCCTAAATCAGATATGTTTGTTACTTCTAGGAATGATGGACCTAGCATGGATGAGGAGGACAAGCATTGGAGCATGATCACACATGGATGAGATGGCAGCAAGCGCTTGAGGATAGAAGATGACGCCACAAGTGGAGATTTCAGAACTTTGAAGCCACCATAAGAAGAGATGAAGTCATGGACGAAATATAGAGTTCTCCACTTCATAATTTCGTCCATAGCATAATATGGTGCTGCGTCACATTTAGTTTTGGGCCAGGCCCATGTCATTTTCGCTGGAATTAAGTCAGCCACTTTTTAGAGTCCGTATTGAAGGGGAAAAGGCCTTCTAGGGTTTTGTTTGGCCACCACATGTATGGCTGGCCGAAACCCCAACTTTTCCTCCTTTAAATACCCCCATAGCCATCACGTCTAGACTCGGATTTTGATTAGACTAAAAGTTAGCCATTGCTGCACTCTCGTGTACTTCTTTTGAGGCCAACGCCCAGAACAAGACCGACTATTCGGAATCCCACCTTTTCAATAAAGCTTTCATCTATATCCGCAATATTCTGATTGCAATATTAGTTCTTACTTGTTCTCGATTTCGGTAGGAATTAAGACCCTCGTCGGTCGGTCGATCGTGCATCCGCAAGATCAGTGACTCCCGGAGATTGTCCTAGCAATTGCATTGGCGCACGAGCTTTGCACGTGTAGTCAGATCGTCAAGCACGAACTCCACCAACAAATCGACGCTATCTTATTCTCATCGAAAGATCGGCCACCTTTGCCCTATCAAGTTGTATCAGATTTCAGGTTGCTCGGTGAAATTTTACTGTTTTCCTAGTGTAGATTGCATCTGCCATCATACCCATAAACCACGAAAAAGCCAAAAAAAATACAGTTAGGGTTTAGATCATATCGTCCCATAAACCCCCTGCCACGCCTTGCATTGTCTTTTCAGTTTTGCATAGTTGAATTTGTGTCCGCATCTTCGTGTCGAGTTGCTTGGTCTTAGCGTGTAGTTCCTTTAGAGTTTCGAGTTCTGGTCATATTAGTCACGCCGCCGCCGCCCACTCGCACCATACGCAGATCACCGCCATATACACCCACCATATACTTCCGCCACCGCCAGATACACCCACCATATACTTCCGCCACTTCCATATACACCCACCAGATCGTTTCCGCCACAGACATATACATCTGCCATATACCCTGTTTCCTACCGCGACACGGATTCGTGCTGTTTCTTGTAGCGGCTCAGGATAATACCCCTATTAGATTTGTTTATTTTTTTCTTTTGTGCATCATCTTGCATTCATGCATTCATGTCACCATTGGTTTTAAAATAAATAAATAAAAACTTGCCATTGGTTTTAGTCTTGCCATCCTTTTTCCCTGTTGGTCTTTTTCCTCTTTCTCCTGCTTTTCTCTCAACATCAGTTTTGATGTTCCAAGCCTAAACCTTAATCGTCACTGCTCTCTTGATCTTGTCCTTTCAAAAAAATCCCTATTGTGGTTTTCTAAAATTTCCTATAAAACTGTTTATATAAAACCTTACCTTTATCTCTTTTATTTTTAGATTCAAATATAATCTCCTCAATCTACTTTCAATCTTTGCAGGAGTAATGTTTAAAAACTTGCAGGTACGTTTCAAGCAGTTTTACCCTCTCCTTTATTTTCTCAAAACAACAAACAAAAGAAAGGAAAACAAAGGCCTATCTCTACTTCTGCCTACCCGTACAAGAACTCCCAGTCCATCCTTACCTGAACCAGCGGGAGACGCTCCAGTCTCCACTCCTTCGATCTTTCTGGCACGCGCTGCGCGTGACCACGCCGAGAGCACACCTACAACTCTGTTTTCCCCTCCTCCTCACCAACTCCAGCAGGAACCCTAGCTCTCTTCCACTCTGCGCCGCCCCTCCGTTCCTTCCCCCCCTCCACAAAAGACATCAGAGAGCGACTGAGAGAAGTCTTCAGTTCGTCAGAGAAAATCCCCAGGAAAATCCTCAAGATCGCCATCACCTGGAGCCGCCGTTCGCCGCGCCGAGTGCAGGGATGAAGTCCCTGCATCATCCTCTACCTCCTCGATGAAGAATTGGTACCGGGGCCGTCTCAGGTCCTCGTTGCCGTCAAGTTCTTTTCCCGGGAGCGCCTTCTGTGCTCGCCGTCGTCTCGCGTCCCCAAGCCGAAAATCTTCACCAGCAACCTCTCGGTGAGCAGCCGACTCGATCCATCCCTTCCCCTGTTTTTTTTCCCCCATCTCTGTAGCCTCGCCACTGCTCCCAGTACACCGGCGCCGGCGCTATCCGTCGAGCGCGTTTCTCTAGCAAAATTCAGTTAAGGCTGTCACTTTTGGTCAGTAAGTTCAGTTAACTGCTCATACCGATGTTGCCCTCCAGGTCTCGCTCGGACGAGCACCTCCGCGTCAGGCTCGTACCACGGCGCTCTGCTCCTTCCTTGTGCCGCGCGCGCGACAGTCCGCTCCTTTGGTTTGTTCCCTGGAAGTAAATCGTTTGGTCTCTAGTTGTTTGCTCGTTGCACTCCATACATGCAACCAGCTGCACCTATTCTACACGTTTTTCAGCTAGCACATACACGAGCATACCCAATTGATTCAGCTGCCTGCTTGTGTGCTTGTGCTTAGCTGCTAGCTATTCGTCTCGTGCATGTATGTCTCGCCACCGGTCTGCCTCTGTATCGCTTCAGTTTCGTCAGGTTTCAGTGCAACGACGCGAGGTATCTCTAACGCCAGATCCTTGACCTGGAGTGCTTCATGAGTTGCCGCGCCTTCTTTTTGCCATCAAACTTACTAGTACCCCGGTGGCTTTTAACTCGCTCTTTTGTTTCACCAATCTGGAGATCAATTCTTCCCTGTGCAATTAAATCCACGTATACTCTTTGTTTTTGTTCAGATCTCGTGCTTGTATGTGCACGAAAAGATGTATTGGCTAGCATCACGTGTTCTTTTCTGGAAATCTTCGAGATGGAATCTTCCCGTGCTCTAAATTCTATCTCTCTTTTGCAAATCTTGTTTATTTTATATCTCAAGTTTCACAAATCCAAGTGTTGCAAATTATATGTCTATTTTTGATCAGAAAATGAGAGGAATAATAATATGTCATCTATATATATATTTATACCTCGCATCATGTAGCGTCGCGTTACTTTGCATCGCACCTAATAACTAAATGCGGAGTATTTTGGAATTACCGGATAAGGTTCTCCCGCTCCGCTTAATATTGAAGTAGCACACCCTTGCTTTGTCTTGCCATGTTAATCAACATTTAACTTTGTCGGTAGAAATGCAACTCCAACCTAATTTGGTTGTCGGGGTTCCGATCCCGCTTAAATTGAATAAGTTGTGTTGCACCATATTTGCCATGCCATGCATATTATCTGCTCATGCTGATTCTTCTTCGTAGCAGTAAGATTTGCATATGTTGTTTGTCCAAGCATTTGCTTCTTCCGGATAGGATCACGAAGTGGTGCGGTGAGGTACGACAAGTTCTCCGGATGTCCCTCGACAAGCTTTAACAGGCAAGCATTTCCCCTATACTCCTGCCCCTGCGAAGTCGTTCACCTATTTTATTTTTGCCTTCTCCCTCATGCTAGACTTAAGTTACGTTCTTGTCACGTGTCCCTTCCACTTGTTACCTCAAGCGGCCTATATTGTCTCCACCAATCACCTACGGCTATTGTTTGGTTATCGAGTCCGCCTTGCGAGTCGTAGTGCATGCTAGTGCTTGTTTATATCTCGCTACCGTTATCGCTATCTTATCGGGTTATCAGTTGGGAATCATGACACATGCTACATGCTATTATCTGTTGAGAGTATCATGGTTACTTGTTAATAGTTGTTAAGCGGAGGCATCGGTGGGTCAGCTGATCGTTTTGTGACGGCTCACTTGTGTTTCTTTAAAACCTAGGACCCCGAGTTCTTGTTATACTGTTCGAGACCGAGCGCTCTAACCACACGTGGGTATGTTTACGGGTCTCCCTCGACCACTGCCCGGAATCTACAGCTTTGTCCAGTGGCCACAACTAGTTTCGTAATGTTTTACCATTTGTTGTTGCGTGCATGCCAGCCAGTTACTTATTTACTTTGGGAAGCCACTGGGTGCCTTGTATCCCTTGTTTCTGGTATGCACGTATAGGTCGTGGAGCCTCTGCGAAGTGGTTTATCGCCCCAGTGTGTGTTTAAACCACCTAGCACGTTGACACACATAGCTAAGTCCGCTTCGGAGATACGGCCGGACTTCGATACGGGTTCAACTTGGTTAGGTGGCTTCCTGGACATTGTTGTCGTGAAGGAGAGTGCGAGTCATGATTTCCACCTGTCGCAAGTGGTTTGATCGTGCGTGTGGGCACATTTGGGCACCCCTGCAGGGTTAAATTTTATCGATAAGCCGTGTCCGCGGTTATGGACGACTTGGAGCTGTATGACTCGACCATAGACAACTTACACCTGCTGTTTCAATCATAATAACTTGCGTAGTAAGTTAGCACAACTCTAATAATAAATGGTTAAAAACTTGACAATCTTTGAGTGCCCTTGCAAGTACTTCCTTGCGAGGGGGGAACACATCGGCTGTGTTATGTTTGCAGAGTATAGAACTGTTAGTTTATGCGCTCTCTCACCTTCTCTGTTTAGACGACTGTTGTAGAGTGTCTCTATAGGTTTTTTTAGTGCTTGCGCGCTGCCGCTTAACCCCACCATATTGTCTATGACGTTCCTCTTGCGTCCTCTAAGTCCCCTGCGTGCCTCAAGTACAAAGGACGACTGGTTGACGAATGCTTATACGTCTTGAAGTCTTGTTAAGTACGAACCCGTACTTATTGCTCGCTTCTACGGGATATAACCGGGCAGGTATGAAGATATGTTCGATGAAGACGACGCTAGCAAGGTTACCCTTCCGGCTTGGCACAGGCGGGGGTTATGGACGCCATTGTTTATCTTCAGGACTCTTAGTCCAAATTTGTATCTTGTCCGTACTCGGATGTATTTGATCTTCTGTATGATTTGGATCTTTGTATGTACCTATTTGTATCTTGACTCGTTGGAGTCGTTGTTGTAATATATCTATTTCTTGTGGGCTCTATTGTAATCCTGTTGTAATGATTACTACTCGTGATTGATTCCACCCGCATCGCGTGCATGCTTCGGCGTGTACGAGGCGCTTGGTGGTGCGTCTCCTAAAATTGATATCGTGCGGATTTCGGCGGATTCGCTGGGATCCTCATGGTACCGGTTTTGGGGCGTCACAAATTGGTATCAGAGCATCAGGTTGACGGTACCCCACTAGTCCAGCCTGTAGGATAACTTTGCCAACGGTCGTTGAGTTTAGAGAGTCCAAACTATTTTCTAAAACTCGTTGGATAGTTCTGATTAGCTCTGATTTTTCTCCTTACCTCTATTCTTTCTCCTCTTACCTTTGCGATTTTGAGTCTTCTCTCTTATCTGCTTTTCTGAGTCTTAGGTCTCTACGCGGGTTGGACGATCTTTGCCCCTCTCCTAATAGGTCCAATCTTCGGAGGATCTCGACGGAAGCGCATCATCAACCACGGAACAATGACTTCTTGTTAGTGGTGTCGACGGACAAGCATGGAGCAACAATTCTTGTTAGTGGTGTCGAGAAGATTAACACCTCGACAGAAGAAGGTTCCACGTCAAGGTCGGGTGTTTTTCAACATGGTACAAGAAGATCCGACAGTTTAACCAACTCCCCCTTAGGTTGACGTGGAATCTCGGGGCGAGATTCCTTGTTAGTGGTGTCGATTGTAGCGGCTCAGGATAATACCCCTATTAGATTTGTTTATTTTTTCTTTTGTGCATCATCTTGCATTCATGCATTCATGTCACCATTGGTTTTAAAATAAATAAATAAAAACTTGCCATTGGTTTTAGTCTTGCCATCCTTTTTCCCTGTTGGTCTTTTTCCTCTTTCTCCTGCTTTTCTCTCAACATCAGTTTTGATGTTCCAAGCCTAAACCTTAATCGTCACTGCTCTCTTGATCTTGTCCTTTCAAAAAAATCCCTATTGTGGTTTTCTAAAATTTCCTATAAAACTGTTTATATAAAACCTTACCTTTATCTCTTTTATTTTTAGATTCAAATATAATCTCCTCAATCTACTTTCAATCTTTGCAGGAGTAATGTTTAAAAACTTGCAGGTACGTTTCAAGCAGTTTTACCCTCTCCTTTATTTTCTCAAAACAACAAACAAAAGAAAGGAAAACAAAGGCCTATCTCTACTTCTGCCTACCCGTACAAGAACTCCCAGTCCATCCTTACCTGAACCAGCGGGAGACGCTCCAGTCTCCACTCCTTCGATCTTTCTGGCACGCGCTGCGCGTGACCACGCCGAGAGCACACCTACAACTCTGTTTTCCCCTCCTCCTCACCAACTCCAGCAGGAACCCTAGCTCTCTTCCACTCTGCGCCGCCCCTCCGTTCCTTCCCCCCTCCACAAAAGACATCAGAGAGCGACTGAGAGAAGTCTTCAGTTCGTCAGAGAAAATCCCCAGGAAAATCCTCAAGATCGCCATCACCTGGAGCCGCCGTTCGCCGCGCCGAGTGCAGGGATGAAGTCCCTGCATCATCCTCTACCTCCTCGATGAAGAATTGGTACCGGGGCCGTCTCAGGTCCTCGTTGCCGTCAAGTTCTTTTCCCGGGAGCGCCTTCTGTGCTCGCCGTCGTCTCGCGTCCCCAAGCCGAAAATCTTCACCAGCAACCTCTCGGTGAGCAGCCGACTCGATCCATCCCTTCCCCTGTTTTTTTTCCCCCATCTCTGTAGCCTCGCCACTGCTCCCAGTACACCGGCGCCGGCGCTATCCGTCGAGCGCGTTTCTCTAGCAAAATTCAGTTAAGGCTGTCACTTTTGGTCAGTAAGTTCAGTTAACTGCTCATACCGATGTTGCCCTCCAGGTCTCGCTCGGACGAGCACCTCCGCGTCAGGCTCGTACCACGGCGCTCTGCTCCTTCCTTGTGCCGCGCGCGCGACAGTCCGCTCCTTTGGTTTGTTCCCTGGAAGTAAATCGTTTGGTCTCTAGTTGTTTGCTCGTTGCACTCCATACATGCAACCAGCTGCACCTATTCTACACGTTTTTCAGCTAGCACATACACGAGCATACCCAATTGATTCAGCTGCCTGCTTGTGTGCTTGTGCTTAGCTGCTAGCTATTCGTCTCGTGCATGTATGTCTCGCCACCGGTCTGCCTCTGTATCGCTTCAGTTTCGTCAGGTTTCAGTGCAACGACGCGAGGTATCTCTAACGCCAGATCCTTGACCTGGAGTGCTTCATGAGTTGCCGCGCCTTCTTTTTGCCATCAAACTTACTAGTACCCCGGTGGCTTTTAACTCGCTCTTTTGTTTCACCAATCTGGAGATCAATTCTTCCCTGTGCAATTAAATCCACGTATACTCTTTGTTTTTGTTCAGATCTCGTGCTTGTATGTGCACGAAAAGATGTATTGGCTAGCATCACGTGTTCTTTTCTGGAAATCTTCAGATGGAATCTTCCCGTGCTCTAAATTCTATCTCTCTTTTGCAAATCTTGTTTATTTTATATCTCAAGTTTCACAAATCCAAGTGTTGCAAATTATATGTCTATTTTTGATCAGAAAATGAGAGGAATAATAATATGTCATCTATATATATATTTATACCTCGCATCATGTAGCGTCGCGTTACTTTGCATCGCACCTAATAACTAAATGCGGAGTATTTTGGAATTACTGGATAAGGTTCTCCCGCTCCGCTTAATATTGAAGTAGCACACCCTTGCTTTGTCTTGCCATGTTAATCAACATTTAACTTTGTCGGTAGAAATGCAACTCCAACCTAATTTGGTTGTCGGGGTTCCGATCCCGCTTAAATTGAATAAGTTGTGTTGCACCATATTTGCCATGCCATGCATATTATCTGCTCATGCTGATTCTTCTTCGTAGCAGTAAGATTTGCATATGTTGTTTGTCCAGCATTTGCTTCTTCCCGGATAGGATCACGAAGTGGTGCGGTGAGGTACGACAAGTTCTCCGGATGTCCCTCGACAAGCTTTAACAGGCAAGCATTTCCCCTATACTCCTGCCCCTGCAGAAGTCGTTCACCTATTTTATTTTTGCCTTCTCCCTCATGCTAGACTTAAGTTACGTTCTTGTCACGTGTCCCTTCCACTTGTTACCTCAAGCAGCCTATATTGTCTCCACCAATCACCTACAGCTATTGTTTGGTTATCAGGTCCGCCTTGCGAGTCGTAGTGCATGCTAGTGCTGTTTATATCTCGCTACCGTTATCGCTATCTTATCGGGTTATCAGTTGGGAATCATGACACATGCTACATGCTATTATCTGTTGAGAGTATCATGGTTACTTGTTAATAGTTGTTAAGCGGAGGCATCGGTGGGTCAGCTGATCGTTTTGTGACGGCTCACTTGTGTTTCTTTAAAACCTAGGACCCCGAGTTCTTGTTATCTGTTCCGAGACTGAGCGCTCTAACCACACGTGGGTATGTTTCTGGGTCTCCCTCGACCACCGCTCGGAATCTACGGCTTTGTCCGGTGGCCACAACTAGTTTCGTAATGTTTTACCATTTGTTGTTGCGTGCATGCCGGCCGATTACTTATTTACTTTGGGAAGCCACCGGGTGCCTTGTATCCCTTGTTTACGGTATGCACGTATAGGTCGTGGAGCCTCTCGCGAAGTGGTTTATCGCCCTAGTGTGTGTTTAAACCACCTAGCACGTTGACACACATAGCTAAGTCCGCTTCGGAGATACGGCGGGACTTCGATACGGGTTCAACTTGGTTAGGTGGCTTCCTGGACATTGTTGTCGTGAAGGAGAGTGCGAGTCATGATTTCCACTGTCGCAAGTGGTTTGATCGTGCGTGTGGGCACATTTGGGCACCCCTGCGGGGTTAAATTTTATCGATAAGCCGTGTCCGCGGTTATGGACGACTTGGAGCTGTATGACTCGACCATAGACAACTTACACCTGCTGTTTCAATCATAATAACTTGCGTAGTAAGTTAGCACAACTCTAATAATAAATGGTTAAAAACTTGACAATCGTGTGAGTGCCCTTGCAAGTACTTCCTTGCGAGGGGGGAACACATCGGCTGTGTTATGTTTGCAGAGTATAGAACTGTTAGTTTATGCGCTCTCTCACCTGGTAATCGCTTTGGCAATCTTTGGAGACGCTGATCCTTGCTGGTTGTTACATCGCCTTCCTCCTGTTTGGTAAGACCTTTTAAGAGCTTTGTATTTTGCTTGACGAATTGCGTGTGAACCACCATATTCCGTAGTTTTGTAGGCATATACATTTGTGCTTTTTTTCTGTACTAACCATGTCAGGACCAGTTGATCCGGCTGCTGTTGACCCGGCCAAGATGACGAGTGAGGAGTTGCATGCTCACTTCACCCACGTTTTGGGCGGGCATGCACGCGACACCGAGGCGCGCATTGGTGACGTGGATTCCAAACTCACCGACGCGCTGGACAAGCTGGATGGCCTCGAGGCAGCTTTCAACTCCAAGCTCGACGCCAAGTTCCAGGAGCTCCTGACTCGGTTACCGCAACCCGTGCGACGTCGCGCACACCGCGTTCCCCGTGCGGACGTGCCAGCGGGTACCGCTCCTGCTGCAGCAGCCGCACATGACGCGCCTTCCGATGAAGGATACGAGGATTATGGATGGAACGATGATGAGCAAGTAGATGAGAACGCGCTGGATGACGAGGTGTTCCAACAACCTGCACCTGGTCGTCCACGGCAGCTGAACCGCCACGCTCGACCACCTCCACGGCCGGTACGTGATGATGATCATGTTGCTAAACTGAAACTAAATATTCCGCCATTTGAGGGTAGATATAATCCTGATGCATATCTTACATTGGAATTGGAAGTAGAACAACGCTTTGCATGTCTAAAATACCCTGATCACTTGCGTGTTAGTGCTGCTACTTGTGAGTTCATAGATTTTGCATCTATTTGGTGGTCTGAGCATTGTAGAGTACATCATGTTAATATTCCTACTACCTGGATTGGTTTAAAACTTGCTATGCGTACTCGTTTTATTCCTCCACATTTACAACGTGATCTGCTTAAAAAAATTGCCTCGCTTAGAATAAGGAAAAAATTATGTAGAAGACTATTATCAAGAATTTTAAACTGGCATGATTCGCTATGGTATTGTAGAGGATAATGAGGCTATGCTTGCACGTTTCTTTGGTGGTTTGAATAAAGAGATTCAGCATATTCTAGATTATAAGGAGTACAACACTATTACTCGCTTGTTTCATCTTGCTTGCAAAGCTGAACGTGGAGTGCAGGATCGTCAACCACCATTGAGAAAAGCTAATGTTTCTGCAGGTCGTACATCGTCATGGACTCCGCGACAATCAGCTCCACCATCTCGTGGGGCTGCGCCAGCGCCTACTACCTCCAAGTACACCACGCCTGCATCACGAGCACCACCGGCTGCTACTCCACCACCATCTCGTCGGGTCCTCCTCGGAGTTCATCTTCGATGGCCTCCACGGGGAAGACGCGCGACATACAATGTCGCAAATGCTTGGGATTTGGACACATAGATAGAGAATGCGGAACCAAGCGTGTGATGTTGGTGCGTGAAGATGGCGAATATGATTCCGCAAGTGACTTTGATGAAGATACATTGGCCCTTATTCTCGCACGTGATGGTGCCAATTCGATTCGAGAGAGAGATGGAGGTAATGGAAGCCGACACCTGCCGATCAGGTACAGGAGCTTAGTTGCACAGCGTGTGTTGAGCGTGCAATTGAGCAAAGTCGAGCATGATCAACGCCACAATCTGTTCCAAACAAGAGGCGTTGTAAAAGAGCGAGCTATTAGGATCATCATTGATGGAGGGAGCTGCAATAATCTGGCTAGCGTTGACATGGTGGAGAAGTTTTCTCTCCCTACAAGACAGCGCACACATCCATACTACATTCAATGGTTTGAGAGCTCTCGGAAGCTCAAGGTAACAAGAACTACACGTGTGCATTTTACTATTGGTATATATTCTGATTTTGTTGATTGTGAAGTTGTACCTATGCAAGCTTGTTCTTTGTTACTTGGTAGACCTTGGCAATTTGATAGAGAATCTGTTCATAATGGTAGAACTAATCAGTATTCTCTTATGCATGATGGAAAGAAAATTGGTCTCAAACCTATGACTCCTGAACAAATAGTAAAAGATGATCTTGCTAGAGCTAGTAGAGTAAAAAACGAGGAGAAACATAAGAGTGAGAATCAGATTGTTGCTCTGCGATTTTGTGCCACATAAGACTAATACTAAATCTGATTCAAACCATGCTACTGAAATTCGTTTGAAAAATCCTTGTTTGCTTGCTAGAAAATCTGATATTGCTGAACTTGATGTGAACACTACTCAATGCTATGCTATTATTTGCAAAGAAGTTCTGTTTTCATTTGAGGATATGCCTCCTTCTTTGCCACCTGCGGTTGCTAACCTTTTGCAGGAATTCATTGATGTGTTTCCACAAGATGTACCACCTGGACTACCACCTATCCGTGGGATAGAACATCGCATTGACTTGATTCCAGGTGCTTCGCTGCCCAACCGTGCGCCATATCGTACCAATCCTGAAGAGACGAAAGAGATTCAGCGACAAATTCAGGTTCTCCAAGATAAAAGTTACATTCGTGAGTCTCTTAGTCCATGTGTTGTTCCTATTATTTTGGTACCTAAGAAGGATGGTTCTTCACGCATGTGTACTGATTGTAGAGCTATTAATAATATTACCATTCGTTACCGTCATCCTATACCTCATTTAGATGATATGCTTGATGAATTGAGTGGTTCTATTATGTTCTCTAAAGTTGATTTGCGTAGTGGTTACCACCAGATTCGTATGCAATTAGGAGATGAATGGAAAACAGCGTTTAAAACTAAGTTCGGTTTATATGAGTGGTTAGTAATGCCTTTTGGTTTAACTAATGCACCTAGTACTTTCATGAGACTAATGAACGAAGTTTTACGTGCTTTTATTGGACGTTTTGTGGTGGTATACTTTGATGATATTCTAATTTATAGCAAATCTTTGGAGAAACATTTGGATCATTTACGTGTTGTTTTCAATGCTTTACGTGATGCACGTTTGTATGGTAATCTTGAGAAGTGCACCTTTTGCACCAATCGAGTTGCGTTTCTTGGCTATGTTGTTACTGCGCAGGGTATTGAAGTTGATCCAGCCAAGATTGAGGCAATTGAGAGTTGGCCGCAGCCAAAGACGGTCACACAAGTGAGGAGTTTTCTTGGCCTCGCTCGGTTTCTATAGGCGCTTTGTGAAAGATTTTGGATCCATTGCTGCGCTCGCTGAATGAGCTTACAAAGAAGGATGTGCCCTTTGTGCGGGGCGATGCACAACAAGAAGCCTTCATGATTCTGAAAGATAAGTTAACACATGCTCGATTACTCCAACTTCCTGATTTCAATAAGACTTTTGAGCTTGAATGTGATGCTAGTGGAATTGGTTTGGGAGGTGTGTTATTACAAGAGGGCAAACCTCGTTGCATACTTTAGTGAGAAATTGAGTGGGCCTAGTCAGAACTATTCTACTTATGATAAAGAATTATATGCACTGGTTCGGACATTAGAAACTTGGCAACATTATTTATGGCCTAAAGAATTTGTTATACATTCTGATCATGAATCTTTGAAGCATATTCGTAGTCAAGCTAAGTTGAATCGCCGCCATGCAAAGTGGGTTGAGTTTATTGAGTATTTTCCTTATGTTATCAAACACAAAAAGGGTAAAGATAATGTTGTTGCTGATGCTTTGTCGCGCTGTTATACTATGTTATCTCAACTTGACTTCAAGATTTTTGGATTAGAAACCATAAAGGAACAATACTTGCATGATGCCGATTTTAAAGATGTGTTGCTGAATTGTAAAGATGGTAGAACATGGAACAAATTCGTCCTCAATGATGGATTTGTGTTCCGTGCTAACAAGTTATGCATCCCAGATAGTTCCGTTCGTCTTTTGTTGTTGCAGGAGGCGCATGGAGGAGGATTGATGGGTCACTTTGGTGTGAAGAAGACGGAGGATGTACTTGCCGCACACTTATTTTGGCCACGTATGCGTCGAGATGTTGAGAGATTTGTGGCACGCCGCACTACATGTCAAAAAGCTAAGTCTCGACTAAATCCACATGGTTTATATATGCCTCTTCCTGTTCCTAGTGTACCTTGGGAGGATATTTCTATGGATTTCGTTTTGGGTTTGCCTCGTACACAGAAGGGGAGGGATAGTATCTTTGTTGTTGTGGATAGGTTTTCTAAGATGGCACACTTTATTCCATATCATAAGACTGATGATGCTACACATGTTGCTGACTTGTTCTTTCGCGAAATTGTTCGTTTACATGGTGTGCCAAATACTATTGTTTCTGATCGTGATACTAAGTTTCTTAGCCACTTTTGGAGATGTTTATGGGCTAAGTTGGGGACTAAATTGCTGTTTAGTACTACATGTCATCCCCAAACTGATGGACAAACTGAAGTAGTAAATATAACATTTTCTACTATGCTGCGAGCTGTTTTGAAGAAGAACTTAAAATTGTGAGAAGAGTGTTTGCCTCATATTGAATTTTCTTACAATCGTTCGCTGCATTCTACTACTAAGATGTCCCCTTTTGAGATTGTGTATGGTTTTGTTCCACGTGCACCTATTGATTTCTTGCCTTTAACATCTTCGGTGCAAAATGATTTGGATGCTACACAACGTGCTGAATTGATATTAAAATTGCATGAGACTACTAAAGACAACATAGAACGCATGAATGCTAAGTATAAAATTGCTGGGGATAGAGGAAGAAAGCATGTTGTGTTTGATGTTGGTGATCTTGTTTGGTTGCATTTGCGCAAAGATCGTTTTCCTGCATTGCACAAGTCTAAGCTAATGCCACATGCCGCTGGTCCTTTTAAGGTGTTAGAAAAAATAAATGATAATGCATATAAACTTGAGCTTCCTACAGAATTGGGTCCGGTTAGTCCTACATTTAACATTGCAGATTTGAAGCCTTACTTTGGTGAAAAAGATGAGCTTTCGTCGAGAACGACTTCAATTCAAGAAGGGGGGCATGATGAGGACATCCCATCTATTGATACAACCGCTGTACCTACAGCCACACAAATACAAGGACCAATCACTCGAGCTCGTGCCAAACAACTTAACTATCGAGTACTTTCGTTTTTTGGAACTATTCCTCATATACATGAGAATATGATGCTGCCTAAATCGGATATGTTTGTTACTCTTAGGAATGATGGACCTAGCATGGATGAGGAGGACAAGCATTGGAGCATGATCACACATGGAGGAGATGGCAGCAAGCGCTTGAGGATAGAAGATGACGCCACAAGTGGAGATTTCAGAACTTTGAAGCCACCATAAGAAGAGATGAAGTCATGGACGAAATATAGAGTTCTCCACTTCATAATTTCCTCCATAGCATAATATGGTGCTGCGTCACCTTTAGTTTTGTGCCAGGCCCATGTCATTTTCGCTGGAATTAAGTCAGCCACTTTTTAGAGTCCGTATTGAAGGGGAAAAGGCCTTCTAGGGTTTGGTTCGGCCACCACATGTATGGCTGGCCGAAACCCCACTTTTCCTCCTTTAAATACCCCCATAGCCGTCACGTCTAGACTCGGATTTTGATTAGACTAAAAGTTAGCCATTGCTGCAACTCTCGTGTACTTCTTTTGAGTCCAACGCCCAGAACAAGACCGACTATTCGGAATCCCACCTTTTCAATAAAGCTTTCATCTATATCCGCAATATTCTGATTGCAATATTAGTTCTTACTTGTTCTCGATTTCAGGTAGGAATTAAGACCCTCGTTGGTCGAGCTGATCGTGCATCCGCAAGATCAGTAACTCCCGGAGATTGTCCTAGCGATTGCATTGGCGCACGAGCTTTGCACGTGTAGTCGGATCGTCAAGCACGAACTCCACCAACAAATCGATGCTATCTTATTCTCATCGAAAGATCGGCCACCTTTGCCCTATCACGTGCGGGCTGATTGATGCAGAGGGAGGGAACTCTCGCGCAACCCCGCGTGCGCCGCCCGCTTGGCACTGGCCGGCTGTTCCGCCCGCACATTCCTCATGGACTTCTTTGCTAGAAGGTGAGATCCCCTTCAAGGCCGGTGCAGACGATGCAGAGGCAGGGAGCTCCCGCAGCCAGCGCCTAATCCGGCCGCCAGGGAGGTCGAATATAATGTGATGTTCCCGGCACTCTTTAGATGCCGGGATACTCTGCAAGCTTTCGTGCATGCAAAGAATGTGGCGGCGGAAAATCCCACGGATGCAACATTGCAGCGGCGCTCCGATGATGCTAAGGCGGCGCACGCGTACCTCGATAGCCTTAACATCCAGCACGGCTTCGTGCAACCGCTGAAACGCCGTCCCAACTAAGATCCAAAAATAGAACAATGGATTTTCTACTTTATTAGTGCACAAACCCGTCAGGGTGGCCATCTCGTAGTCTTCAGGATTTATGTCGATTTGTTGTACTACCTCTATCCATAAATAGACGCCTGATATTTATCTTTACTATTAAACTAGGACAAATACCCGTGCGTTGCTACGGGAAGACAAAATATGTTGAAAGGTGAATTCATTTTGTTGTGCGTACCCAAATATGGTGACTTATAGTTTTCAAAACACATTTTTATCTTCTTACTAACCATTTGAGGACCAACAACTATACTTTTTTTTAAACTTTTCAATATGTTATGTGTCTTCTTCTATAAAACACAATCTTGCAATTATTGGTAATTTCATTGCCTAAGTGCATACGAAAAACTTTGTTGATCCTAATTCATTGTCTAAATCAGTTACAAAAGTGCAATATGACACTGAATGTGAAGCAACGGGAAAGAAATATAGCATACTCCTTTTTTTATACCCTGACAACAGTTTTTTTAAGAATAGTAACTTATTCAAAAATACATTTAATTTTTTTTGTAATGCATACAACCTAGTAAAAACCTATCCTCATTTTTCTTTCCTCGAAGGAGGTATTTGGTTCGCGTTTGAAGTCGTATTTTCGTCGATTACATTGTTACCTCTTACCGTTAATCATGTTTGATTCAGTTCCCCCAAAACATGTATCTTGTAATTGAGTCCCAGCGCAGCTCAAAACTGTTACCGGCCAGTCCCCACCGGAAAAAAAACACGTTACCATAGCTAGCCGGGTTGAGCGACCGCTTCTGATCTCAACCCCAGCTGCTACCGATATCGGTTCTCCTCGGCGTTCTCTATTTCGACAACAACGATGCCACACGAGCAGCAGAGCCGCCAGGCGACCCTCTCCTGTGTTTGACCATATAAAGGTGAGTTTGACATGTCTAAGCTCTATTGTGGACTGATCTTAATAGTATGCCACTAATTGGCTGAAAATAATCACATACTTCAAGTTGGGGGAGAAGAGGCAAAATGCATGAGAGTAGGCAATGGAAATAGCTGGGACAGTCATTCTAGCCAGCCACTTAGAGTGCAGGAGGCACGATAATGGAAGTACCAGTCAGATTACAATATCATTGACCTTAAAGAGATCAACTGAATACCTCTCTGGAAGTGCTTGACAGTACTTTCAGCAATTTCTGCATGCACATGAAAATAGGAAACTGAGTTTACAATCAAAATATGAACTTTTACTTTTCAGAAATCAGATTGGTTTAAGGCATAATTGTTCTGCATATATGGACATACATATATGAGTCCAGAAATTTTTTCAAAATAAAGGGAAGGCAACCAAAGGAGGTGGCAATGCATCAAAACTACAGACAACCAAACAGTACAACAATAAGAGGAAAACGTGAATCAGGAACTAACATGGGATGTACCTATGCTTCACTATATGATAGAGGATGCTCAATCAATCTGGTAGAAGATACCGTTATTGTTATTCTGATGAGTAATCTACATGGACTTGAAAACGAATCAATTAAAGTGTTTGGCCCTCAAATCAAGAAGCATCTGTTAGCAAGACCAGAAGGTCACGACATATTTTCTCTAGTACATACAAAATACAGTGAAAGGGGAAACATACCATTAAGTGAATATTACTAAACAACAATTGTATCTCCTATCCATGATTGCCCATAATCTACATCACGAACAAACTTTCAGCTGAAATAATTACTCAATAATATTCTAGCCAAATTTAACTCAACATGCAATGCACTACCATGAATTCTAGTTTGATGAAATTGTGCGTGTAACATCAAGTTTCTGGACAGTACAGAAAACTATTTCAATTCAAATTATCTGAAACTGTGTTTGGGGAATGAAAGGTTTGATTACCGTTGATGGCAATGAGGAATAATAGGCGCATCAAGGTTTGATTAGGGGGTGGATCCAGACTCCAGATCCAGACTCCAGAGCGAGCTACCCGAAAAAACACAAACAGCTAGCAAGCTGCATATCCGCTCGCTGCATGACCAGCAACCTCAAACTTCCAGGAATACACTGGACATAAAGATGTTCCATGACCAGCAATGAGGAACCAGAAACTTCCCTATACGTGTGGAGCCCAAGAAGACGCAGATACAAATCTGTGCAGGAGATCGAAGAATTTGTGTCGCCTGCGTCGTGCTACCACTGCATCCCGCGGATGGCAGTGACCATCAGCAAAACATTCCGGATCCCTCCTCCTCTGGAAGATGCCATTTTTTCAGAATTGGGGAGAATAACATTTGTGGCTATGGGTTGGGGCACGGGTCATACCTCGAGAAGCACCTGCGGTGGTTGGCGTCACGGCCTCCAGGCGCGAGGACCCGGTGGTGAAGCGAGCAAGGGGACGGGGCAGTTCGGCGAGGAAGGGTACGCAAAAGACATGGGGGAGATGCCGCGCGTGGCCTGGCCCATGCCGTCCTCGATGCCGACGACCTAGGGTTTCGTGGCAGCGAGGTTTCAGGCTCGATTGGAGCACACAACTGACATTGTACTTAAATTATCGAATCATAAACCAATGAAATCTTTCACATACAATGCTTGTGTTGACTGTTGTGACTAAAATCCAATCAAAATACATTACAAGTTTCCTAATATTAGATATAAAAACATCAGTACATTTGTTAGACTTTTACCCCTCTAAATCGAGTTACTTCTAGATCTTTGTACGGTGGTATCTTCAATAGAATAATATTTGAAGTCACATAGCCATCTATCTGAAGAGTGGTATGCTTAAGAAACATATAAAGATTTCCCTAATTAAGTACATCGGCATGTATGATCCCACCCTGAAATCCCAATCAATTTGTGCAAGCTTGAATGCTATTTTCAATATTTCCGTTGCTCTACGAATATTGCTACATGTCAATATTAAGTCGTTTAAGCTTAGCAAAATACTGCAAGTCCTTGCACACAATTGCGAGTATCCTCTGCTATCTACAGTATTTATCAACATGTGTACATCTTATTATGCAGAATATGTTCAGAGTGCTCATGCAGTTCATGCAGATTATGTTCGGAGTGTTCATGCTTTACTATGGCTTCTCAAGAACATTAGTGACAATGGAAGGAGATGGCCTCCAAAGCACTGGAATTATTCTGCCGCTGCCGAGGCATCCGACAACGGCGGGCAGAATATGTTCGGAGTGCTCATGCAGTTCATGCTTTACTATGGCTTCTCAAGAACATAAGTGAGAATGGGAAGGAGATAGCCTCCAAAGCACTGAAATTATTAGCAGCCTACCTCCTGAAGATAAGATCATACTAGGAGGCAGTGGCGCGGCGGCACGCCGCGCCTGTGGTTCTTTATTTCTAGAAAAGGTTACTAAGTATGAATTAATGCCATTTAGTGAGCAGAAGATTAGTAATCGTGTAAATATTTTTGGCCATGATGTTATTGTAGAAGTTAAAAATCTAGTGGCTTAGGAGGAAACTTTTATACAGTGGATCCTTCATAGTACATCACATTACATTTTTTTGAGGGGGGAGTATATCACATTACATTTTTTTTTTAGGAATACATCACATTACATAAGCTGTGGCTTGCCGTGCCGTTGCAGCAAGCATAGCCCACATAGTTTGCCAAACAGGCCGGCCAACGGCAGCAGAGGTGCGTCCACACCGAGACGGGTAATTCTAATACTCTCCACTAAAAAAAGGTAATTCTAATACTCCGGGGCAAAGGAGGAAAAAGGAAAGTAAAAATCGAGCAATCCAGATTAAGAAGAGAGGGTCTTAAAAATAAAGATAAAGAAGAGGGTGCTAGCTCTTCGCGCGAGAAGGCGGACCGGCGGAAGGGGGTGGTGGTCAGCCACGGGGCAAGCGGGCAGCGACCTCTCCGTTTGCTTGTCTTTGGACGCCGTTGCGGTGTTGGACCCGGATCCCCGCTAGCCGCAACCGGCTTGCTGTCAATTTCGCGAGCGCGGAGGCCGATTTCCGTCGGGATGGGTGCCGTGCGGGGCCGAGAGTGGCGGCGGAGCAGCTCCGTGTGGCGACAGGTTGTAGAGTCCATTTGCGCGGCGCGCTTTGGCGTCGAGGGGAAGCTCTCCGTGGGGAGGCGAAAGGGGCGCAGAGGTCATAGGGGCGGCGGCGGGTACCATGTTCTCTTGTCGCTCGATGTCGCGCGTTTGGGCCGCTGGCCGCGCAGGAGCTGAACCGTGCCGTTCACGGTTGGCTTCCGTCCATCTCGCAAGCGCGGAGGTCAATCGTTGTGAGCACGAACGGCTTGCGTGGTTGGAGCCGAGGGCGGGGGTGGAAGAAGCTCCGTGCGTCCGGAGCTGCGGAAGCTTATTCGTGCGGCGAGTCGTGTGGCCAACGGGAGCACGCAGCGCAGAGTGGACTGGCGATGAGCTCAAGCGACTGTGGATTCGGGCATCAACAGCCGTCAGCCGGTATGTTACTTCTCTCTGTAGTTGGCGATTTTATTTTCTCTAGCAATTGCCTACTTGCCTCGCACTCGCCTCGCAGGGAAATTTAAGGCAAGTACAATATATAGCATAGAGTAGACACTGGGAAATTAATAGTTGATAAGAGAACTGCGGGCTGGCCATATACTTCTTTTGTGCAACCTAAGTGAGTAATTGGCTTCAGATATGGGACTGTCGTACGCAAAGCACGTGAGCTCAGAATTCAGAAACCATGTTTATTAGCTGCAATTTCTTTAAGCTAAAGAGAGCTGTAGTGAATAAAATGGTTTAAAATTTCAGAAAAGAATTCTGTTTGTTGCTATACGAGTAAGTTCTAATAGAACGGATAACGGATGAGCTGCTTGTTTTGATCAAGCCTAGTTAAAAAATTGCCTTTTGAAAGGGAGGAATGAACACGTATTTACCATTACGCGAGCTCAAACATGGCATGTATTATTTTGACAAATATAGCAACAGGAGACGTGAGTGTCATCCTTGATAGAATGTTTAGCACCGTATGACCTTCCGGACATTGACCTTTTTAATGTAGCAGCAGCGGCTTGATCCGTAGGACAGGTGGTATCTTCTAATAACTAACACATGAGGCGGAACATTGAGGCTATAAGCGGTACAAATAAGGTAGTGTATCTGAACTAAATAGTCATATGAGCCAGTAACATGTTGGATAATTGGACGAATCTAAACCAAAAAACCGAGAACGCACCAAGAGCAGTAAATAACAGAAGAAAGTTTTTACATATCCTTCCACATGACCCAAGGAACATGACACGGAATGTAGAGTTTCCAGCGTGTAAAAAAGCCCCATGCCAAGTGGATAGCACCTGTTGGTAGACTATGTTTCCTGTCTGTGTGATTGACACACCAAACTCATCGAGTGCCAATACCTTAAGCCCTTCCCTTGACGTTACCCTTGAGATCACACCATATACGAATAGCCACTTCAGGAGCATCGGGAGAGAACATCCTATCTTTTGCCATTCGAAATATCCACACAAGAGCATTGCACCCATTAAACATTGTAGACAAAGCTCGCACAACATCAGGATTAGGCTCCATGCTGGCTCTGGCTACGAACTGGCCGAGAAGAAGAACCATCCATACCACCTCCAGACTGGTCCTCCCTGCGCCATCTTCGCCCAACAGTAGCAGAGGATGAGTGACCAACTGACCGAAAAACTACATTGTGAACACCTTCATCATCTGAAGATTCACACACACCCAATGTACCGGAAGAGAGACCCGGCCACCACAACAACAACCAGTGTACACGCAATGGTATTTTTTTACTCAATCGCTTATTACGCTCCTGATACCAATACGAAGCAGCACAAGTACTTGCAAATAAGGTGAGGGCCACCATAGTAAGATCTACCACGCCAAGCGGCTGCAAAACAGGAGAAAGCAAGCAGTCCGTAAAGATAGAAGAAACCATCACCGAAGAATAGACCAAAGAACCAAAGAGAAAAGAAATGATGTTGTTTTTCACAAAGCCAACAAAACTCGGGGCAACCGAAAATTAGGTACCGCACCTGCACAACCAACACGGGAAACATGAAAAATAGATCAGAATGATGCAACACGTAGACGTAGGATGCCCGTAAGAAGCGGGAAAGGGATTAATAAACGGCCAACAAAATACAATTAAGGTACCACAGCATGACAGTCTATATCTAGCATAACCGTTAGCAGATTCTAGCTTAGTTCATCACGGCCAGCTGTCTTAATGGAGAAACTCAATCTGAAATGATATTTTTTAGAGCATAAACAATGCTACCAGCTCAGAAGGTGCAGCAAGATGATGCAGGCAACAATTGTACATAATCTAACATGTCTTAACAAGTAGAAAGACTACCATGCTCCGAATAGAAACCCTCAAGGGACAATCACATAATAAGAGCAAGTAAAAGAAAGCTCCATAACTATCTCGTCATTCCATCTATTTTCCTCTCGATCTTACTTCCCGTGGGGCGCAAGCATGCTCGGAGAAATCGAAGGTCACAGCAAGACCCAATAGATAGATACACTAATTTAAATGAACTCGGTGAGATTATATATTCCTTACGATCCGGAGAGCACCGTAAATAATGTACCGTAAAAGCACATCTCGTACCTTCTATTTTAACTATCGATCAACCTGCAATGCCCATATCATCCTCCTGAACAACTGCCAACTAATTTTATCATGGTGCCTTTGTCTCTCAAATTGCCGAAGCACGCGTCGGAATGCTTCATTGTTTGAAATTGGTGTAGCACCGCACCTTCACATTTGACGGTAAGCCTGTTGCGAAGAAACTTCTACTCGTAAACATTGTTTTCATTTCCTGTATCCCTTGAGCACGTATCCCTTGAAGAGGCAGCATGCTCTTGCTGCACCGACTTTGACTCGATTGCATGTACTCGCAGAACTAAAATCTGCTACATATTTTTGAATATTCAATCGGAACTTATATTCATGACTGAAACACATAAGAACCGTGTACGTAGAGCGTAGCAAGCATACTCGAAGCCAAATTTGGACCGTACATCTATAGTATGAACCTGAAGCAAACATCTACAATGACTCCTATTTCCTAAATCATACTCGTATCGATGTGACAACTATAGTCCGTTTTCTCGTTTATACAAGTAAAAACTAAATAGGAGTCTGTTTTCTCCTATTTCCTAAATCATACTCCAATTGCTTACTACTGCAGTTAAAGGAAATCTAAATGGGAGGAACATTTAGGTAGGTAATATTGTTGTGCAAGTAATTAAAGATTGAATAAAAGATGGTACTACTCGACAATATGACCTAATGATCAAAATAATCAATACCAAGGATTTCTTGGACCATCTTCTCCTTAGATAACCACATCCGATTCTTGTCTCTATTTAGAAGTACCACAATTACTACCCGTAAAAATCCAAATCATGCAAGATGTGTTATAAGGATCGGGTTTCTTTTTGGAATAGGAGCCTTGTAGTGTTTGATGATGTCCGGGATCAAAATAGACCACATTCAAGCCATGGTGGGCTTCGGAGCATCCTCACCACACTCGGAAAGAGGAAAGAGGAGGTGACATAGCCGGTGGTACAGGAAGAAGGGAAAAGATGAGGTACCATAGACCAGACCGCACGGGCGTTGGAGGGAGAGGGAGAGAGAGCACAAACCATAATCAAGCCTTCGCTACTCCCAGCGTGCAGCCCCTCACCATCGTCGCTGCACAAAGAGGAGAAGATTAGAGGCAAATGGAGAAAGAAGGAAAGAGACCTGGAGGGAGGCCTGATCACTCGGGTGGAGGCGAGGCGCCGCCTCTTCCCTTGCCGCTGGTGAACATCACGACCTCCATACCTTCAATGGATCCGATTTGATTCCCGTCGGTGGACGACACGGTCTCCACTATCTCCGGCTGCAGAGATGAGGCTCCCGGCGGCGGCGCAGCGCAGCGGGCGGGTACGACGCGGCAGAGGCTGCGGCGATGTACGCCCAGCTCCAGACCATGTGAAGGACCACGACCTCCTCTGGCTGAAGCGTGGAGATGATGCCCCAAACGGCGGCGCACGCACGGTGGGCGGGTACGGCGCTAGCGGCAGCGACGATGAGAGCGCTGGATCATGGGATTCCTGCAGGGGGAGGCCGGGGAGGAGGAGGGAGGCGTGGAGCGACGGTTGTGGGGAGGGGAGACCACGGCGTCGGTCCCGTGTTAAGCGGTGGAGTTTCTGGATTCATCCGCACCGTTTTGACTGTTTTGGTAGGAGATCGATACAAATCTGAAGCTGCCGGTTGCCGGTCACCCAAACCTTTCAGAAAAAAAAGAGGAGAAAGAGGAGGGCAGGAAAGAGAAGACGTGCCACCTCGTGATAGGTCAAATACAGCAGAAATTAGGCCATAAACAGTAGTCAAGATAAGCAGAGCGCTCTAAATCAGCCACCCTTTATATAGGGTTTATTTATTCTTCATCTCCGCTAATCCTGATTGGGATGTCCAAATATGATTAGATACATCAAATTTCTTGTGTGTGGCACATACGTGCTCATACAAAATTAAATCCAAATATGATTACACTGTTGATAAACAGTCCAATACAGAAAATTACAGAGTTTTTTTTATTTTGCTTGAGAAAAGCAACATTTACTCGTATCATATCTCTATTGCACATATTGCAGCACAAAAGGTAACCGGAGACAAAAAAAAAAACTCAATGCTTTCTCTCTGGCTCTACAATGTGCAGAAAAAATATCCGGAGACAAATTTTTGCAAATGGTTCTACTTGCACCGTACCAGAGCTGCTTCGTTAACAAATAAAGGTCTCTGTGACAAATAAGATTGAACAAGGATCAGGCATTCTTTTCTCCTGTAGAAGGGCTAAGGGAATGGTTTATTGGTGCCCTGGTGTACAAAAAGAAACATCCCGAGAACCTTGAAAACATTAAGCAGCCAAATTAACTATCTATAACTTTGGAGTATAGCTCCTAGCACCTTACATTGCTTTCTACAGTTTGGTTGCTACACAAGTTTCAACCATGCCAACAACATCGGCAAAATTCTGGCTACAGTGCACCACTCTAGCTTACAACATGATAAATTTGATGGTATAGTAAAACAAAACATAACACAAGATGCTAACCTGCAATGCGAAGAGATAATATAAGTTCCTATGTTTCATCGACAACTTTTTCTCATATTGCCTCTGCACCTTCCTCTCTTATCTTGACCATCCTGACACATGAAACATCATGCAGTCGATTCAAAAAAATAGTTAGAAAATTATTTTATAATGAAAAAGGTGCCTAGGCTCATGTGAATAAACCAATATCTGTAAATATAACTTCAATGATACATGGAAAGTAGACCCCCAATAATTGAATATGCAAATTATTTCATAATCGTAGCACACAAATCAGATTGTACCAGTTGTGCAATTGGAACATTCTATTTATACCACATCGCCTGCCCAAAAAAGAAGAAGAAATAGATTCTAAATCAGATCCCCGCCTGAAGAAGTATCACAGATATTCCAAACTGCAAGAGTACAAATAATGTCACTATAATTTATGATGATAAAATTTGGAATTAGCATCTCGAGAATTTACAATATACCACACTTTTCTTTGCTCTACTACTGCCAAGGATTATAAATAAAATCCTGAACACAACGAAATTTGCGCCCTTACATGCTGTCATTGTGTGTACAAAGTATTGCTTCAAACATGTATTGTCCCTGTAAAGACCATACACATGTTAGTAATAAAAACCTGGTATAATATGCATATGCTACTTGGTATAATTATTGGAGGTCTGAGAGGCTGGCAATTCGTATTGTTTTCCTGCTGAACATGACAAAGAAGATAATTTTATATGACAAAGGATGACAAAGCGTCAAAGCGTACTTTACAAATTGGAGTAAGACAGGCTGTGCGTAGCACAGCGTAGGGCCGATGTTGACGCGAGATTGTGAAACAACCGATGGCAGATCGCTTCTCAGGGACATTCCAGACGGACGCATTAGGGTGAGGAATGGGAGGTGCAAATCACGTCTCAGCGACCTTCCAGGCCAACGCATCAGTGTGAGGAATGGGGCGGCAGCGGCATCCAAGATCCTTACGCGTTCGATTGTGCGACGATCTTAGTCTATGGCAGATCTCTCTTTGGAGGGAACCAGGGCAACGACAGCGACGATGCTGGCGCGGAGAACACCGTTGAGCGCCTCGCCTTGGGGGCAGGTGCGGCGATCTGGGCAGTGGCGCGCGGGATGTCAGGGGGACGTGCGGCGTTGTGGAGAGGGTGGGGAGGGGCACGACGAATTGCAGCGGCGCAGTTGTGTCACACCTGCTATCCAGCTGGTGGACATCGAGTCGCCTGGGCAGCAAGAAGTAGGCCAGGCGAGGTCAACAGGTCCACTTTCCAGTGGCTAATTGAGTTGTATGCGTGAGTTGGCTGTGTGCCGTCGGGTCCAGGTTATAAGGACCAGGTCGTGGTATCGAACAGGCATGTTGAGATTGAAATTAAACTCTGGAGTTTTCCCATCCCCCTTCGTCTATCTCACCTCCTGCTGCTATCTCATCCCCCAATTCTCTCTCCAATTCCCTTGTATCCTCCCAGATTCCTGTGAATGATCCCTCCCCAACAACCGGGACATCACAATCTGGTATCAGAGCTAGCCCCGCTCCGCTCGCGCTCCAACAAACTCGAGATCTGACCGGTAAATCCACCGAGAAAGGTGTGGTGTTGCTCCGGCGACACCGCGCAAAATCCTGATCGGGGTTTGGTCGGATTCAGAGGGGAGCCGCGACGGCGCCCACTAGACCCACACAACCATCGGCTCAGACCAATTTGGTTCTAACTCGGATGGAGGAGTTACAGAAGACGATGGAGGACGTGCTGAGTCGTTTCACCACCATGGCCGCTGACATGAAGGGGGTCACGGAGGAGGTCCGTGGTCTGCGTCAGCAGGTGGGGGATTTCGGCGAGGACCTGGATGTCGTCAAACTCCGCCTTGTCGAGATGAACACGCACAAGGGAGCTGCACCCGTGGAGATCGTCACCGCGAACAAGGGGACCGCACACGCGCGCCTGGCGAACAAGGGCGCGCCGCTGCTCGGACAACCGGCGCCTTCAACCGGGTTCCACACCGCGCCATCGTCGCCCAAGGACGGGGATGAGCACCCAGAGAATACTTCGGCAGGGGATTATGTCGTTCGTCCTCGTCGACATGATTTTCCGCGATTCTCAGGTGACAAACCTCTACTCTGGGTAGATCTCTGCCTTACCTATTTCAACATGTACCGAGTTCCTGAGCACCATTGGGTGAGCTCGGCAACCCTGCATCTAGAGGGCCACGCTGCGTTATGGTTCCAGGCATACAAGCGCACACATCGTTTGCTGAATTGGGATGATTTTATGCAAGCCGTGGTAGAGGAGTTTGGACAGGGTGAATTTGATGGGCAGATGACCAAACTGTTACAGATGAAACAGACAGGCTCAGTAGCAGAATATCGCTTGGGATTTGAGGAATGTATGTATCATTTGATCTCTTTGGATGCATCGTTGAGCACTAGATGGTTTGTTTCCCAGTTCGTGTTTGGCTTGCGAGAGGACATTCGCCTGGCAGTGAGGTTGCAGGGCCCTACAAGTATCACACGGGCGGCATCACTCGCTCGCATTCAGGAAGAGGAAACGGAACATCATCGGCCACGGGCTCGTCCACCTGCCCCAACACGACATCCTACCGGTGCAGCTGCAGTGGTGACATCACCTCAACCAGCACGCACAGACTGGACACGGAAACAAGGCAATGATGATTTCAACAGAGAAAGACAGTTGCGCGATTTCAGGCGTGCAAACAATCAATGCTTCAAGTGTGGGGACAAGTACTCGAAGGAACACCAGTGCAAGCGCACAGGTCAACTCCTAACCATTGAAGTGGGCGAATTCGGTGAAGTTCTCTCAGATGATGCTGTGGTTGCGTTGGAATTACTGGATGAGGCGCCTGTCACAGCTGATTGTTGCCAACTATCAGTTAATGCAGCCGCTGGCACTGATAATGGAGAAACGATGCGTCTGCGGGCCTTGGTGGGAAATCAAGTTATGGTGTTGCTAATTGATTCGGGAAGTACTCATACCTTTGTCACCAAGTCTTTTGCTGAACGTGCTGGTTGCACTATCTCCCCAGCGCCAGCAGTCCCAGTGAAGATTGCAAATGGTCAAATCATGGTTTCTGATGCTCAGGTATCTGCCCTACAATGGTGGACGCAGGGCAACACTTTCTGCACGAACATGCGAATCCTTGATCTGGGAGCCTACGATGCAGTCCTTGGCATTGATTGGCTCAAGAGCTGCGGCAAAATGACAGTCGACTGGACCTTGAAAACCATGGAATTTCTCCAAGATGGCAAACCGATTTTACTGCAGGGTGCTGTCACTAAACAACAAGACAAATTACAAGAGTTATCTCCTGAACAACTGCAAAAATGGCTGGCTGGTAATGATGTGTGGGCAATGGCAATTCTTGATAGTACAACTATTACAGACAGTACATCCAGTCAGATGTTGCCTCCTGATTTACAAGCAGTTCTCACAACCTTTGAAGATGTGTTCAGCGAGCCTACCTCCCTTCCTCCCCATCGACAACTTGACCATGCTATATACTTGGAACCTGGAGCACAACCCACAAATGCGAGACCATATCGTTATTCTCCTCTGCAAAAAGATGAGATAGAACGACAGGTTAAGGAGATGTTAGCAGCTGGTATTATCACAGAGAGCATGAGCCCATTTGCTTCTCCAGTGCTGCTAGTCAAGAAGAAAGACGGCACATGGCGTTTTTGTATTGACTACCGGAGACTGAATGAGATGACAATTAAAAACAAATTTCCATTGCCAGTGGTTGACGAGTTGCTAGACGAACTGGCAGGCACTCGTTTCTTCTCCAAGCTAGACCTAAGAGCAGGTTATCATCAAATACGCATGCGCCCCGAAGATGAACAGAAAACTGCATTTAAGACTCATCATGGGCATTTTCAGTTTCGTGTTATGCCCTTTGGACTCACGAATGCTCCAGCCACGTTCCAGTGTATCATGAACTCAGTCTTTGCACCCTTCTTGAGAAAGTTTGTTATAGTGTTTCTGGACGACATTCTAATATACAGTTCATCATGGGAGGAGCACCTGCAACATTTGCAATTGGTGTTATAGCAATTAAGGACTTCTCAGTTCTTTGCAAAGCTATCCAAGTGCAGCTTTGGGCAAACAAGCATCCAATATTTGGGGCACATCATTTCAGATAAAGGTGTTGCTACAGATCCTGACAAAACCCTGGTGATGGAACAGTGGCCCTTGCCATCCAATGCCACAGAACTTAGAGGTTTCCTGGGATTAACAGGTTACTACCGTAAGTTTGTTCAAAACTATGGAATTATCACTAAACCATTGACACAGTTGCTTACAAAGAAAGGTTTTGCTTGGTCTGAGGAGGCTACTGCTGCTTTTCAACAACTGAAATCAGCTATGATGCATACACCTGTATTGGCTCTGCCTGATTTCAATGCTCCTTTTACTGTGGAAACAGACGCATGTGATACAGGTGTTGGTGCTGTACTAATGCAAAAGGGACACCCCATTGCTTACATGAGCAAAGCTTTGGGTATCTTAAATAGGAAATTGTCAATTTATGAGAAAGAGTTTCTTGCTGTCATTATGGCTATTGACAAATGGCGTCAGTACTTACAGAGAGGTCCATTTACTATACTTACAGACCACAAAAGCTTATGCAGTTTAACTGATCAACCGCTGACAAGTGAGCTGCAAAAGAAAGCTATGTCCAAGCTTGTTGGTCTCCAGTTTGAATTCAAATACAAGAAGGGCATTGATAATGGAGCTGCAGACTCGCTATCTCGAGTTGGCCACCTTTTGGCAACCACTTTGCAGTCTAGTTGTAGACCTGACTGGGTACAAGAGGTGCTTAATTCTTATACAACTGACACAACAGCTGCTTCCTTGTTACAAGAACTGGCAATTAAATCTCCCAATGACAAAGGTTTCTCTCTGGAAAAGGGCCTCATAACTCACCAAGGCAGAATTTATATTGGAGAGAATCTTTCCTTGCAAACTAAATTAATCTCTTCGTTACATGATAGTGCATTTGGAGGACATTCTGGTATCCAGGCTACTTACCAAAGAATTAAGCAACTCTATTTCTGGCCTGGGCTCAAGTTGGCGGTGGAAAATTATGTGAAACAGTGCCAAATATGTCAACAGGCCAAATCCATGCATACTAAACCTGCTGGGTTGTTGCAACCTTTGCCTCCTCCAACTAAACCTTGGCAGGAGATCACTCTGGATTTTATTGAAGGATTGCCAACCTCTGAAGGGGTAAATTCTATACTGGTAGTTGTTGATCGGTTGACCAAGTACGCACACTTTCTTCCTCTTCATCATCCATATACAGCTCAATCAGTTTCCAAGCTGTTTGTGGACCAAATCATCAGGTTGCATGGAGTGCCTTTGACAATTATCTCAGATCGTGACAAAATATTCACCAGTCACTTTTGGAAGGACTTGTTCAAATCAATGGGGACTACTCTTCACTACAGCACAGCATATCATCCACAAACGGATGGCCAAAGTGAGAGAGTAAATCAATGCCTCGAACAATATCTGAGGTGTGCTGTCCAAGACAATCCGAAACGTTGGCGTCGTTGGATTCCCATGGCTGAATTCTGGTACAACACCAGTTTTCACACAGCTCTCGCATGTTCTCCCTTCAAGGCGTTGTACAAGATTGAGCCCAACTTCGGCGCTATGCCTAATTTGATCACAACTGAAGATTCAGCCATCACCGCTACTGCTCTAGAATATCAGGTGCAAACTGAACTCTTGCGTGCTCAATTGCTTCGTGCCCAGCACCGGATGAAGTCCTATGCTGACAAGAATCGTTCAGAACGCCAGTTTAAGGAAGGGGATCAAGTGTTGTTGAAACTGCAGCCATATGCTCAACAATCAGTGGTCAATCGACCATATCCTAAACTATCATACAAATACTTTGGACCATATCGCATCCTGGAGAGGATTGGACCAGTGGCTTACAAGCTCGAGCTCCCGAATGCAGCGCAAGTCCATCCTGTGTTTCATGTTTCTCAGTTGAAACCGTTCACGGCTAACTATTCTCCAGTTTTCAGTGATTTACCAACAACTCTAGATTTGGCGGCGACAACACCACTGCCAACGGCGATTCTACAACGCAGGTTGGTTCGGAAGGGCAACGCTGCTGTTCCACAAGTGTTGATTCAGTGGGCACATCTTCCAGCAGATCAAGCTACTTGGGAGGACTACTACGTCGTCAAGGCAAAGTATCCGCATGCAAGTCTCTGGGAAGAAGAAGCTGAGGGCGTCCAGCCTCAAGGCGGGAGCAGTGTCACACCTGCTATCCAGCTGGTGGACATCGAGTCGCCTGGGCAGCAAGAAGTAGGCCAGGCGAGGTCAACAGGTCCACTTTCCAGTGGCTAATTGAGTTGTATGCGTGAGTTGGTCGTGTGCCGTCGGGTCCAGGTTATAAGGACCAGGTCGTGGTATCGAACAGGCATGTTGAGATTGAAATTAAACTCTGGAGTTTTCCCATCCCCCTTCGTCTATCTCACCTCCTGCTGCTATCTCATCCCCCAATTCTCTCTCCAATTCCCTTGTATCCTCCCAGATTCCTGTGAATGATCCCTCCCCAACAACCGGGACATCACAAGTTGCAGCAGAGAGGAGATGGTGGCGGCGCTGGGCAGTTAACCTTGCGCGAGGCGTCCCACGGCGGCGGGCAGTCTGAAGCTACCTCTGCCGCTGCTAGATTTGTAGCCTGCGTCGCCACGTTAGGGCATGGAGATTGGGAGGTGTGGTACCCTGCACGCCTGCGGGAGAGCATGTTGCCGGCCACAAAGAAGAGAGAGATGGACGGAGGTCGCTGACGCTGCTGAGGGAGATGGGTTTGTGATATGGAGATGGAAGCAGGAGGGATCAAGGGAAGGGATTGAGACAGGATGATGGGTAAAGCGTGATTTGTGGAAACATTAATATGCCAGGAAGCGTGGGAGGGAACGACAAAGCATTCGACGAAAGGAAGGACGACTAAATAAGTTGACGGACGAAATAGTAGGAAGAATAGGGAATAAATTCGTTCTTTTTAAGTAGTGTAGATTGCTATTGGGCGTTCGTACGTGTACGTCAACCTCCGCGATTGATTGACATCGCTGAATAAACGAAAGTCAGCACAATCAAGCCCGGTTCAGAATCGAGCCCAATTGACAAGGGACTGGCCCAGTCTGAAATCTAAAGACAATAAGATCAGCATTAGCCGCGCGCCAAGGTGCTGCGGGCTGCGGCTCAAGGTGTCGAGCCAGTAGCCCAGTATCAGTTTCCCTGACCCATCCGCCAAGGTGATGTACGGGCGAGGAAATCCGTTTTCTTCGTAATCTCAATTCTCAGCTTCCGGAGATCAGCACCCCAAGCAGCACTGGCCTTCTCTCACGGCGCCACGGCACACACGCCCCAGCTTCTTCCCAGCTATTGTTGCTTATGGCTCCAAATCCAGTTTAAAAGAAGATCTGCATGCTCTGCTCATTTGGGTAGAGCTAGGCTTGCTTCATGTGTACGGAACTACGGATCTGGCGGCTCAGATGCAAGAAACGAGATAAGAAAGCAAAGTCTAAAAGAATAGAAAGAGCCTTGTTTAGCATGATACAGCATGATACGTAGCTAACACACTAAACACT
This sequence comes from Lolium rigidum, assembly GCF_022539505.1. Lineage (NCBI taxonomy): Eukaryota > Viridiplantae > Streptophyta > Magnoliopsida > Poales > Poaceae > Lolium > Lolium rigidum. Next base: position 210,161,204 of record NC_061514.1, read on the forward strand.
CCACATAAATTCATTTTTACAGAAAATTAATCCTAACAATATGCTCTATTATTTAGAATTAAAAGATACGCTCTTTCAGGCCATTTTTTAATGTGCCTGAAAACTATGCAATAGAAGCAGCAAATCAATACGGTCCATCAATTATTAAATAGTTTTCACATGATTTTTTTAATATTATTTGAATTAAATCACCATGTGATTTTCACTATTACATGTCTCAAATTGATGTCCCGTGAATTTCTCCATTGCATGGTACAAAACATAGGTCGATTAAGAACTCCATGTCATTTGGTTTCGACTGACATACAAATTTAAAATACTTTCTCTGACAGAAAATAATTTTCTTAACTTCATCTAGATACGAAAATATATTTTCGAACAAAGGAAATTATAATATCAAAGGTATCAGTTCGATTTAATGTGGTGTCGTAGCAACGCACGGGTTTAGTGCTAGTCTAAATATGAATGTATCTAGACGCTATTTAATGTCTAGATACATTTAAATTTAAACAAACCTCAGACATTTATTAATAGACGGAGTATATCTTATTTAGGGCTTCTTTGATTCATAGGAATTGTGTTGACAGTATGTACGATTTAGATCCTATGGGGTTTATTCCTACTTTACTTGTTTGATTCGTAGGAACATATTATATATGAATCAAAGGAGCCTAGCGTGTGGTCGTGGATCTTGTAGGTTTGGGGATTTATATCATAAATTCTTGCAGAAAAATATTTGTATGTGCCCTATTTTTGATAATTTTCTTTTTGTGCCCTATATATTCGGAAAAAAGGACAACTCCTGACTACCTTAAATCTTAAACCCTAAACTGGTTCCTTGGAGATATTCCATGATATAAAGGTCTAATGAACGACAGATAGCAGTTTCAACTTGCAATTCAACGGCTTAGACTACTCTAATTAAAGATCATTTCATGGGAAGGCTGTTTAACTTCGTGGTGAATCCAAATTCAAAAAATGGGCTCCACCTGTAGGTGATCTTGTACGTTAACACCACAAATAGTTCATTTGTGCTAATGCAACAGATATATAAGACCATCTCCAACATTATTTGTATATTTGGACATGATTGCTTAATTTTTTTTGCTCCAAGAGCCTTTATATGGTTAAATGGTCCCCCACCCAAAATTATAGCAAAGCTTGCTATATACTTGCGCTTGTCAAGCTTCTTGCACTAGCCAACACAACCAAAAGTCCGAACTTATGGAAAGGGCTAGGCAATCCACTTATACATCTCAACACCCCTCCTCACGTGTGACCGGAAGAAGAGAAGAGGTGGTCAACACGTGGAAAGAAGAATAGCACACGTATGAATGATCGTATACGCGACGGACATAGGGGTGGGAAAAATATTGTAGAAGCCAGGAATTGAACTCGGGACCCTGGGCTCTGATACCATGTCAAGCTTCTTGCACTCACCAACGCAACCAAAAGTCTGAACTGATGGAAAGGGCTACGCAATCCACTTATACATCTCAACAGCGCCTATACTTTTGCAAATATGCAAAGTATGAGGAATGAGGACACGTACTTCGTATATCCTCACGTGTGAGCCCAACCGTTGAGACGTCATATTTTCGGGAGCCTGTCTCGCTGCCGGCAACCGCCCCGCTGCCTCACCGTTGCCAGTTGCCACTGTGATGGACCATCAACCCACTTATTGCCTCGTCGTGCTCCACCGTCAGCGCGCCCTCCTTAATTTTCCCGCCGGCTACCCACGAAGGTAAGATCGTCTGATTGCGCCGCGGGAGGCCGATGCAGGTCGATTAGCGCGAGGTGTGTGTCTTCTCCTTGACACTGATGTGCCTCCCTATGCCACCCTCACCCCGCCCCCACTCCCGGCGCTCCTCCCCGCACTCCGATGCTCCCTCCTAGCCTAGCTAGCCACCCCACCCACGACCCTCGCAACCATATGCTACATCGGAAGTCGATGACATCACACGTGTCGCGAGCTCGGCCATGCGCCACCGCTGGCCTTGGGCGCAACCGGCATGGGCAAGCTGCATGGGAGGACGACATGCATGCACAACCGATGGGGCAGGCGGCGGACGGTGGCCGGTCGTGCGTTGGTGGAGGAAGAAAAGAGAAGAGATTTGAGGAAGGAGAGTGAAAATGAAAGGAAAAAAAGTGCATGCAACACCCACTAACATGTGGTCCCATGTGCCCATTGTTAGTTTTGGATTTTTATTATAGGAAGGATGGAAAAGCAGATTTTTGTATGGATGGATTTCTATAGCTTCTCTCTCCCCTTCGATGGAATTGCACATTTCACAGCATGTACGGCCACTCCATGTGTTGAACATAACACAACTTGAACATATTTTTTGCAATTTCCACCAGGTTCTCCTCTAACGTGTTGTGATTTTCACCGCTTAGATATCTAATCAACCAAATAACTCGGTTAATGGCAAAACAATAGTTGGGCCTTGTATGTAAAAAAATAAAACTTAAAATGTCCAAAATAAAATATTCTCAAGAAATTATGCTTTTTGGATGCACTCTAGAATGCTATAGAGTAAATTCTATATGTATCATCAATTTTCTTACTTCAAAACCTACATATATTTTAACACGAATACTTTTATCTCACTAGAATGATCATAGAAAATTAGTTATACTTACAAAATTATGTTTTGCTGTAGATGCTTTATAGGGTGTGATTTACCTATTCATAACTCGTTCATACGTAAGGTAGACCCTATGAGGAATCAAAACTCTAACCCTAATTCTAACCCTAACCCTAACCCTAACCCTACCCCTAGCCCTAACCCTAACCCTAGCCCTAAACCCTAAACCCTAACCCTAACCCTAACCCTAAACCCTAAACCCTAACCCTAACCCTAACCCTTACCCTAACCCTAACCCTAACCCTTACCCTTACCCTTACCCTTACCCTAACCCTAAACCCTAACCCTAACCCTAACCCTAACCCTAACCCTAACCCTAACCCTAAACCTACCCCTGACCCTAACCCTAACCCTTTTTGGTCAAACACGGCCAATACTGTGTCCGGCATCCCGATGCATGCCTTCCCCTAGGTAAAGGTGGCATATACATGTACTACGGTGACATGATCTTGAAAGAAATCGCTGACCGAAGTGCAGCTGCATCTTCGGCATCAACATCAGTGGCAACGGCTTCAACATCGCGGTTGACATCGGGACCCAACGCGTTCATCTAGTTGTATTTTGTGTCCTAGACTCCTGGTTCTGTAATATTCGAGACGACTCACGCGATGATAGTTGGAACTTTGAACTATACCATTTGAATGCGAAGAGTCTATTCTTGTCGGATGTCGTTTGGGACACATGACTAGATCTCTCTCTCTTTATATATATATATATATATATATATATATATATATATATATATATATATATATATATATATATATATATATATAGATTTTAACTCTTTTGTACATTTATTCTTGCACGACATGGGATGTCCAACTACTGTTTTTGCCATCAACTAGGCTAATCGGTTGATTAGATGACTAAGCGGTGGAAATCGCAATAGATTAGAGCTATACGTGGTGGAAACCGCAAAAAATCTAGCCAAGTGGTGTTTTGTGCAACACATGGAGAAAAATATGGTGGAATCTGTAATTCTCTCCAGAATTTTGGATTGCTATTATAGCAATGCTATTGGAGATTCTCTAAGCAATAAACTGGTACTACCCGCAAAAGTGATCTTGATTGTGTGTTTTGTGCAATTTTCTCTGCTGAAACACCATTGTAGTCTTTTTGTGTTGTTGATTTGCCCTATGTGGTGGGGCAAAAACAAAATGAAAATAGAGAAATCTTTTCTGATTTCACCCTTTTTTGTTTTCTTTTTCTTGCCTTTGACAGACCCATAACGGAGGGAAATGGGATAAAGGCAACATGTCAAAAAAATTAACGGCCAAAGCAAAATTAGCGAAAACTTGTGTGGCAAAAAAAAAAATCTATGATATTTTTTGAGAATTTATGACAGGGCTACGCTTTTGGCCAAGAGCTCTTTTTGCTCAAATCGAAGGGTTTGAGCTGCCTCCAGTCGTTGCGAATATGAAAGCTTAGGCTGCTCCACGGGCGGCTGCACATGCTCAGGCGGCAGCTCGTTAAGATCAAAGTCGTGGTTGTTCATGATGCAGACATGGACCCCTGCATGTGCCATTTTCCCCGCTGCCAGGCTCCCCTTCTTTCACTCTCGACTCCACCGCAAAAAAAAAACTGGTGAACGAAATCACTTTACTCTACTCCCTCCGTCCTCAAATAAGTGGACTTTTATCCTCAAACTTTATCCGTAAAATTGTGTAGTAATTCTATGAATCCAAAGCACTTTAAATTAGCAAAAATTGATTCTCTCTCATCGCATGGAAATCAAATCCCTATATTGAGCACATGTTATCTTCATTTTCTACATGCAATTAGCTCATTGGAGGTGCAAAAATTAAAGAGGAGAGATGTTGATTTGCATCTTCCCAATGCAATTATCTCTCCACGTGATAATCTCTCTTGAAAAACTCACACGTACATTGCATACGGACGCGAACAGATATATGGTCTTCCTCTCTCTCTCCGTTGGTCGCGTATATTTATTGTCCAGAAAAAGTAGAACGTATCTTTGGTCATAAATTCTGCCACGACCATTGATTCGACGAGACAATACGGGATGCTCTGTGGTGAGATATTATGACGCGGCTACAGAGCTGCTTCTCGGCTACTCCTAGTCTATTCGGCCTAGTGGTTGCCCCTCCTCGAAACTCGGAAAAAATAAAGACATTTATCTAATGGTGGAAATATTTTCAAACCCGCGAGAGAGTTCATACGCTAACCCTATAAACATACTAGATAATAGTGTGCTTCTTTGTCGAAAAAGATAATAATGTGTTTGAATTAAATCATATAAATGGTAGAAATTCAATGAATAAAAAAATACTTCAGAGAAATATAGAAATATTCACATAGACGAAGCTTAGGGAAAAATGGCAATGGGGACAGTAATTTTTTTGCACGTAAGTACGTCTAGTAGTTTTTTACATGTGCAGTAAGTACCGTATCTAGAAAAAATCGAAGTGCTACCGTGTAAGTCTGCCGTCTCCCAACACCACTTCGAATGCGTGGAAAGGGCATGAATTTTCTATTCTGCACTCGGGGGTGCAGAGGGGTTGTCAGAGTTGTACTTACACAAGACTGCTACAGACCTTTCACGACTTTGCTTCCTGTGTGAACAAGCCGAGACTCTATCATGTGGAAACCTGCACTGACAAAGCCATCAGGTACACAGTCAACATCACCATAAAAGCTTATGCATGTCTTCCGTTTCACCCCAAGAGGGACTTCCCCAAACAGCAGGCGAGCCGCACCCCCGCCTCTCTCTGTATTTTTTTATAAAAAAACAAGAATGTATCCATTCAGATGTTCAGTGGAGGAACGTTCGACACATTTGGAGCATTACACATGGGACCAACTCGGCTGGACCTACATGTAAGTCGTTTGTGTCAACCCAAGTATTTATCCTCTGTGTCTGTACTCTGGCAACCATCTCTTCACACAAGCCACTATTTTGGTGGACAGGTTAGCGTAGATCACAGACTAGAATAGATGGCTGAACTTCCCAGGGTCTACTCCCTCCATACAAAAGCTATCATCATTATATTCGTATTCAAAAAATATTTCAAATGATCGGAATCTAGATAGAGTATGAATCTCTTGGAGCATCTCCCATAGAATATCATTATATTCATATTAAAAAATATTTCAAATGTTAGAAAGCTAGATAGATTATGCCTACGTTTTCGACGGAGCCGGATTTGTTTGACGCTCCGCAACCTGATATGGAGACACTGATACACTAGTAGGAAAAGCCTCATCAGTGGCACACCAAAAAATGGATTCTGTGGCGCATGGGGGTGCGCCACAGAAACTTCACCACAAAAATAAGGTTTTTGTGGCGCACCGGCCCATGCGCCACAGAATTAAGGTTTCTGTGGCGCACGGATGCTTGGGTGCGCCACAGAAATGCGTGCGCCATAGAATTGATTTTCAGTGCGCCACAGAATTTGCTTGTATACACGATTTTGTGCTGCCTGCTATACACATGCAGTTTATAGACATCAATATACATGTTATATATAGCAACATATAGAAATATGCAGATATAATATAAATAACATGTACATTGCATATATATAATGTAGAGATCATCATCACATTACTTAGAGCCCGGTCGAGATACATATATAGTGGAAAGTGTCAAATGTTTTACATACAACTCTTAATTCATACAAATTTCACAATTTCGAGATACAAAGTAGTCTTCATCCGATTCCTCCTTTGCTCCCTCCTCTCTAACCACCAGGATCGTTTGCATCGGGGTCTTCATCCGGTTCCTACTATGATTAAAATGGAAGAAAGTGAGACCAAGTGAGACCAACAAGTCCGATGCACAAGACAAAATGGAATAAATTCCTCATACATTGTTGGTCAACACAAATACTATGGTCAGAAACCATAGTTGCAGTATACGCCGCAGTATACTTTGCAGAAGGGCCCCCCTTTCCCCAGCAGCCATTCCGTGAACGGGTCCTTGACGAGACAACAACGCCGACCTGCCTCTCCGGCGCAGAACGACGGCAGTCCCAGCCGCCTCCCTTGTTGACAAGGTATCGACTTGTCAATGCCTACAGATTGTAGACTAGGGTTTTCAGGGAACTAAAGGGCAAGTAGATCTCGAAGGTTCAGCCAGAAAAGTACTCGACTGCTATGAAAACTAGGGTTGTGTTGACAATGAAATCGATGCTTTCTTTGTCCCTCGACTCCCCCTTATATAGGAGGCGGAGCCGAGGGTTTGGTATTACACAAGTTTACAGATTCCGGGAGACTCTTTGAGTTCGACCCGTAAAGTTACAAATCTCTTTATTCCTAATACAATTCTATCTTTCCTTATCAACAACTAATTGGGCTTCCGAGCTTTGTATTCTCCGACTCGTGGGCCTTCAGTAAACCCCGGGTCTTCGGCAGGCCCATCGGGGATGCCTATGTCACTTGAGGCCGCGTCTCCTACGCTCTTCTCCATGGCCGGACCACGATTGGACTCACCGGGGGAATAATGATAATCGCCATCACCACTATCGTCAGACTCCACAGCTGCAGAGTACTTTGCAACAGATGCCACTTTTCTTCCCTCGCCGTCCAGTGAACGAGTCCTTGATGCAAAGACCGTGCCGGCCTGCCCAGCATCATGCCGGCCCCTGTTGCCGCGCTTCAGGCCGTGTCTCCCGCGCCCTGCACTCTTCGCCTTCTTGCCCGGTGAACCAATAGACTGATCGTTGGAATAAGGAAACCGATGACGGCCGATCGCAATCTAATCATCGGTTTCCTTATTCCAACGATCAGTATATTGGTTCACCGGGCAAGAAGGCGAAGAGTGCAGTGCGCGGGAGACACGGCCTGAAGCGCGGCAACAGGGGCCGGCATGATGCTGGGCAGGCCGGCACGGTCTTTGCATCAAGGACTCATTCACTGGACGGCGAGGGAAGAAAAGTGGCATCAGCTGCAAAGTACTCTGCACCTGTGGAGTCTGACGATAGTGGTGATGGCGATTATCATTATTCCCTCGGTGAGTCCAATCGTGGTCCGGCCATGGAGAAGAGCACAGGGCGCAGGAGACGCGGCCACAAGGGAGGCGGCTGGGACTAGCGTGGTTCTGCGCCGGAGAGGCAGTACGGCGTTGTTGTCTCGTCAAGGACTCGTTCACAGAACGGCGGCCGGGGAAAGGGGGGCCCGTGTACAAAGTATATTGCGGCGTATAGGTGACCAAACATTCTAATCATTGGGACTAAAATGGAAGAAAGAGCCAAGTGGTATCTCAACTAGATATCATATGCCTCATACTTTGTTGGTCAAAACAAATATTAACATTCAGGGATGGGGTCGGCAAGGCCAGGTAGGATGCACAAGAGATTGATATTTGTGCCATCGCACCAGGCTCACTGGCCCCACCCCAGAGTGTACAAGTGACCAAACAATTTAATCATCGGCACTAAAATGGAAGAAAGGCCAATGCAATTAAGAAGTAGCTAGTATGAACTAAATGGAATGCCTCATACTTTGTCGGTCAAAAAAAATATTAACATTCAGGGATGGAGTAAGCGAGGCCAGGTAGGATGCACAAGAGATTGATATTTGTGCCATCACACCAGGCTCGCTTGCTCCACCCCCGAGTGTACAAGTGACCAAACATTCTAATCATCGGCAAATGCAATTAAGAAGTACCAACTCAAATAATAGACAAGTAGCTAGTATGAACTAAATTGAATGCCTCATACTTTGTTGGTCGAAACAAATATTAACATTCAGGGATGGAGTAAGTGAGGCCAGGTAGGATGCACAAGAGATTGATATTTGTGCCATCACACTAGGCTCACTTGCTCCACCCCCGATTGTACGAGTGACCAAACATTCTAATCATAGGCACTAAAATGGAAGAAAGAGCCAAGTGGTATCAACTAGATAGCATATGCCTCATACTTTGTTGGTCGAAACAAATATTAACATTCAGGGATGGCGTAAGTGAAGCCAAGTAGGATGCACAACAAATTAATATTTGTGCCATCACACCAGGTTCACTCACGCCACCCCAGAGAGTAGTGATCGACCAAACATCTAATCATCGGCAAGTACAAAAACACCACCAAACCAGCAACCATGGTGACATAAGTCAAGATGCTCAAACACACATAGCATGGAGCATATGCTCCAAAGGGATTATTCATCATTTGGTATAAACCAAGTGATGCTGTTAAAAGAGAGGCCAATCAAGAACCAGTAAATCCAGTAAGTGATAGATATGCCTAAACAGGCAACACCACATAGCATATCCCAGCTAACCAGATGAGACAAGTCTTGGTAGCCAACTGAATCACCTAGCACCACCTAGCCTTTTAAAATCATCAGAAACAGTCCATTTTCTTCAAAGGATACCACAGTGGCATTCATTTACATGATCCCTGATACGTCCAAAACGTATCTACTTTCCCGAACACTTTTGCTATTGTTTTGCCTCTAATTTGTGTATTTTGGATGCAACTAACACGGACTAACGCTGTTTTCAGCAGAATTGCTCTGTGTCTCGTTTTTGTGCAAAAATCCAACTTTCAGGAAAATCCTCGAATTTATGCGAAAGGTCCTATTTTCCCAGAATATTGACGGAGCCAGAAGGGCAAGCCAGGTGGGGCCCGAGGGCCCCACACACTAGGCCGGCGCGGCCCAGGAGGGGGGCGCGCCGCCCTGTTGTGTGGCCGCCTCGGCAGGCCCCCGACGCCCTCCTTTGGACTACTTAACGCCCTTGACCTAAAAACGCACGGGGGTTAGAAGAAATCGCCAGAAGACATCCAGTACGCCACCACCGTCGCGAAACTCCGTCTCGGGACCAGAAACTCCGTTCTGGCACTCCGCCGGGACGGGGAATTGGAGGAGATCATCGCCATCATCACCACCGACGCCTCTCCATCGCTGACCATGTTTCCCCCATCCATGTGTGAGTAATTCCCCCGCTCGTAGGCTGAAGGGGATGGTAGGGATTGGATGAGATTGGTCATGTAATAGCATAAGATTGTTAGGGCATAGTGCCTAGTGTTCGTAATTGGTACTTTTATGATATTGTTGCAACTTGTTATACTTAATGCTTGTCACTAGGGCCCGAGTGCCATGATCTCAGATCTGAACATGTTATCAAGATATTCATTGCTTTATGATCTTACCTGCAAGTTGTATACACGTATTGCTGTTCAGAACCCGAGGCCCCAAAGTGACAGAAATTGGGACAACCGAAGGGGGTGGCGGTGATATGAGGATCACATGTGTTCACGGAGTGTTAATGCTTTGCTCCGGTGCTCTATTAAAGGAGTGCCTTAATTTCCAGTAGATTCCCTAGAGGCCCGGCTGCCACCGGCTGGTAGGACAAAAGATGTTGTGCAAGTTTCTCATTGCGAGCACGTACGACTATATATGGAACACATGCCTATTGATTGATTAGTACTTGGATACCGTTTTATTATTATCTCGCAAATGCCCTCGCTTTGATTGTTACATGAGTTTCTCTCATCCATGCAACGCCCGTTCATCCATCCCCGTGTCTACAGTATTTTAATCCTGCCGTTTACTATAATCACTACCGCTGTTTTTGTTACTCCGTCGCTCTTATTTCACTACTGCTATCGCTATAAAACTCGTTACTATCGATAAACTCTTGCGAGCAAGTCTGTTTCCAGTGCAACTGAATTGACAACTCCGCTGTTAAGGCTTTCAAGTATTCTTTGTCTCCCCTTGTGTCGAATCAATAAATTGGGTTTTACTTCCCGCGAAGACTGTTGCGATCCCCTATACTTGTGGGTCATCAATCCCCTACTATGGATATCTCTATTTTCATCAAAGCCAACAGGAAATAGAAATTTATCATTACTCAGTTGAGTTCAAAACAAAGCTGGGGTACCATAAGGGATTACTCATCACTTTGGTAGTAACCAAGTGATGCTGGCAAGAGAGAGGCCAAGCCTGAGCTAGTAAATCCGAAGAGAGATGGATATGCATAAGTAAGCAAGAACACATAGCCTATCCAAGTTAACCAGATAAAACCAACCTTGATAACCAACTAATAACCTAGCATCACCTAGTCTTTTAAACCATCAGAAACTTCCCATTTTCTTAAAAGGATACCACAGTGGCATTAATTTTCATGATTCCCTACTGTGAATATCTCTATTTTCACCAAAACGAACCAATTATCCAACTATGAGATGCAACCAGTGGCAGTAGCAAGAGCTAATGAGGTCACATCACAACACAAGCAATCACACCAGTGAACCACTGCTGAGGTTACATCAACCATAAATTCATCCAAGCCAACAAGAAATAGAAATTTATCATTACTCAGTTGAGTTCAAAACAAAGCTAGGGTACCCAACACTAGTTGGCTTCCATCCAAGCTTCAATAACACATCAAAGGAATCATTACTGCATAAGCATTTCATCCAATTATCTGACATCAATAAAGAAAACCTTTTCAGATAATTGAATTAGGCAACAACAATCATACCAGGATGCTATGGAAGCATCAGGCACATCACCAAAACCCTCAAGCATGCTTTTACAAACATGAGTGTTCACCAATACATGGTGAGAAGCTACAGAGACATAGCAATAGCATAGGACATTAAGTAAAAGGCATGAGCAATGAGCCAGTAAGTAAATCACTAGCACATGATGATCATTTGACCATTTAGAGCATGCACACACAAGCAATAGCAACAGTAGTTCACCAGTAATGGTGAGAAGCTGCAAGAACATGCATCTAGCTGCAGCAACAATGATAGCAAGCTAGGATAGATAGATAGATAGATTGCATCCAGTAGCACATCAACAGCAACGACAGCCAGTAGCACAGCAACAGCAACAGCAGCACAACTAGAGCAGCACACGAGCATTTCGTCGAGCACCTTGTGCTTGCGCGGGAGAGGAAGAGGGAGGGGAGGGGAGGGGAGAGAGTTCACCGATGATAGGGGTGGAGGAGGAGGTTGACGACGACGGCAGGGGTGGAGGAGGAGGACGCGGCGGCTCCTCCACCTTGACGCGACCCCGGCCCCTCCTCCACCTTGATGTGACAGCCCCTCCTCATCGTAGCGGTAGCTTGTGCTGCAGGTGGCAGGGATGTGAGGAGCGTGGCGGCATGCGGCCCTCGCGGAGAAAGGCAGCGGCTACGACGATGGCGACAACGACGCCAGCGCTCACCATGGCGGCGCGCGGCGGTAGGGATCGGAGAGGAGAGAGGTGTATGGGTGCGCGGTAGGGAGAGGTGTACGGGTAGGGAGGGGGTACGGGGCATGATATAAATTCCACTATTTCTGTGGCGCACCATAACAAGTGCGCCACTGAACCAGTTATTTCTGTGGCGCACCCCTCCTTTGCGCCATAGAAATAGTGGAATCTATGATTAGGGGTGGCAGGGTGTGGGCCCCATCTTGTTTCTGTGGCGCACTTATTATTGTTGCGCCACAAAAATAAGCTATTTTTGTGGCGCACCAAGGCAGGTGCGCCACAAAAGAACTTTCTGTGGCGCATATTCAACCAGTGCGCCACAAAAATAAGATCTCACCTATAAGGCTTTTCCTACTAGTGATATGTGGACAAAAATATGGAGGGAGACACTGATATGTGGACTAAAATATGGAGGGAGCCAAAATTAAACTTTTTTTGGACGGAGGGAGATGAAGAGCGTGGCCATACAGCTTACATCACGGCAGTAGTCCTATTCTATATATAGCACATCACTGCCAGCAGGTCTGGTCGTATTCGCCTATCTCGTTTGCCCTCCTTCCATCTCTATCCTCTTAAGCGAGAGAGCAAGCAACAGGCCTTCCGCTAAATCTTGCACGTGGCGCATCTCGGTGCGGACCAGCAGTACAGTGCGACCGAGGTTGAGGCGTCGGCGGCGTCATCGGCCTCTCCTCTTCAGCTAGATCTTCCACATGCATGGCGCGACGCACCGCCAGCCGAGAAGCAGACACCGGTCAGCCTTGGTGGAGATGTCGCCGGCGTCATCGAGGTGCGGCTGCCCTTCTGCGACCCAGCATCGACTCAAGGTATGAATCCATGCGCTGTACGCCCCTTCTGCAGAACATGTGTGCTTTATATATATATACATATATATATATATATATATATATATATATTGCTTCAAAAGATCACTAAGTCACTTATTCTATGCAGATATCCATAGACGGCCAGGGCTGGAACTACGCCACGAAGTCAACAGCTCTACCACATCGGTGTTGTGATGCTTGGGAACACTGCAGAAAACACATTTTTCTTGTTAAAAGTTTATCGTGCAGTCTGACTGAAGTTTCACAACGCCGATGAGATTAAACTCCAGTGACACTGCACGAAAGCAAAACCTCGAAGCACGGCCATGGTGGTTCCAACAGCTTAGGAGTATATGACTTCCAGAACCGTACGTTGATTATTATTTCCAGTACTTCTAAATTCAGTTCGTTCTTAAACTTGCGTGCTAATTATATTATTTTTGCTGACAGTGGCTCGCTCGAGGAGATTGTCTTTGTGGGTGTGATGAGCTGGTAGGCCTCAGCCGAAATCAGCTTAACGAGGCCTCAGCTTAACACATAAAAAGCTGTTCGACCTCGCCCACAATTTACTCTTGCTTTTCTCTTCTTTTATTGGAACTTGTTTTGCTCACAGACGAGTCAAGTAACAAGTGTACTATCTAAAATTTTGTGTACTATAGATGCCCCAATTGACTCTCATCCCCAATGTAATCTTTTTTATGAATATTGTTTTAGACTTGTTTACTGGATGTACACTATCTTATATGGCATGCATCTGCCTACGAAACTTTGTATAGCCGATCTAGCCAGCAAGATCGATCTGTCAACTTCATGCACTAGATGCCATGTTTAATTTACTCCCTCCGATCGATACTACTTGATGCTAAAATGATTGTATCTAGATACATCTATATCATCAAGTAATATGAGATGGAGGGAGTACTACATCAGTTCAAAAAAAGTACTACATCACAAATGCATCAAAAGCGAACTAGAAGACATCACAAGACCATCACGTGAAAAGCGCGTACATTGTACTAGTAGAGTTTCATGCTGAGTTTCCAAAGGGGAATAATATTACACATATAAACATTAAATAGGACCAGGAGCAGGAGGGCCAGCAGCAGGGGTGTTGACCGGGAACATGCCAGGGAAGACATAGTTCTGGAGGAAGAGGCCATATGTTGCGCGCTTGGCCTTGGTTGCGGGGCGGTGCTTTCTCGATACACTTAGGCCTACGCCCAACGCATGTTGGATCATGTTGTGGATGTCCTTCTGGATGATTCTCCCACAGAATGGGCAAAATAGCTCCCCACGCCTGCAGAAACGAATTTCACAACTCCTCAGCCGCTTCAGAACGTAGCGGCTCTTCTGGTCTCTGCGCTCCTTGCCGTCGTCCATGTCATCAGAATCCTCCTGTGAATTATTAAGTACATAAACAGGTGTTTACTGACAGATCGAATAAAAACTACACTATCGTAAACAAACCTTAGAAACCCTAAAAATCAAATATGTGTAGAACAAGTAAATGGCAGAACAAATCATATTAAATCACGAGAAAACCCTTTGAACAGCAATGAACATAAGCCACAACAATTGCAATTCCAATAAGTATGAACCCATAAATTAAATATATGACTAATTTAAAACAAATACATGGTAGAATAATCGAAAGTAAACTAGTATCCGACCGTACGGATCCTAGAATCAATTACGTCACAAGAACAAGGTAGGAGATCAAATCAATCAAGAACTCGGGCAAACCATATGAACATTAAATGAAAAAAAAAGGATCGAGACAGTTCCAGTAAAAGAGCAGTACCTCCTCGTCGTCACCCTCGACATCCTCCTCGAACAGAACGTTTGGGCCGAGATCATCGAAGGTGTCGATGGCGGCGGCGATGAGGTCCGCGTCCAGCACCGGATCTAGGAAGACCTCGCCATGGTAGCCTGCAATGCCGTGCGGATCTTCCGCTGGAGCAACAACGTTGCTATCCACTTTTTCCTCGATGGCCAGGATGCCCGCTTCGACCGAGGCCGAAGAACCAGACGGGAAGAGGCTGCGAGTGGCCTGGGTGCCCGGTGAAGCCTCACTCGCCGCGACGGCCACTACCGCAGAGGCAACCTCTGCGCCAGCAACCGCCGATTGCTCCGCCTCGTCTGCACGGACGCGCTTCATGTTGCAGCAGTTGGAAGCGAGGAAGTCGGAGGTGCGGTACGTGGATGGGGGTTTCTCACAGTGTGGGGGATGGGAGGCACTCGGGAGCTAGGAGAGACGATGAGGCCTATGATTATAGGGTAGCTATGATTATATAACCTCTGACCCTCTATATCCAGGAGTGGACGCGTGGGTGTGGACGCGTGTAGTCGTGCAGTTGTGCGTCTTTCCATTTTATGGGAAACGTGTAACATTTTTTTCTTGGTCCATTTAACTTCATGTGGGGCCCACTATACCGATTCTTCCAAAAGTCATAAGTAATTAAAAATTATTCAGAAAAAATATGAGGCATTCACATTTTGATTATTTGTGTCAAATAATGTCCATGAAAAATAATAGCCTTCAAAAAATAAATCCTCCATGCCATTCCTCTCTCAAAGTTCATGTCGTACTGCGACGTCGGTCATGTCCGTCTACTCCAAGTAGCTTCCTCTTGAGCAATTTGTCTTGGTACATTCTTCAAATGAACCAAAATTTGGCACAAGGATGCATCATCACATGGAAAATGATGCTACCATTGCGTCTTCTATTTTTTTTTGAATTTTTCAAAATTGGCTTGCCCTAACAAAAAAAGGGTACATTCCTTCTATGAAGCATGTTTCAGAAAGCCATTACCAAACCTGGGGAGGGGGCCCATGGTGGTGTGATGATACATCACATTTGGACCACACAACACCATTTGAACCAACCAAAAAAGTTTCAACCACCCTACACAAACCCTGGTCAACCCTAGTTTGACCAATATTCCGAAAGTTGTACATAATTCAAAATCCTTCAGAAAAATACGAAACCTTCACATTTGGATTATTTGCGTCGGATAATGTCCAAGAAAAAATATAGCCCTACAAAATAACCCCGTTCCCCAATCGTCTCTCAAAGTTCAGGACGCTAGTGCGATGGTCATGCCCGTCTACCCGAATTAGCTTTCTCTTGACCAATATGTCACCTTATATTGTTCACATGAACCTAAATTTGGAACATGGGCTCAGCATCACATCCATGGAAAATTAAGCTACCATATTGTCTTCCCATTTTTGTTTGAATTTTTCAAAATTGTCATATCCTATACACAAACTTACTCCTGGATTTCCTCAATAGTTCACAGGACACAACGATCATGGGATCTCCTTTGAGACCACTACGAGAGTCACTCATTTTTTTCGAGCCTTAATTAGGAAATTATATGCTTGATATCTATAAACTACCAAACGCCCTGGCAAATGGAACGAAGGTCCTTAACCAACACATGGGCCAAGAGATTGACTGTCGTGCAGTGCAGAACATGTCGCCATTGCTTTGGGAAATTTCCCTATACCTCGACGGGTGTCATGTGCCTGTTGTTCGTCCCCATATAGCGCATGCTCTATGTGTTTCTTTTTTTCGCACCGCCACCAGCAAAATTTAAGATGCATCATGGATCATGACTAGCGAGGAAGTTCTACAACACGCCCATATAACTTAGCAAGTCCTATATATATATATATATATATATATATATATACATATATATATATATATATATATATATATATATAGGTATATATATATATATATATATGGGAAATAGCCACATGCCTTGGTGCATAGCTATGCACCCTAACCAAGCCACTGGATCATACTATAGAGCAATTTCCACCGCACATCTAGTTAACGCCGTTAGTCACGGTTTCCTCTCTCTTTCCTGAAACAATACCACCCTGCACCCCACACGCTCCACCTGAAGGCTGAAACCACCCAGCACGATCATCTCTCTCAACCACTTCTCCCTAGCCTGGCTTCCTCCACAACCAGCGGCCCAGCGCTTCCTCCTAGCTCTGGCCCCGGTGACCTCCATTGGGCACCGCCCCCATTCGTCGATTTTGCACCCTAGCTGCCCTCGTTCACGGCCAGCTACCGCCCAGATCTCTGGGTCATGGAGTCCCTCCGCCCGCCTCATCTCCCTCCACCGCCGCCGGTTACCCCTGCTCCTTCCGTGGCGTGGCCGCCTAGCCCACTCCATTCACAGCTCGGTGGCCCTACCCCATTTCCTCCATATCGCCGATCCCGTGCGTCCCCGATCTTTCTCTATCTGTCCCGATTTTTTCCCCAAATCCCACACCCTCCTGAGCTCCTCTAGATCTCGCCGGCCACCGACGTCCCTGTTCCCTCGCGCGCACACCGCCCGGGGCACTTCCATGCGCACAGACCGTCGGGCAGCCCCTCACGCAGGTCTTCTCCCTGTGCAAAACTCCTGCTCCCTGCGCCGGCCTTCGTTGTCTATATTTCTTCTCTCTCCTGCTCCCTGCGCCGTCCTTCGTCGTCCACCTAGGATGCCCAGATACGTCTCACCGACAACCCTGTTGCAAGATCGGGATCTGAAGCACTTCTTCCTCCCAGCGATTGCTTCCTCCTATCCCCAACCTTAGCCGACCGAGCGTTTCCATGTGGGGAACCATTGTCGTCGCAGCCTCCTATTCGTTTTCCTCAAAGGGACTGGCTAGGCAGGATCCCGACGCACGCTGCTTCTTGTGATCTTTTCCCTCTAATTTTTTCTTGCCGCTTTCTTCAATGTGATTTTTTTCCGGTCAGGTGCCCCTCTCCTCTCGCCTACAATTTTCGTACAGGGATTATTGTCTGTCATGGACTGGTTCGTGGCAAAGATCCAACTGGGTCTCGGCTTGCCCACGCCCTGCGCACTTTGAATCAGATGCAGAGGTGGCCGTCGGCGTTTGAATCGGAGGCAGAGGTCGAGCATGGGATCTCGAGGTGCGGGGGAGGCGCGCCTACGACCTGGAGCACCGCGCGCCGTCGATCGTGCTCTGCGCGTCGTCTCCATCCTCGCCCCGCCCTACCGCGAGCCACGAGCTCCGCCACCTGCGTCCTCGTCGATCGCCGCTCGTCAAATTTGTCCTGGCCGGCCACAACGAGCTGGAGCTAGGCTCCCATGGGCACGGTTGCTTTTTTCTAGATAGGAAACAGACTCAGCGCCGCGCGGTTTTCTTTTGATCTGATTTTTCTTCAACTCTTCTGCAATCTGGATTCTGCTGTATTCCCGTTACAAGTTTTCTAGATCCTTTTAATATTCGTGTTGTATTTGCAGATGCAAATGTCCCTGAATTAGATCTACCTGTTGTCTTTAGTTGTCATTTTGCACTGGAATGGGATCTCAGGTTGTAAGTGATGCTCAAGATCTATGACCCGTCTGTACTGGAATTTATCCACTTTGCTCAAATTTTGGATGGCCACCTCGTTATCTTTTATTCTTTCTGATTTTTTAGACCTCAATGTCATCTAATGTTCTTGCCTGTCCACACCTGCAATTGGTACTTGTCTACATTGGTACAACTGAAGAAAAAAAATCATCAAAGTTTATTTTACAGAAAATGTGGTGAGTTGTCTTTGTGTTTGGTTCTGATTTTCTCGGTTGCCACTTGTGTTAATCTTGGTGTGATTTTATTGAAGGGACTTTGTGGTGATAGTATGAACATGGGATCTGAAATCCATGTTTGACGAACTTTGCCTTCTTTTTTGAATGAACATGGGATCTGAAATCCATGTGTAACGAATTTTATTCTTTGCCTGTGCACCGCTGCGTGCTTGTCCACCATCCTGCTTATGGGTAGTTTACGAGATGATTAACAGATTTCTTTTGTGTCCCGTTGAAAATTGTACTTTATCTATGTGAGATAATATAATCAAGCAAAATTTCTTGTGGATGATAAAAAAATATTCCTAAAAAAAGGGGCTAATGACGGTAAAACACCTAAATTGGAGGAACTTTAAAGTAACTTAAGAAAAACAAAATAGCTGGCAGATTGTTTCCAGTACAGTGTCGGAGGACCCTTCTGCGGTACGCACATGGACCACCTTTTCGACTGTATGCATGAGGAGTGTCTACCGTGAAGTCGCCGTCAATCAGCAGTTTGAGATGGGCACAATCCAACGGTGCTAAGTCTATGCGTAGCTAGCACCCTAGTTATAAAATCTGCGTTGACACTATTTTGCAACCGGTGCTCAGAATATTATTTTGAGCACCGCCCACTCTTATAAGAGACGTGATCCGGAAAACTGGCTCCGCACAGCCGTACTGATCCAAGCAAAAAAAAAAAACCATCCCCACGCCCACCACGCTCCTTCTTCTCCGATGTCCCACCTACCCAATTATCCCCCGACCACCACGCGCCTCCTTCCGGTGCCGGAGTCTCCCAACCGCCGCCGCCTCTCTCCGCAATTCGCGCCGCCGGTGTACCCACCATCCCCACGACCGCCGCCAAACCGTCTTACCCGACGACCAAACTCCTGCCGCCGGCGAGCCGTGCTGGCCGTCGACCGGCGCGGCCACGGCTTCCTCTGACCCTTCTTCCCTCGCCACCGGCGCGGCCATGGCTTCGCCGTCTTCCCCTGCCACCGCCGGCTAGGGACCCGATAACCGTCGCCGACCTGTCCCTCTACTCCGCCCGCCGGTAAAGAATCCTGACCCATCCCCCCGATCCATCCCCGTCTGGCCTTGTTTCTCGCCACCGGAAATGGCAAAACCGAGACGGTTCATCGTCGCTTCCTCGTGCCCCCAACCACCGCAGCTGAGCGCCCCTGCAACCTCCGCCCAAGCTCCCACTGGCCGCCTCCCAAAGTTCCTGCGCCGCCGGTGTTCCCCGCATCTCCTATCTCCCATACAATCCACGTCTCCCCCTGCCGACATCTAACCGCCGGCGGGGACCCGACTCCCTCCGCCAGCTCCCGCGCGGCGCCGGCGGACACCACGCCGCCCTCACCCACAACCTGCGTGCAGTACTCACGAATTCGCCTGCCGCCCTGTCACTTCGAAGCTCCCGCCGGCGGCCAGGCTTCCCTGCGCGCGGAACGTGTTGTTGGCGCCGGCCGCGCGCTGCCCAGACGCCCACTACAGCAGGCGTGGATGCTGTCGGCCTCCCGGGTGCAGCCTCGTGAACCCCTTGCAGCAAGCTCGGTCCACCTTAATCCTGGCGGCGCTTCCAGTGCGATCCCATGGCTCTGCTCAAACTATCCCGCCGCTGTGCTTGAACTTGTTCAGCCCCATGCCTGAACTGATTCGGTAGCTCGTCTGAACTTGAGGTGTGCGTCGAACGCTGCATCTACTGCCCTTCACGATGTCGCAGGAAAGAGTAAACCTGAAATTTCATGTCAGTACTGTACGTCTTTTGTCCTGAAGTTCAGTTTATCTTCTGTGAAGTTGGCCTTTTTTTTTTGCAATTTGTCTCGTCAGTTTTGCTGAGAAGTTTAGGTCGTTCGCACGTGAAATTTAATTTTTCTGTAGGTAAAGTTCATGAATGGTTTGTGGTCGGGTTGGTGCTGTAGTGAAAATAGTGGCTCATATTTTTTGTCTCGTATTAGGCAGGGCAGTACACTTCAGCGAACCTGGAAAGTACATGTGAGGAAATTCACGTAGCGCTCGATGCGAGAGGCTACAGGAGTGATTTTACCTACAGATGCCAAGCTGGTGGTCTGATTTACCGAGCTACAGGGCCACACTTGAAGCTCCAATGCCTGTTGCCGCTCTGAATTCGTGTGAAAGAGATAGAAAATGGAGAGGGAGGGAGAGAGAGGATGCGGCTGTCAGGGGATAAGATAGGTAGTGAAGAAAAATCACCGCTCTCTCATTTTTTTTGGACGTTCTTAAGTGACTGCAAATTGATTGCCAAAGAGTTTGCAATAACAAAGACGTCGTGATATCTTACTCGAGGGGAACAATGCATGATTTTAGTATACATGATTTTAGTATGCATGGAGGTGCTCCTGCCCCCTGGCTCCTCCTGCCGATGCCGCACTCCACCTCGAGCGCCGCGTCAGCGACCCCGTCGCCAACATGGAGTTCCGCCACCGACCAGCCCTCGGCCCCTCCGCGTCGTCCCCGTTTCCTTATGTCATTGTTCTTGCTGCATCGGGGGATTTGGATGTCCGAAGACGACAGGGCTGGCGGCTGGCGGCTGACGCTGCTATCGGAGCCCCATGGCATGTAATGTCGATGCAGTGATGCAGATTTTTCTTCCTTCTCTTTAAACATGTACTGAGGTTGGTTTCTTCCGTGTAAAACGTAACAGGACGTTCAAGTAGATAACTACCAGAAGTGCAAGTCCTCGGTCTTCGAAAGTACATCCCATGTTGGACTAGGAAAACTTGTGATAACCATTTCTGTGAGTGATTGTACCAAAGGAAACAAATAAGTATGTGTCTTCGCCTACTGTGTGTGCCTTCAACAAATACACATGTGAAAAATGTAGAACCAATCATCTATGCAAATGATTAAATGTGGAAATAAATACACTAAGCAAACAATAAATCTTACAACTATGTTCACTAATATAAGATTGTTTAGATATTTTAAAAATGGACTAGATAATAAAATCAACCATATGGAAGTACAATTTGTATTGTGGGAAGTACATGCAAATATGACAAGAAGTACAATGTATACTTGATAGATTGATAGGGCAGTATAACCATTTTTATCCCGGAAGTTCGACCATTTTAACCATCACAGGGCAGACAGTTCAACCGTAACGAGTACACAGTTCAACCTTGGCAGGCACGAAGGTCAACCTTGTAGCTAGGCAGTTCAACATTTCGTAAAATCGGGCAAGGCAGTTCAAGCTCATTGCACGAGCAGTGCAAGTCCATATCATCTGGCAGTTCAACGCTTTGTTTTTTGTGGGACGAAAATCTATTGTGCAGATCTTGTCGTTTCGATAACCGACCACCTCAATCGTTGGCACCAAAATCTTTATATAGTAGAGTTGATTGCCCCCGACAAGCACGTCGCCGACCACTCCCATTTGTCAACGCCGCCGGATTTACTCTCTCGATTTGGAGGCCGGTTGAATTTTTGGTTACAGAACAACTACGTTGATTACTGAATTGAGCTGTTGATGGTAGCTGAAATATACTGCCGGGCAGAGTCTAATTGAACTGCCGGCGAGAGGAAGGTCGTGCACTGCCGAGCGTCACAACCTTGTGAAACTTCACTGCCGTTGTTCTTGTAATATCAACTGAACGCACTGCCATCTTCTTCTAGCATGAGAGATTCTTCTAGTGGTGGTATTGTTCGTCAACTGATGCAACTTTCAACATAGTCAACAGAAACAATTAGAGCATAGTTTAACTTTTACGAAAAGTATAATTAGAGATCCTAAGAAAAACAAGGGGTGACTAAACAAGCAACGTTTTCTCCTATGAAATGAAGCATGTTATTTTTTTTGTTTAAATTTACCTGGATCGCGGAATGGTTTAACTTTTAATTGATAATTTTACCATATGGACGCTGAAAAGTATAATAATTCGGTAGGAGCAGTACACCCACTTAATATAGGAAGTACAAGAAAACCGAAAAATGGAATATAGAAAAAGAAAAATAATCCTTTCATCCACGGTGAAATTTACTTGACGCTGAGAAGTACAACTATTCGACACGAGCTGTACACCCGCTTAATATAGAAATTACAAAGAAAATCGACAAAAACAAAAAATAAATATCATCATCCGCAAGGAAGTACAAATAGTTGAGGCTGAGAAGTACAACCATTTGGTGCGAGCAGTGCACCCACTTAATATTGAAAGTACTAGAAAACCAATGAAGAAAAAACAAAATAATCTAGTCATCCGGAGTGAAGGTCAAATACTTGTGGTTGAGAAGTACAACTATTTGGCGCGAGCAGTGCACCTACTTCATATTGGAAGTACTAGAAAACCAATGTAGAAAAAACAAAATAATCTTGTTATCCACGAGGAAGTTCAACTACTTGACGCTGAGAAGTACAAGTATTCGACATGAGCAGTACACCTGCTTAATATATGAAGTACAAGAAAACCGAGAAAATCCAAGTGTACAAAAAAATATAATCCGGTCATCCGCGAGGAAGTTCAAATGCTAGACACAGATAAGTACAACCATTTAACACGAGCAGTACAAGCAGTTATTATAGGAAGTAAAAGAAAACCAACAAAATCCAAATCTAGAAAAAACATAAAAAATCTCGTCATCCGTGAGGAAGTTCAAATAGTTGATGCGGAGAAGTGCAACCATTCAACACGAGCAGTACACCTGCTTAATATAGGAAGTACAAGAAAACCACCAAAGTCCAAATGTAGAAAAAACAAAATAATCCCGTCATATGCGAGGAGAAGTAACGTGCAGAGTGATTCATACGAGAAGTACAAGCGGCGGAGACAACATGAAGTACAAGCGGTAATTACATGAATTAAAAGTGTTCAAAGAAAAATACTCCCATCTAAGTTCACATAGGAAAAAACAATAATAATCCCATCACCCGTAAAGAAGTTCATATACTTGACAATGAGAAGTACAACCATTCAACACGAGCAATACACCCACTTAATATAGAAAGTATAAGAAACCCGACAAAGTCCAAATGTAGAAAAAATAAAATAATCCCGTCATCTGCAAGGAAGTACGAGCAGTGATTCTGAGAAGTACAGGCGGAGACAACAGTAAGTACAAGCGGTAATTACATGAAGAAAATACCCCCACATAAATTCACATAGCAACATTGTGAAGTTCAAATATTAAGATCCGGGAAGTGCAGAATCTCTTAAATAGAATATAGGGACAATCTAACATTATCATTTTGAAGCACACATGCTAGTTTTTGTAAAACACACTAGTATCAAAACATTTCCAGGAAGTACAACCACGAAGGCCAAGCAGTACAAGGACATGTCGTGAGAAGTTCAGATTCACGTGGTTGTGCTGAGCATTTTGTGTGGCCATGGACCTCAAACGAATACCGTATGAGAAACTTATAGTCATTTTACTGAACACTTTCGTGAAACTGCACCGAGAAGTACAACCGCATTTCCCTAGAAGTGCAAGTTCGTGTCGAGGGAAGTTCAATGCTCTGTTTTTACGGGGCGGAAATCTATTGTTCAAATCTCATCGATTTGATCACCAACAACTTCAATAATTGTCACCAAAAGCTTTATATGGTAGAGTATATGTCTAATTTCATTACCTACAACATTTTACAACAAACAAATGGATCTAATCTATTAAATTAAAATTGTTATCCCACAAAATATACCGGAAACATGATTTCAAAACTTCTAAAATTACTTTCAAATCGTTTGGAGTTGGCAAAAATGGTAGATACGAAAAAGATGCGCCATTTTGAGACCTTTCCAACCGTATATCATTTGCATTGTTTAAATATACCGCATGGAAATCGCGGAGAAAATCATTCGGTGCCCGTCACACAAAAAGGCGGACAGTAATTCGTGTTATTCTATTAAACTGTAAGGAATTAGAGAAAACAATTGGAATAAGAAAGTTGCGCCTAGTCCATAGCTTTCCAACGCCATATCATTTGCATCATTCCGATATACGGTTGAAACAAATCATCCAAATTACTGTCCGCTTGTTTTTTGAGTACGTCCGAATTTCGGTATTTTAAAAATTGTTCAAAAACTGTGAGGATTTTGAAAAAACATAAAACATGAAAAAGTTGCGCAATTTCATTATCTTTCCAACGGTATATCATTTGCACAGTTTCGATAAGCGATTCAAAAACCGAACTAAAAGTTCTTTTTCTAGCCATATAGAAGCGATTTAGTATTTTCAAAATTAAATTTAAACCGTGCAAAATCTGTGAAAAGTGTGAACTTGAAAAAGTTGCGGTTTTTCATTATCTATCCAATGGTATATCATTTGCATAGTTCCGACAAATGGTTGGGAAACACGAAGTAGAATCAGTAGCTACGAAGAAAATGGGAAGTTCGGGTAAGTTCGACGGAAAGTTGAACCTCGTTATCCGGGAAGTACAACCTTGTGTCCAGGGAAGTACAAGTCGGTGCTCAGAATATTATTCTGCAACCGGTTGCAGAATAGTGCTGGTATATATATATATATATATATATATATATATATATATAGGTTAGCAAGGGTGATAGCTATGCATAGGTTAGCAGACGTTGGATAGTGGGGCTCCAACTCTCTCCAGGTGCAGATCAAAAAAAGAGCCCGTCATCTCATGTAACACCGTTACGGAATTTGGTGTGTGAGTTGACGTTTGAAAAAAATAACCGTGACCTATGCTTGGTTGTCGTTTTGGTATAAAGTTTGACCGTGAATATGGTTCTCGTTTTGGTAGAAGAAAATTTGCAAAAAATACAACCGTGACCGATACTTGGTTGTCGTTTTGGTATCAAAGTTTGACCGTGAATATGGTCCTCGTTTTGGTAGAAGAAAGTTTGAAAAAAGAACAACCGTGACCGATGATTGGTTGTCGTTTTGGTATCAAAGTTTGGTTGTCGTTTTGGTATCAAAGTTCGACCGTAAAATGGTTGTCATTTTTTCATAATAGGAAGTTCAAAAAATAAAAATAAAAACAGTGATCTATGTTTAGTTGTGGTTTTGGTTTCAGATTTTGGACGTGATAAAGTTGTCAATTTTTAAATGGTCGTTTTGGTATCAAAATGGACTAGAATGTGCATCCATGTACCCGTGCGGCATAGCCGTGACCAATATACAAACAAAAAAACTAAAAGTGCAACCAAGCCATGGTATGGCTGATTTTGTTCCCTAGGTACATTCACAAAAAGTGGACGGCTATAGGCCTAGGAGGTAGACGTTGCACTCAGCACCCATCTGTCTGTTGTTGACGTCATTTATTGATCATAGAGGTGACAAACGGCAATGCTGGCACGTATTAATATCACAGATGCCGTGACATAATTGTGGAGCATTGGCGGCAAAAAGCATGATGAGACGGCAGCGCGGCCGCTCATGCCGTGCAGGTAGTGTATTAGTAAAAGAAAAATAATAAAATTCCCACGAGACGGTCGGCGCCAAAAGCTTGACTAGATGGAAACGCTTTCCCATGTCATGTAAGAAGTGTGAAAAGAAATGGAAAAAATCATCCACCTAGCAGCTGCCTTGTCGCATTGTTTAATTTCTCCGACCTGCGGATGATTTTACATTTTCAAACCATTGATGCACATGTGTGGTTCAGTTGAGAAAATTTCGGATCATGAAATTATTTGAGTTGTAGTATATTTTCAAACGATTGCGATGCACATGCACTGAACATTAATATCAGATCCCATGTTCATAAAATAAAAGGTAAAAATTCATCCACGGAACATCAAGTACAACCTCAAAGCTTATGCCCATCTAAGATCACAAAAAATAGCCGCAACGAGTGGATCCGAGTCATCCAGACAAAGAACATTCTTTTGGATCTCTAATACAACATGAACCCCAGCAGGAACATTCTTTTGAAATATCAGAAAGAAAAAATAAGATGAGAAGAAAAATCTGCAACATGTGGATCTGGACCACGATCTTGAAAAGGATATAAAGCAAATCCAGTTCAGAAAAATAAACGCGCTCCTTCTTGCCGTCGCTGCTGGCCCAGACGCTGGTGTTCATCAAGTAGGCTGCCCGCTCGAGTTCCCCATGAACTCGATGTCAATCTCGTCGTGGGTACTGCTCTCCCCGGACATCAGATGAGCACATCCAGCGACATTGATTTAGCCAAAAAGAAAAAAAAATAAGCACAAGATGCATATCCTCTACACGGATGAAATGGATGGGCCTACGTAGAAGGAGGTGACGGTGCCGGCGGAGCCACCGTCGACGAGCTTCATCCGAACGCTGAACTCGCGGTGTAGTTTGACACGGCGGTCGTGTCGTTGATCTGCGGGAGCATAGGCATGAAGGTTGGCAGGCGATTCTTGTCGGAGGTGGGGGAGGCGAGGTCGTGCTCCTCGTACTCGAGGATGCCGACTACGGTGGAGTTGTCGAAGGTGCCCGGGCGCGTGGTGGCGTAGGGCCGGGCCAACATGTAGTACCTTGCACCGGGAAATGATGATTTAGCGGTGAGGAACACGTTGCTGGTATGTCCCGGCGCGATGAGAAGGCTGTCGACAGCGAAGGGCTTGACGTAGAGCGCGTCGACATCGACGATGGTGAGCGTGTGGTTGGCGACGGCGAAGAAGAACTCGTCGTTGAGCGCGGCGTTGATGAGCCGGAGCATGTACGTCTTCCCGGGCTTTGACCCTCAGTGTGAACGCCCTCCTTCTTCCCGGCGCAGCCGCCGTAGAGCGGGCCGGGGAGGCCACTGCCGTTGAACATGTGTGTGTATAGGAGGCCGACTTATTTGCCTCTTAAAATTCAAAACCTCGACCGAATGGGAAACAACGGATATTTTTTCTTTTCTAGTTGAACGCTGAGTAATAGAAATCGACCATACCATGGTAAGCTTGTTGTTTTGCCACGGACCGTACCGTTGCTCCGTGGTAAATTTGGTTCGGAATGTGTATCTTTTTTTGGTTGTCATTTTGGAACAAAAATGCAGTAGATATCTTCCATGGTTAGGTGTGTAGGTGCTTTCCTTTCCACGCACTGTCTTGGATGTATTTATTTTATTAGGCTTCTTTACAAATTGGTTGTTATTTTGGTATCAAAAGGGAAGTAGAATTGATGTCGGCAGTCTATGCCATCTATGGCATGGTCTCACTAAAAAATACTTTGCAACCATGAAACGATGTGGATGGAAGTGATTTGAATATAACGGAGCAGCATGCCGTGCATGTATAATGGACTAACACTCGTGTGCTCTCTTTGTGCTCCCTATAGATGATCAATGGTTGGATGGGGGTGCATAGCTATGCCCCATGGTAGCCCACTATTTCCCTACTATATATATATATATATATATATATATATATATATATATATATATATATATACCAGCACTATTCTGCAACCAGTTGCAGAATAATATTCTGAGCACCGACTTGAACTTCCCTGGACACAAGGTTGAACTTCCCGGAGAACATGCTTGACCTTTCTGTCGAACTTACCTGAACTTCCTGTTTTCTTCAGAGGTACTGATTATACTTCGAGTTTCTCAACCATTTGTCGAAACTATGCAAATGATATACCGTTGGATATATAATGAAAAACCGCAACTTTTTCATGTTCACACTTTTCACAGATTTTGCACGGTTTAAATTTAATTTTGAAAATACGAAAACGCTTCTATATGGCCAGAAAACAAACTTTTAGTTCGATTTTTGAATCACTTATTGAAACTATGCAAATGATATACCGTTGGATAGATAATGAAATTGCGCAACTTTTTCATGTTTTATGTTTTTACTAAATCCTCACAGTTTTTGAACAATTTTAAAAATACCGAAATTCGGACGTACTTAAAAACCGAGCGGACAGTAATTTTGATGATTTGTTTCAACCGTATGTCGGAATGATGCAAATGATATGGCGTTGGAAAGCTATGAACTAGGCGCAACTTTCGTATTCCAATTGTTTTCTCTAATTCCTTATAGTTTAAGAGAATAACTTGAATTACTTTCCGCCTATTTTATGTGATGGGCATCGAATGATTTCCCCGCAATTTCCATTCAGTATATTTAAACAATAGAAATGATATACGGTTGGAAAGGTGTCAAAATGGCGCATCTTTTTTGTATCTACTATTTGTGCCAAATCCGAACGGTTTAAAACTAATTTTAGAAGTTTTGAAATCATGTTTCCGGTATATTTTGTGGGATAACGGTTTGAATTTGATGGATTAGATCCATTTATTTGTTGTAAAATGTTGTAGGTAATGAAATTAGACATATACTCGACCATATAAAGTTTTTGGTGACAATGATTGAAGTGGTTGGTGATCAAATCGATGAGATTTGGACAATAGATTCCCGCCCCGTAAAAACAGAGCACTGAACTTCCCTCGACGTGACCTTGTACTTATCGGGAAATGCGGTTTCATGAAAGTGTTCAGTAAAACAGAGCTATAATTTTCACCACACAAGATGTGCAGCACAACCACGCGCATCTGAACTTCTCACGACATGTCCTTGTACTTCTTGGCCCTCGTGGTTGTACTTCCGGAAATGTTTCGATACTAGTGTGTTTTACAATAATTAAACATGTGTTTCGGAATGACATTTTAAGATTTTCCCTAGCCTCTATTTAAGAGATTCCGCACTTCCTGGATCTTAATATTTGAACTTTCCAACATTGATATGTGAACTTATGTGTGAGTGTTTTCTTTATACAATTTGCAGTTCCTATAATTACTGCTTGTACTTTCTGTAGTCCCCGCTTGTACTTCTCAGTATAACTCCTTGTACTTCCTCACGGATGACCGGATTATTTTGTTTTTCCTACATTTGAATTATGTCAGTTTCTTGTACTTCCTATATTAAGTGGGTGTACTGTTGTTGTTCAATGTTTGTACTTCTCTCCGTCAACTATTTGAATTTCCTCTTGGGTGATGGGATTATTTCGTTTTTTACATTTGGATTTTGTCAGTTTTCTTGTACTTTCTATAATAGGTGCTTGTACTGCTCGTGTCAAACAGTTGAACTTCTCGTATAACAGGGTTCAACTTTCTAACGAACTTACCTGAACTTCTTGTTTATTCAAGGCAACTAATTATACATCGAGTTTCTCAACCATTTGTTGGAACTATACAAATGATATACCGTTGGATAGATAATGAAAAACCGCAACTATTCCATGTTCACACTTTTCGCAGATTTTGCACGGTTTAAATTTAATTTTGAAAATACGAAAACGCTTCTATATGGCTAGAAAATGAACTTTTCATTTGATTTTCGAATCTCTTATGGAAACTATGCAAATGATATACCGTTGGATAGATAATGAAATTGCTCAACCTTTTCATGTTTTTTGTTTTTTAAAAATCTTCACGGTTTTTGAATAATTTTGAAAAATACCAAAATTTGGACGTACTAAAAAATGAGCGGACATTAATTTGGATGATTTGTTTCAACCGTTTGTCAGAATGATGCAAATAATATGGCGTTGGAAAGGTATGGACTACGCGCAACTTTCTTATTCCAATTGTTTTCTCTAGTTCCATGCAGTTTAAGAGAATAACTTGAATTACTGTCCGCCGGTTTTATGTGTGGGGCACCGAATGATTTTTCCCATGATTTCTATGCGGAATATTTAAACAACGGAAATGATATACTGTTGGAAATGTGTCAAAAGGAACATATTTTTTATATCTACCATGTTTCCAAATATAAACAATTTAAAACTATTTTTACAAGTTTTGAAATCATGTTTTCGGTATATTTTGCAAGAAAGCGACTTGAATTTAATGAATTAGATCCATTTAATTGTTGGGAAATGCAGTAGATAATGAAATTAGACACATAGTCTATCATATAAAGCTTTTGGTGACAATTATTGTAGTGATCGGTGATTAGATAGCTGAGATTGGCACAAAAGATTTCCGCCCCGTAAAAACAGAGCACTAAACTTCCGTTTAGATGAACTTGTACTTTTCGTTCAATGCGGTTGTACTTCTTGGTGCTGTTTCATGAAAGTTTTCAGTAGAACGGCTGTAATTTTCTTGTACAACTTGGTTTTCTTGTTCTTACTATATTAAGTGGGTGTACTGCTTGTTTTGAACGGTTGTACTTCTCAGCGTCAAGTAATTGAACTTCACCACGGATGACCTTGTACTTCTCGGAAATACGGTTGTAATTATCAGGATCACTTCTTGTACTTCCACTAATGTGGTTGTAATTTTCTCGGTTTTCTTGTTCTTCCTACATTAAGTGGGTGTACTTCTCATGTCGAACAATTTTAATTATCAGGATCACTTCTTGTACTTCCTCATGGATGACGAGAATATTTTGTTTTTCCATATTTGGTTTTTACACGGTTTTGTTGTACTTCCTATATTAATTGTGTGTACTGCTCATGTCGAATGGTTGTACTTCTGATCGTATAAAATTTAAACTTCCTCGCGGATGATGGGATTATTTTGTTTTTTCTACATTCGTTTGTCGGTTTTCTTGTATTTCCTATAATAAGTGGTTGCACTGCTCGTGTCAAATGGTTGTACTTCTTATCGCCAAATATTTAAAATTCCCCGCGGATGACAAGATTATTTTGTTTTCTCTACATTTGGTCTTTAATCTGATTTCCATGTACTCCCTAATATGGCGAGGTGTACTTCTCAACATTCGCTAATTGAACTTCTGATAATTTTAGATATCATTAAATGTACATCCATATACTATTTTTTATTTTCTCTGAATTTCTGAATACCTTTATGCCAAATTTATTTCTCTGAATTTTGCAATACTAGATGGGTAGGTTCTGATGTAATTACCCGTAGATTTCAACATATATTTTTATACCATTTTCTAGCTAATTAGCGGGGGGACATGTACTTATTGAATGACGTTTTTGTGCTTCCTTATTTTGAGGACCTGTACTTCCTAAAAACAAAAAGGAAAACTGTGTGTAGTGACGTGAATACTTTGTGTTCTCCTGTAAAAAGGCTAGCACCTGATCTTTCCACACGCACCAACTTGCACTGCCTATACCTGAATACTTTACTTTTCTCACCCATGTGCCTCTGAACATCTATTGTTTTTCATCTGATTTTCCCTTACTGGGTTTCTATACGTGTGTTGGACGCATTGCAGACCAACTGCTCTTCCTGTATTTTACTTACAATAAACTGAACTGCTTGTTGACAGACAACTGCGCTGTTCCGCGGGGCTCTGTTTGTGAGAGAGAGAACGAGATGGGAGGACAGGTCCACGGCGACGAGAAGGACGCTCGCACAGCTCGAAGCCCAGGCGGCGTTGGGCCTTCCTACGGCGAGGAATCGGTGATAGGAGACCGCGGCAGGGCCGAGCGGCGCGTGCCCCATCGATTGGGAGCAGGGGCAGCTCTTGCCGGCGGTGGAGGAGACCTGGGGAGGTCGCAGCCCTCCCGGCGATGGAGGGGACCTGGGGAAGGTTGCGTCCCTACTGGTGGCGGAGGACACCTGAGAGGTCGCCGGGCTTGGTCGCCGGTGGTCGGAGCACACGACGGAGGAAGCAGGAGGGTCTCCGGCCGCGGGGAAGAAGAGAGGCCGACGGCCATGAGGAAAAAGGATGGGCGGCGCGCTCGGCCCTCGACGCGGCGGCACGCGAGACCTGCAGACAGCGGCGTGGCGACCCTCGTGGCGACGCCGCGGTGGCCATCCAGGCGGCGGCGCGGGGACCATCCAGGCGGTGGCCGCGCAGTGGCCCTCCAACCAACGGCGCGTGGGGCGTCCAGGCAGAGTTGGATTTGTCCGAAATCCGTATGGTTTGAAACTTATTTTAGAAGTTTTAAATTTATGTTTTTGAGATGATGACTTGAATTTGATGGGTTAAATCCCTTGATTTGTTAGGTAATAACACTTCAGGTTGGCAGTTGTCCCATCGGCGTCGCGAGAGACCGGAGATGTTGGGGAGATGGGCGGCGCTTGCTAGGAACAAATCGGCAGCCTATAATATAACATATTATTCACTTTCTTTACAATATCTAATTTAATTACATAGAGGAATATTCCCTCGTTTTACAAAATATCAAAAAAATTCTGACGCCTTGAATTTCACGTGAAAATGTGCATACTGCCGACAACAATGACATGTACTTTTTACCGAATTTATTCATTCTATACAAAGTTAGCATGATCCATATTGTAGCAAAGTAGCTCCAGCCTTTTCTGCTACCTGACGGTGACTGCAGCAAACTCCGACCGCCTCCTCCCATGAAGTCCAACGCGAAAGCCCAAAATCAAAGTTTTGAACTGCCGGAAATCGAAGTGTCGAGCTGCCCAAAATCGAATTGTCGAACTGCCCAAATACAGGTTTAGTTACACCAAAGCATCAATAGCTGCCCAAATAAAGGTTTAGTTACACCGATGCAGCAGCCCACGCGTGTTAGAGTCGTCGGAGCGGCGCCATCGAACACGGCCGCCGACGCCAGGGGATTGGAAGTGGGACACCGACGAGGCACCATGGTGGGGGGCGGCGACGCTGGAGTTGTGGAGCTGCAAATTAGGCCGACACCGCGGGTTACCGATGAAGAGGATCTGCGGGAGGGAGGCGTCGGTCGCCGGGGCGGCGCATAGACGCCGGTAGCACCAGTGTGCGGTGGTGCCAGGGGCAACCAAGGGAGGTGACGACGGGGCAACCTGCAGCCGCCTCCAGATCCTCCATAGTGAGCAACCAAATTGTGTCATGCTAATCTGGCCATCGCACTCCAAAACTGAAATCGAAACTAGCAAATTCAGTTATTTCTCATGAAGCTCTCAACCATAGAGAACAACGTGGTAACAAAGCTACATGGAGAAAAAAGTAAATAGTGTTCATGGTGAGGATTTTATTTACAGGATTAAGAAAGAGCGCTAGTATTGGAGGTGGCGTTTTGGCACACGCGTGCATATGCACCCATTGTAGAAAATAATAAAAAAACAATTTTAAAATTGTCAAAAAAATATGACATAAATTTTTTGGTATACGTCGTGACATTCTATGTTCGTTCACAAGTTTTCGTGGAAAAATAACATTTTGTGTGGTGTGTACAAAAAAGACAAAAAAATGTCCTGTACGTAGTCTTACAGCATTAAAATTTATCTTTTTTACAGGAGCCACAGAAAAATGTTTTTTCTTTTGAAAACTTGTGTACCAACATAAAATGTCTAGATGTACATGTAAAAATTTAGTTTAGAATTTTTTAATACTTTAAAATGTGGATTCACATAATGGGAGCATATGCTCCTATGAGCGAAAGTGCATTTCCCGCTAGTATTTTTATTTCTTCTTCATGTTGTGCAATGGATAAAGTAAAACACTTCGTTTTCAATCAGAGTATACTCCTACAGACACGAGAAGATCAAACTATAGAGAGAAGTGCAGTGCCAAGATTACGTGAGTGTATTGCTTTAGTTTAACCATTTTCTAGCCATCCAACTTTTCTAGTTTTAGTTTTTAGCAAGCAGAGAGGAACAACATGGTATTCAGTTCTTCAGTTATTGAATTTCAGACTGCAGGCCATCTCACCGGGAGCACCTGCTGGCCACCGGTACTTGTACTGCCCAAACATCATCGCTCGTACTGCCGATGGTCTTCCATCACCATGTAGCTCTCTGGACCTGGAATCTGCCCGCACCTTCTTCAGCAGCCACTGAGTCGGCTGCTTCTCTCTGTGGTAGCGGTGGAACTTTATTTCTACTAGTGGTTGGGGCGCCCCTTGGGGCGCCTCCTCGCCGGGTATGTGCACCCCAATTTAAAGATTTGATGTCAGCTAATGTTCAGTGAAACAAGCATGACATGACACGTTCAAGGATTGTTCACCTGATGATTTTATATGGTTTGAGTTATGTTTTTCTTACATAATAGTGACAACACAAAGAATAAGAACAAATCAATACAATCATTCTGTTAGCAACAGATTTGTAGTGTGAAAAAAGTCTAAAGCTATCACAGCTCTACCAATTAACTACTACCACTACATTTAATTACTTATAGTGTGAAAAAGGTAGTAAACAAAAATCAGATGCGCCTCAATATCTGCTCAGATTGCCACCAGATGGAATCGCACCCTGCACAGGAGCATCTCCTCCAAGGCACCCTCAGCCTGCTTAGGCGAGTGACTAATCTTGTGTTCCAGCATGAGCCATAGTCAGTGTATGCTAGGTAGGAATAGAATATAATTCTATGAAGAAACCTGAAATGTCCACAAAAACCAAAAGATAACCTTATTCGAAAACCTGTTTGTACCTATTCTGTTGTACCAAAGAGACCCAAAACAAAAATCCTGATTGAGAGCTCAATTTTTTTTTGTACTTTTCCTATCTTACCACAATGCAAAAAATGGAGAGCTGAACCAGAATTTATTTCAGACCATGACCCAAGAAACAACATCAAAATCATAAACCATATCTAGAGACAAAGAAAGCACAATCTCATCCTAATCATGGCCTAATTTGGATTTGTGCCAACCGCTAGCTTGGGAATGGGCATCATGCATGTATCAATATAACACATTGAAGCTGAGGGAACAATCACCTTCTCTAACAAAGATCAAATCATGCAAAAGTGACCTCTAGCCAAAGATACTTCAAACCTGCATTGAACAGATTGCAAGAGCCAAGAGCTATAGAAATTTATTGAAAAACCATATGATCAATACAAACACACTCTTGGCAATGTCTGAAGAAAGATTTACAGGACTTAAAGAACAATTTTTCCATCTAAGATCTTACAACAATTAATTACTCTAACCTTTATTCATAATAACATACTATTGTCATGTACAAACTTAGCATGTGTACGAAAACCACAACTTGTTATGTATGAGAAGATCGAAGATTGAGTTCAATGGAAGTCATCATTTGGTCTGCAATATGCTTATGAAAATGGCTTTTGGGTTTCTCTACAGTAGGAGTTGCAGAAAAAAATTACTGAACACATGTTCTTAGAATGATCTGGAGAACACATAAACTGAGGAACTCACGGCTTATATGCCTATTAAACTGGTAGTATACTAAAAGGTCTTCCCACGCTATACTAAGGGGGATTAGAACATGATCATTCAAAAAACTCTTAAATCATATCATCTTAATCAAACATAGTCCTCTTAGTCAAAGCAGCAAAGTAATGAGCATACTAAAATTCTAAAACACGCATACGAAGGTACAATAAGCGAAATTCTTATCATGATTATCAAGAAAAGAGGCCAAGTTTAATTTCATGCGCAAAGCAAATATAGACATTATGGATCTGGATAGTAAATTCTTTGATCAACCAGCTACAGCACCATACTTTATTACTCATAGAAGGCGTATATTGTCTTTAACCTGTGCAATGATTAAGAATAAATTAAAAGAGTAATGGCAGCACAACATGGAATGGCAGACCATGAATATTACAAGTACTGCACAAAGATACTTGGAATTTATATGATGGTATATGTCCTTTAGAAACACAACCTGAAGGGCACTGCATGCACCAAAATGTAGAAGAGTCTCCCTGTCACTTTGAAAGATGGTTTCCAACAAAGCTTTTAGATTGTTAGTTCCTTGTATGCAACAACCGTGTTAGTAGCAGCCAATTTGCATTGTTTGGCGTCTCTTCAATGATTTTGCGCCAGCATTACTACCCATGTCACAGGCCATATGAAGCACAGCATTCATTTTCTCTTTCCACCCGAACACATTTTCAGCTCGACCATAAACTTCAATAGAATCTACCATAGGCATAGACGGGCCATCCGTAATTGTTAATTCTTCATTAGACAAAAATGTTTCATTAGTCGTAAATGGAGCATCATGATTTCCCCTGATCTGCATATGATGATTATACATTATTAGACCATAGGATACATGGCCCTGCATTAGGAACTTACTTCTTGATACTCGGGTATGAAACAACCAAATTTTCAGCCACACCAACATAGCATGCCAACATAGCCTGATTAGTATTAGCTACCTGAAAACAAAAATAGAGGCAGTGTAAGATAAAGTTCTGAACCCACACAACCGTACAATTTAAAGATGGGTTGCTCAATAAGGATTGTACTGGGATTTAAAACTGGGTTGATCAATCAGGATTCTTATTACAATTTAAGCCAAAATGTAGGCAGTTGATGCACTTTTAGAAACGTGGTGTCAGAGGCATGCAAGTTACTGAAATTATGAGATCTGGAGCACACATGTGCCTGATAAAGCACATTTAGTGTATTTGATCCAAGGGTAGTGATGTAAAAAACCATACCATCCATTTTCCAGTATACCGCGAAACCACCTAAATACATTGTTGTGGTGATCATGATAGTCAAAGGAACTAAGAACCATGTAGCAATTAAGTAAAACAAGTATGCTAGCAACTTCAAGTATGGTAGCGTGAGAGAACATGTCCAACCACACAAACTACATGAATATTCTTCTGAACTTGTGCAGTATATTACTTTGATAAGGGACCATAAATTGTGTGCATTGTCACTGGCCCAAGGATGCTTTCAAACCATTTTTGGCAGCAACAAGAGTTACCTTGCATAAGACACTAAGACCACTTGCATCAAATTCCCCTAGAACGATGTCTCATAGGACAGTATCTTCTTGGTGATGCAGCCAAGTATCACACACCTAGGTCAATAGACAGGTAGATAACTCTGAATACAAAAGCATCAAATTGCTGGGAAGATTTTCAGCAGTGTATTCTTATCTGATTGACTGCTTATGAACAAGCAACCTACAGGTGACAGAGGGCATGTCCCCTTTATGATTGACTGCATGTCAGATAATCGTGCGCTGAAATTAAGTACCATTTGAGGAGTTGAGGAGGAAGCTCCAATGAAAAACATATTGTAGCCGTAGCTCTCGCCTCGATCGGTGCCGGCCACCTGCCCGTCCTCGAGCATCATCTTCCTCGCCATGGAACCATTGGCGGCGCTCGCAGATCCTGATTACCGAGGAATGCTGCAAGATTTCACTGGCTCCAGTGTCATCTGCAAGTCACCAAGAACGAGGCGCAAATCAGTACAGGGAGGAGGTATATTTTTTGAGGTACAGGGGGAAGGGGGAGGAAGCACCACAGACCACCACTCCACCACCACGCGCTGCCGGCAAGGGAACCGCCGCACTGTCCACACCCTCTCCCCGTTTCTTGGTCTGGACTAAGCCGGCGATTGAAGGGACGCGCAGGCAAGGGTGCCGTGAGGGAGCGCTTGGCCAGCGTTAGTGCTCCGCTTCCCAGCATGTGCTCAACCCTGTTACCGCCGGCGGTGGCTCGCGCTGGAGAGGTAGGCAAGTAGGGGAGAGAAGGGCGGCGCAAGCACATCGAAGGGAGAGGGACTCTGGAGGCCATCGGCCGCAAGCGGGGCGAGGGCACGGAGGCTGGGGCGGGGGCGGGGGCGGAGCGACGCAAATAGGCAGCTCGAGTGCGCGTGTGTGGCGGCTAGGGTTTCTGTCGGGCGGTTTTGTTTCACGCAGTGGCAAACCAATGGTCAAGATGGATGCGGGACTTGTTTTGAGATCGTACGGTTCGCGCTGGGTCCTCACCTCGCCCGCACAGCGATTAGTATCGTGGAGCGCTCTCGCATAGGCCTAGTACCCACGCACTTGCTTGTTCTCAATTTGGAATTTTCTAGATCAGGTTTACTTACTTTCACTAGGCAACGACAGTTAGTAAAATCCTTCTAGACAAGGATGTGTGTAGTGCTTACAAAACGCCACGCATGTAGTTCCTATTTTCACTAATTGCAATTCGATAATTAGCAGTGCATCTTTTATACTGTACATACATCAAAGAGAATCCAAAAATATGAGTACCCAACGAGAACATTACGAAACATGAAGCTGCACGCCCTACATCGGCACTGCCCCTCCTCCCGATTCCTCTCCGTACGGCGGCTGTCTGCTCCACGAAACCGGTCGCACTCTTCTCTGTCGTTGAGGCATTGCTCGGGATTGCGTGGACCAACCAACCGTAGATCGGGAATTCACCAAGGATCCGGCCACCGGCGACGGGGTAGGAAGGAGAACACCCGTATAATTCTCCCCAAATTTGCTTGTACTTAGCTAGAGTTGCGGGTGTACTTCCCTTGAACGAGATACTAAATTGAAGGATTCCGGCGAGCGGAATTGTGAGTTCCTCCGGCGCGGAGGACCCCGTGCGGCAGCTGGCGAGCAAGGCGGTCTTGAGGAGGATGGGGCGCGCGGCCCTGCGAGACGAGAGGGCGGCGTCCTGGCGCCAATTTGGCCGGAGGAAGAAAATCGCCCACGCGGCGGCTCACGGAGGGGCATCAGACCTTGGAGAAGGAGGACGGACGGAGGTTGGCGAGGACGCGCGGGGTGGCGTCCACCGGAGTCGAGGACGCGCCTTAGACGACCGCCGGGACCGGCGGCGGGCGGCTGGCGTCGAGGAGATGCGGGCGACGACCGCCGCGCTCGGGACAGGGCGAATAAGGGTTAGCGGCAAGCGAGGTGTGGGGGCACGTGGTGCCTTGCCGGCGGCGGGAGACGGGCCGGCGGCGATGCCTCGCCGGCGGTGGAAGACGGGCCGGCGGGAAGCACGTGAGGTAGAGGTGCGGGGGGGATGGGTTGGTGCGTGAGTTGGGATAACATATATATATAGGTCTGCTATTCTCGAACCGGCCTTTCTGAACTTCCGGGTGTTTTCCTAGTGAACTTCTCGACGAAATATCAGAATTGCATGTTCGTGCGGACAGTATTTTCATTATGATTTTCAAACCGCTTATCGGATTGATGCGTATAATATACCGTTGGATTCGCACGGAAATTTCGCAACTTTTTCGTGTTCATTGTTTTCCCAAATTCTATATTGATTAAAACTAATTTGAAATATACAAAACGACGTTTTCGCGGATTTCTCCATTTATGTACAGTTTTGGGGTTCCGGTTTTCAAACCGTTTGTCGAATGATGCGTATGATACGCCGTTGGAAAGGTGCTTGACTAGGCGCACCTTTTTCATGAAGAACACTTTTCTAAATTCTTTATAGTTTAAGAGCAGATTTGAAAATACGTGATTACATTTTTCGAACTTCTCGGTTTTTCGAACTGTTTTGGGGGCTTATTTCCGAACTACTTATCGGAATGTTTCAAATGATATTGCGTTGAAAAGATATTGATTAGGCGAATCTTTTTCATGTTGAATGTTTTTCCAAATTCTAAATGGTTTTAGTTTAATTTCGAAATACATAAAAATGAAGATAACGCCGACACAAGAACATTTCGAAATTGGCTCATCTAGATTGATTAGGTGTGGCATTGCGATATGTTGGAGTATTAGTAGAGTTATATTAGTGCTAATTGTACGTTGAGTTGGTCGATTTGTGCAATCGGTGGTTGTACGGACGATTTCGATGCGTATGATTTCCGTCCAGAAAAACAGAATGCATTAGGTGCTCGAATATAGAAGTGAACTTCCTTATATCTGTTAGTGAACTTCCGATCGCGGTATAAAAGTTTCAGGTATGTAATAAAATTATAGCGAACTTCTATGGATGTGAACTTCTTCTCCCCTGAATCTGAACTTGACGACGGACTTGAATATTGTACAGGGTGAACTTTCGAAACTTTAGTCTAGTTTGAAGTGAACTTCAGAAAATATTGTGAACTTCCGTCGCATCTGCACTTCTCTGAATACAGATCTAAACTTCCCCTTATCTGCATCTGAACTTCCAGACGGACCTCAACATTGTAAGGAGTGAACTTCCATTTCATATATGAACTTCTATACGGGGAGTAAATCCCTTTACGGAGGTAAGTGAACTTCCCCTTCTATCCACGTGAATTCTCGGCGGAACACCATAATTTCATGTTTCGGCGGACATTGTTTTGAGGTTGATTTACGAACCACTTATCTAAATGATGCATATGATATACCATTGGAAAGATATAGAAATCCCGCAACTTTTTCGTCATCAATATTTTTCCAAATTATTTACTATTTAAAAGTAATTTCAAATATACAAAACCACATTTTCGCGGATTTCTGCATTTCCGTGCAGTTTTTTCAGTCCAACTTTTAAATTGTTTGTCCGATTGATGCATATGATATTCCGTTAGAAAGGTATGCAAATTGCGCAACTTTTTTATGTTCAATGGTTTTCCAAATTATGTACGGTTTAAGAGCAGATTTGAAACTACGTGAATCTGTTTTCCGAACTTCTTAATTTGTTGCACTGTCTTTTGGGATTTTTTCCGAACCACCTCTCAAAATGTTACAAATGATATGACTCTTGAAACATATTGGTTAGGCGCAAGTTTTTCATGTTGAATAGGTTTCCAAATTCTAAACGGTTTAAGATTAATTTCAGAAATATGCAAAATGAGTTATGACGTCTACATATGAATATTTTGAAATTGGCTTGCCTAGATTGATTATGTTTAGCATGGCGGTACTTTTGAGTATTAGCAGAGTCATATCACTGTCAATTGCACGTGGTGGATGCCGATTTGGGCACCCGGAGCACGTGTGAATGGTTTATATGTGTATGATTTCCGTCTAGGAAAAATAGACTACCTGAACTGCCTTGTAAAAGTTCCTTATTGTATATTGTTTTTGTCGAAGTGTTCAAACCATTTATCGATTTCCGTACTATTTTAAGAGTGAACTTCGTTGATTTTGTACAATGAACCGCTGAAGCTCAAAGAGCAAGCTCATGTTTGCTCATATTTGAACGGTGTATTTCGACAAAGAGTAACTTTTCAGATATCAATGGTGAACTTCCACGCGGCACAACCATGAAAGTCAGTAACAAATAATGTAAAGAGAAAGTGGCAATATGCAAGTCGAGACGAGATTTTCAAGTTATGAATGAGATGGCAATAGTAAAGAATCTGATTCGGTAGTGTTTCTTACATGTACGAACAAAGGGCAGCATAAGGATAGTAGTGGACACCGAGTATATTCTCAAAAATAAAAGAAAACAATAGATAGTGGTCTCATACAACAGAACAAAACAGAGAGTAGAAAGGGACAATCGATAAATCTTGAATTAATGTTACATCGCCGAATATCATAGGAGAACACATAATTTATATCGATGATTTCAGTATATGATGTATTAGCACAATGCAACAACAAAAAATCCATGTTGAACATATGGTAGAAAATGCCAAGCAAGTCAGGAGCAAACCACTCTATTAGGAAGTTACAGAAGGGTCATAATAACCTTGAACGTATATGTTGACAAACTACACTTCACGACGAGGATAAAACTAAATTTTCACATAGACAATAGGTGAACTTCCTCACGAGGGCGTTGTGAACTTGCTGACAAAATAATTGACGAGGATAATTCACGGGAAAGAAGAGGCGAGCTTCACAGTATAGTTGATGTGAATTTCTGCCATGTGCACCTATAAAAAACCTGAACAATAAATTGTGAACTGCAGTTTGTCCGCCTATGTTATCTCTACAAATTTTACATATATAAATAGTGAACTTTCTAGTGCATACGGATTGAACTTCACAATAAAACAAATACAAAATCCATGTGCGGCCAGAATTTCCTTTAAAGAATGAACTCCTAGTGAATACCAAACAAACATCCAAAATGTTGAACTCTTTGGACTGAAGAAAATAAACTTACAAAATGGAGCCCACTTCTACTTTTTTACATATAATGAACTGCTATTTTTCTCGTATGTGCACTTCCGGACAAATATACTTTCTATTAGTTTCTCTGTAGAGTAGGACTATAAAGAGTGAACTTTTTTGACAAGAAAATGAACTTCACTCTTATATTCGTGACAAAATAAAAATAACAAACTTCCAGTGTTAAAATATAAATTTCCAGTGTTAAAATATAATTGATTGATGCAGCGTCGAAGTGATCTTTACAGCTAGAATAAGTGAACTTCCTCTAAAGGCTTCGTGAGGTGGACTCCCCCTCATATAGAACGAAATTTTATCCGACAAAATAATGAACTTCAGAACCAATGGCGCACCTGGACTTGGATGACATAGACGATGGTGCAATCCTAGTCGTACTCCACCATGCCGGCGTCTCGTTCCCACTGGTGGAAAAACAGGCTTCCGGGAAGCCCCATAAGTCGCGAAGGTAAAGGAACCGCGACTAATGGGGCCTTTAGTCGCGGTTCGTGTGGCGAACCGCGACCAAAGGCTCGGGCCCGGGCGCACGGTGGCCGGCCGGTGCACGTGGGGGCTTTAGTCCCGGTTGGCCCGGCCAACCGCGACTAAAGGTGCCCGAAGGCCTTTAGTCGCGGTTGGCCGGGCCAACCGGGACTAAAGCCCCTCCCTATATATACCCATCCGAGCAGCCAACACTTAGCCATTTGGAGCCATTCTCTTCACAAACTTCACAAGTGAGTGTTAGGTTTGCTTTTGGTTCCTCTTATGCACATAAGGTGTTTGATGAAATGCCCCAAGAGCATGAAACAAACATGATATGAAGTGTTGGAGTCACACTTGAGCTTTCTCATTTATTTTTTCCTCCTCGATCGCGGTTAGCAACTTGAACATTTGATGTGTCATTGATAAAATATGCATGTGTGTGTAGTTCATTGTTTAATTTTATATTGTTTGTAGCTAGTTAGTTTAACAAATGCATGATGGTTAATTATATATTTTATATTATAATAATGCGAGATGAATCGGCAATGGATGTACGGTAACCGACTCTCCGGCGAGTTCGATACGGGTTTGAAAGATTTCCTCGTAGTGGCTAATGCGAACAAGCGGGGGGTTTTGTTATCTGTCCATGTGTTAAGTGTAAGAATCGGAAGGGTTACTCTTCCTCAAGAGATGTTCACATGCACCGCTTCGGCACGGTTTCATGCCAAGCTATAACTCGTTGGACCAAGCATGGAGAAAGAGGGGTTATAATGGAAGAAGATGAAGAAGGGGATGATTTCAATGATGAAAGCTATCTTTCTCATTTCGGTGATACTTTCATGGAGGATGCTCGAAGGTGAAGGGGAAGGTGAAGAAGAGGCACGTGATGATCCCGTTGATGATCTTGGTCGGACCATTGCTGATGCACGGAGACGCTCGTGAAACCGAAAAAGAGAGGGAGAATTTGGATCGCATGTTAGAGGATCACGGGAAGGCGTCGTACCCGGATGCGATGATGGTCCGAAAAAGCTGGGCTGCACACTGGATTTGCTGAGATGGAAGGCACAGAGCAGGTGTAGCTGACTCGGCATTTGAAAACTTGCTGAAAATGTTGAAGAATA
Organism: Lolium rigidum; assembly: GCF_022539505.1. NCBI lineage: Eukaryota > Viridiplantae > Streptophyta > Magnoliopsida > Poales > Poaceae > Lolium > Lolium rigidum. The sequence goes on from NC_061514.1 coordinate 210,204,572, forward strand.
TGTTTCCAAAGAATAACGAGTTGCCCGCCACTACGTACGAAGCAAAGAAGGTTGTCCGCCCTCTAGGTTTAGAGGTTACGAAGATACATGCATGCATCAACGATCGCATCCTCTACCGCGGTGAATACGAGAATTTGAATGAATGCCCGGTATGCACCGCATTGCGTTATAAGATCGAGGCGATGACCCCGGTGACGATGTTGAGGGCCGTAAACCCGGGAAGAGGGTTCCCGCCAAGGTGATGTGGTATGCTCCTATAATACCACGGTTGAAACGTCTGTTCGGGAACAAAGAGCATGCCAAGTTGTTGCGATGGCACAAAGAGGACCGTAAGTCGGACGGGGAGTTGAGACACCCCGCGGATGGAACGCAATGGAGAAAGATCGACAGAGAGTTCAAAGATTTTGCGACTGACGCAAGGAACATAAGATTTGGTCTAAGTACGGATGGCATGAATCCTTTTGGCGAGCAGAGCTCCAGCCATAGCACCTGGCCCGTGACTCTATGCATCTACAACCTTCCTCCTTGGTTGTGCATGAAGCGGAAGTTCATTATGATGCCGGTGCTCATCCAAGGTCCGAAGCAACCCGGCAACGACATCGATGTGTACCTAAGGCCATTAGTTGATGAGCTTTTACAGCTGTGGGGCAGACCTGGTGTCCGTGTGTGGGATGAGCACAAAGAAGAGGAATTTGACCTACGAGCGTTGCTTTTCGTAACCATCAACGATTGGCCTGCTCTTAGTAACCTTTCGGGACTGTCAAATAAGGGATACAATGCATGCACGCACTGCTTACATGAGGCCGAAAGTGTACATTTGCCAAATTGTAAGAAGAACGTGTACCTTGGGCATCGTCGATTTCTTCCGAAAGGTCATCCGAGTAAGAAAGAAAGGCAAGCATTACAACGGCAAGGCAGATCACCGGCGAAGCCTGCGGAACACACTCGGTGCTCTGAGGTATTTGATATGGTCAAGGGTTTGAAAGTCATCTTTGGAAAGGGTCCTGGCGGACAATCGGTTCCGAAGGGAGCTGACGGGCACGTAGCCATGTCGAAGAAGAAATCTATATTCGGGAGCTAGAATATTGGAAAGTCCTAGAAGTCCGCTCCGCAATCGACGTGATGCACGTTACGAAGAATATTTGCGTGAACATCCTAAGCTTCTTGGGCGTGTATGGGAAGTCAAATGATACAAAGGAAGCACGGCAGGACCGAGCAAAGTTTGAAAGACCCCGATGACAAGCATCCGGAACGGTTTCAAGGTCGTGCCGGCCTACGCTCCGACCAAAGAAGAGAAGGTCATCTTTTTTGAATGCCCGAGCAGTATGAAGGTCCCGTCGGGATTCTCGTCCAATATAAAGGGAATAATAAACATGGCGGAGAAAAAGTTCTAAAACCCGAAGTCTCACGACCGCCACGTGATTATGACGCAATTGCTTCCGATTGCTTTGAGGGGCTCCTGCCGGAAAATGTTCGAGTAGCCATTGTGAAGCTATGTGCATTCCTCAATGCAATCTCTCGAAGGTAATCAATCCGAAGTTCTACCACGGTTACGGAACGATGTGATCCAATGTCTTGTCGGTTTCGAGTTGGTGTTCCCGCCATCCTTCTTCAATATTATGACGCACCTCCCGGTTCACCTAGTCGATGAGATTTCCATTCTCGGTCCCGTATTTTTACACAATATGTTCCCCTTCGAGAGGTTCATGGGAGTATTAAAGAAATATGTTCATAACCGTGCTAGGCCAGAAGGAAGCATCGCCAAGGGCTATGGAAATGAGGAGGTAATTGAGTTTTGTGTTGACTTTGTTCCTGACCTTAAGCCGATTGGTCTTCCTCAATCACGGCACGAGGGGAGACTAAGTGGAAAAGGCACGATCGGAAGGAAATCAATGATATGTATGGACGGCCATTCTCTGACCGAAGCACACCACACGGTTCCGACCAATTCCAGCTTGGTGGCTCCGTACTTTGAGAAACACAAGAATATTTTACGCTCGGACAACCCCGGGAAGCTCGAATCCTGGATTAGGAAGGCCCACATGGAGACTTTCGGCAGTTGGTTGAGAAAACATTTAATGAGTGACAATAAGGTTGTAGATCAGTCTGTACATGTTGGCCAAGACACCATCTTCGACTATAACGACTTTCCAAGGGTACGAGATAAATGGGAATACATTTTACACGATCGCCCAAGATAAAAAGAGCACCAACCAAAACAAGTGGTGTCCGCTTTGATGCAAGCAACCGAGAATGGGCAAAAGGTCACATATTATGGTTACATAGAGGAGATATGGGAACTTGACTATGGACCCTCCTTTAGGGTCCCTTTATTCCGGTGCAAATGGTTCAAGCTAACAGGAGGTGGGGTAAAGGTGGACCAGCAATACGGAATGACAATGGTGGATTTCAACAATCTTGGTTACCTTGACGAACCATTCGTCCTAGCGAAAGATGTCGCTCGGGTTTTCTATGTGAAGGACATGAGTAGCAAACCGAGGAAACGGAAAGATAAGAAAACGATCAGTACATCATGCGATGATCCAAAGCGCCACATTGTTCTTTCAGGGAAAAGAAACATCGTGGGAGTGGAGGACAAGACAGACATGTCGGAAGATTATAATATGTTTGCTGAAATTCCGCCCTTCAAAGTGAACACCGACCCAAGCATTAAGTTAAATGATGAGGATGCTCCATGGATACGGCACAATCGTAAGCAAGCGGGGACACAAGGGAAGAAATGATGTGTAATAATTTATTATTGTAACAAACTTTGTTGAATGAATCATGTGAATTATATTACCCGTGATGTGTTTGGTGTCCATTTTCGAATGATTCAATTGACTCGAGATAGCACCGATGATACATGAAATTTGGAGTGACTAAGTCATACTCCCGCATACATGAAATTTGGAGTGACTAAGTCATACTCCTGCATACAGGAAATTTGGAGTGACTAAGTCATACTCCCGCATACATGAAATTTGGAGTAATTTAGTCATACTCCTGCCTAGGCGTATAATATGCATACTCGTAGTCTTCATAGCCGCCGCCGTTGTACTCGGTAGTCGTCGCCTTCTAAGTTGCCGGCGTCGTCGTCGGCCGCTGCTGTCGTCGCCGTCGTCGGGCGGCGCTCGTGGCTCGAACCGAGGGTAGCGCAGGCGGGGGATATCGCCGTCCGTGATGTAGTCCATGACGCTCGCGCAGTCCGGCCGTACCACCATAGCCGACGGCCGGCCTCGTGGAAGTTTCCGGGAGGCGGCACCGTCCTCCTCATACACGGCGAGCGCCCTCTCACGCCGATTGATGAAGAAGGCGTCCCAAGTATGCTGGTTATCGGGATGCCGGCGGGGATTCATCCGCCGCTCCGGCGTGAGGTCGAGGTAGTAGTGGTTCGTGATGGCCGCCCGGCGCGCGCAGCACTCGAGGGACGGGAGGGACCGGCACGCCGCCGGCGCTAGGCTCCGGCCGGCGAGGACGCGGTAGCCCGGAGGGCAAGGGTAGTTCGAGGCGCAAAGCTCCTCCACCTGTTGGTAGGTTAGAGTGGGTGCGGTGGAAGCCATGAGAGAGTGATGAGAGATTGTAGAGATGTGATAATGCTAGCCAAGCCGGGCTACCTATATGTAGTGACAAATGGCGGGAAAAATGGGAGCGGGAAGACAGGAGGCGGGAAGAAAGAGGCGGGAAGAAAGTGGCGGGAAGAAAGAGGCGGGAAGAAAGTGGCGGGAAGAAAGTGGCGGGAAGAAAGTGGCGCGAAGAAAGAGGCGGGAAGAAAGTGGCGGGAAGAATTTTTCTGATTTTTTTGATATATTATTTGTATTTTTAAGAATTTAAATTGAATTAGTTTAATTTTTCTGATTTTTTTGATATATTATTTGTATTTTTAAGAATTTGAATTGAATTAGTTTAATTTTTCTGATTTTTTTGATATATTATTTGTATTTTTAAGAATTTGAATTGAATTAGTTTAATTTTTATGATTTTTTTGATATATTATTTGTATTTTTAAGAATTTGAATTGAATTAGTTTAATTTTTATGATTTTTTTGATATATTATTTGTATTTTTAAGAATTTGAATTGTATTAGTTTTATTTTTCTGATTTTTTTGATATTTTGAAAAAGAAAAGTATTTTCAAAAATACCTTTAGTCGCGGTTGGCCAAGCCAACCGCGACTAAAGGTCGCTGCCGCGGAACTGAAAAACCCGCCGAAATAACCTTTAGTCGCGGTTCGGGAGGCGACCCGCGACTAAAGGTTACCCTTTAGTCGCGGGTCGCCTCCCCAACCGCGACTAAAGGGGGGGGGGCTATAAGTAATCGCGCCCGAACCGTCGCCTCCATCTCGTCTTCTCCACCGCGATTTCTCTGCCAGAGACGCCGTCGCCTCCATCCGCCGATCGACGCCGCCGCCCCGCCCCGCCGCCAACGACGACGCCGCCGCGCCGCCCCGCCGCCCTCTTCTCGCGCCGTCGACGCCGGCCGCTTCTCGCGCCGACGACGCCATCTCCCCGTATGTCGCCGCGCCGCCCGCCCGCGCCCTACCGTGTGTATTCGATCTGTCGCGCGCGCGCGGCCGCCGGCGCCGTGTGTCTTCCCCACCGCTGCCGGGGCGCCGCCCTACGCGCCTCCGCACGCGCCGCCGTGCGCCGGACGCGCGCGCGCCGCCGCCCGCACGCACGCGCCGGACGCCGCCCGCACGCCCGCCGCCCGTGTCCACCGGAGAGGGAGAGGGAGAGAGAAGAGAGATCGAGAGGAGAGATTTTTTTTAGTTTTTTTAACTAAAAATTTGTAATTAAAGTGTAATTTAAACATGTAATTATAACTAAACATGTAATTTAAATTGTAACTAAACTTTGTAATTAAAAGTGTAACTAAAATTTGTAATTTAAATTGTAACGCTAAATTTGTAACTTAAAAGAAATCGCGACGCTAAATTTGTAACTTAAAAGAAATCGCGACGCTAAATTTGTAACTTAAAAGAAACCGCGACGCTAAATTTATAACTTAAAAGAAATCGCGACGCTAAATTTGTAACTTAAAAGAAATCGCGACGCTAAAACTAAAATTTGACTTAAAAAAGATTGTGAAAAAACTAAAAGATTGTGTAAAGAAAACGCTAAGGAAAACTTCGTCCCGTGCCTCCGCCCCGTATGGTCCCACCTACGTCACCGTCTTCCCTCCATCTTTTTTTTTCTGGCCCGGCAATCTCATCCCCAAATCGAGCCGCCGCCAACCCCGGCAGGTGCGTCGAGCCATAGCGCGCCACTCCGCCTCTCCTGCATCCCGAACCCACCTACACCGGTCTCTCGGTCACGCGGTCACTGCGTCCCCCTTTCGCCACCACCACTGTTCTCTCGGTCACGCGATCACCTGCGTCCCCCTCTCGCCTCCCTCATCGCCCTCTCTCTTTATATGTAGAAGAGATATGATAATGATGGCATATACACAATTAATTTGTTTTGACTACATGTTTTCGGGACCGACATATGGCGGACGATAGAGGTGACCCGATTCTCGGACAACTATGATCCGGACGCTGAAGAACATATCTTCGGCATCATAAAAGGCGATGTTATATATGTGCCGACCGGAGAAGAAGAAGATGATATCTCTTCTTATCCGAACCTTGAGGGTGAAGATGAAGGGCGCCGTCGACAAGATGGTGCGGAAGAAACGTCGATAAACGACGATCTTCGGTTGGAAGTAGCAACCACCTCCGCGCCGAGGTATATATATATATATATACATATTGAGCGTCCGGTGATACAACTAACTGATTTGAATAAATGTGTGTGTACTAACGCGCGCGACTCTCTTTCTTATTTTAGCCCTCGGCCGGATCGTCGAAAAAATCGAGTACGTCGTCGTCAAAGCGTGGCGCAACCAAGACGATGAAACCAGGAGAAACATGCACCATCGATGTTGTCGACGAAGAAAACGGCAGGCCGCTGGAGCCCAGCAAGAACGCCACCAAGTTTGTCAGCCAATGCGGAGCCGTTGTTAGAGACAACGTCTCGATCACCCGCCAGGAGTGGAATGAGCCAAAGAAGGCACGTGTTGGTTTCACTTTTGTCGAACGAGAGAGAAAAAAGATTGCTTCAACAAGCTTATGGAACATTTCGTTCTACCTCCGGAATACCGCAAATACGATGAGGAGGGTAACAAGATTGCGGAAAACAAGAAGAGGCGCAAGCTAGTCAAACAGTTCGCTCTTTCTAGGATGGCCAACGCATTCGGAAATACAAGCAAAATCTAGCCCATGACTTTGTCAACCGGGGCAAGACTCCGGATTTCAAAGGACAATATGAGAAACTGCAACATGATTGGCCAGAATTTGTGAAGCAAAAGAAATCGGAGCGGTTCCTTGAACTATCGAAAAAAATAAGGAAAATGCGGCCAAGAAGGAGTACAATCATAAAATGGGGCCAGGAGGGTATCGCTTTTGGCAGCCTAAGTGGGAGAAGATGGAGAACGAGCGAGGGCGCGAGGAATCCGTCCAGTACGGAGGGATGGGACCCAAGGGCCAAAAGCTGGTGGTACGGGCATGGGGGATCGTCGAACCCGGAGACAGGGAGTGTGTTTACCAGGGCAAAATAATTACACCCACCCAAAACCTTATTGAGGCAATGAGGGATGCTCAAGAGGGGAGGATCAGGTTCAACGGAGAGAACGACGCCACGACAAAAGCCCTCGGGAATCCTGAACACGGAGGACGTGTACGAGGCATGCCCGGGGACATTTCGTGGAAACTAGGGTTCCCCGAGAAAGATGACCCGTACGGTTACGAAGCCGTAAGAGAAAGATGGATCGGGATGCGGATGTTGTGGCGAAGTTGGTAACGGAAATGGATGTGATGAAGAAAACCGTGAGTGTACTAGTCGCCGAAAGAGATGCAGCTCGGGCGCAGCATGAAGATCATCCAATGGATCTCGGAAGCCGGCAGCGGAGAAGAAGCAGCGTGGCTTCCACGGAGGCCTCACCAGGCCGGTGCACCGACGATCGAAATTACCGCACCGGAGCCTCAGCTGGTGGTCGAGGTTCCTGCACCGGAGCCTCCTCGCTACCCCGTGGACGATATAAAGGAGATGAAAGCATGTCATCTGTATTATCCTATCGGGAACATGTCCATGAAGGTAGCCATCGGCGGTGCTTTACCACCTGTAGCACTCCACCACAACAACCCCATTCAAGATGGCTATGCTCGTGTGACGGTGGAGGAGATAGTCCAAGGGTTTGAGGACCTGGACATTGACATTGCTACACCCGAAGGGGTGAAAAGACTTGGAGATGTCAAGCGCCAGTTCATTCTATGGCGAAGAAATTTATCAAGTTTCCGGGCGAGGCGCCAACAAGTCCACCCCGTACGGTGGTGGTGGTGGCGGTGGCGGTGACGGTGGCGGTGGCGGTGGCGGTGACGGTGGCGGTGGTGCTTCACCTAATACACCTCATTCACGTCAGCCGACGCCGCCCCCCAGTCCTCGTCCGGCGGGTGATCAGACACCGGTACCGCCCCCAATCCACCTCCGGCGAAGAAGCGAAGCGAGTCCTGGGTTATTAACCCGGACCCTTACGTACCTAAGAAAACAAAGGTACCGGAGGTATCATCGAAGCCTCTCCCCACGAGGCCTTGGGAAAGTAGTGCCGAGGAAGTCGAGGCGGGCGCGGCTGCTGATTTAGAGAAATGGAAGGCGAGCGTCAAGAAGAAAATAGAGGGCGAGCCCAAGCCGAGTATATTCGACAAGGAAAAGCAGTGGGCTAAGTCATTTTTGAACACACCGTCCCAAGCCGCGAAGAATCGCTCGACGACTATTTACGTGAACTTCGTAGGCAAGCGGTCGCGTTCAAGAGGAACAAAGAGTCTGCGGAGAAGAAAGCCTTGGAGGACAAGGCCGAGACAAAATTAGAAAGGGGGAAAGAAGTTGCCCAGCTCGGGGAACAAAGTAAACAATCGATCGCCCCGCTCATAGTGCAAGCCGCGGTCGGGAGGCCCCCGATATCATAGCAGCTGCGGCAGCACATGGATTGACTGTAGAAAGTGCCAGAAAACAAGCGGCCGACTTAGGTATCACTCTTCGTGCAGTGTTAGGCCTTGATGAGGCGCCAATGAAGGACGTAGTATTTACATGTGTGAAGAATGGCCCTCTCATCGAGCCTGCGCGAGAAGAGGATCTACCTCGACAAATGAAAGGTCTCGCTAAATTGGTACAAGGCTTACATAAAACATGAAAACGCCAAAGACTATATCTATGCGGAAGTTAAATATGAGCATCACTTCAAACGTTACTGGGTACAAATTCCTCCGAGTGAATTGTTCCAGCTTGTTCAATCTGCGCGACCTCGACAAATCTATCATCGGTTGCTACGTTCGTAAGTGATTTATTAATTTCTACCCCATCTCGTTCATTGCCTGCACTATATATATATATATATATATATATATATATATATATATATATATATATATATATATATATATATATATTGTCCTAACTATCTTGTTGTGTACGCTATATATTATGCGGAATGAAGAAGCGGGAAATGCGAATAAGGAACATCCATGATGTTGGGTTCATTGACCCACACATCGTTAATTCATATGTGTTAGAACACCACCCCGCCGACGTGGAGGAAGACCTGTGGCGGTTTATTAGAAAACAACAACAGTAAAAGTGATATTCTATTTCCTTACCATTTTGGGTGAGTGTTTCTGTCTTGAGCACATTCTCTTTTGTTTACTCCATGCATGGTATGTGGCTAATCGATGAGTTATGCATGATCGTGCATGTATCGTGTCCGCAGGTTCCACTGGATTCTTATGGTAATTAAAGTTCAGACCTCCTCGGTTCTCGTCCACGACTCTCTGAATATGGATCCGGCGCTTTGGGGCGACATGAGAAAAATGATGCAAAAGTAATTATTTTCATTCATTTGCGCTCTATATCGATCGGCCTATTTCGTTCATCATTTCCTAATATCAAGTAACTAATTAATAACTCTCTTGTTTATTTAATTTTCTTTGCCTCGTAGGGTTTGGAGACGGTTCGTAGATACCAAGGTCGGTGAATTCAAAAAAGAGCTACATTTTAAAATGGCAGTGCCGTACGATCGGGGATACTCAGCCACCGGGGACCAATCTATGTGGATACTATGTTTGTGAGAGGATCCGGAGATACTGCAATGAGCGGGACCAGACGTGTGAGAACAACATCCTGAGGAATAACCTCCGGAAGACGCTTAGTCTAGAAGCTCGCTTCCGACCACTTCAAGAGGAACTAGCTGGATGGTTGGCGAGGAAGTCATCGATCCTAGAGGAGAACACTATTACGATGACGTAGATCTTTATAGGCACCGGAATTTGTAACTAACTTGTTCAAAATTGTATATGGTCATCCGATATTGAATATATATTGTATATGGTCATCCGATATTGAATATATATTGTATATTACTCTTGAATTCTTTTTGGTTCTAATTTCAAATTTGTTTGAAATTGTACATTCATATGCATGTATGTATACAGTACCGTAGAATATGTGAAACTCCTTCAAAATTAAAACCCAAAAGAAATAAAATAATACAAATTAAAAAGAAACCAGATTTAGGGGGAGGGGGGGGGGCTAAACCCTAAACCCTGCGGAGGCCTTTAGTCGCGGTTGGCCAGAAGAACCGCGACTAAAGGTCCTCCGCCCTGGCGCTCGCCCGAGGCCCACGTGGATGGGCCTTTAGTCGCGGTTCGTGAGGAACCGCGACTAAAGGGGGGGGCCTTTAGTCGCGCTACTTTGGTCGCGGTTGGACCACCGCGACTAATGGCAGTTGCCAACCGCGACCAAAGCCCCTTTTTCCACCAGTGTCCCGTCTGCTACTGCCGACAGCACCATGATGCTCAAAAAATTCACGTGGATAAACCACCAGACAAAGGTGTATTTTTTCTGTGAGAGGCAAAGTGCACGTCTGTGTTACCCAAAGAGACCAAGTTAACTTCTTCATCTAACCGAAAAATTGTCAAAATAAGGGTGCACATAGTAAACTTCAACCGCAAGAGTGAACTACACTAGAAAATAAACTAAACAGGAGCAGCTCTCTGGTCTTTTTTACAGCCCATGGTCTGAGATGAGCTACAAGCAAACATGTAGCTGCACTCTTCATCTCATGGTCTGATCCTGAACTTAGCTGGGCAGCGATAATCCTAGCTGGAACCATATGCCACAATGTTTGTTCCTAAGAGTTGGGATGTCCATGGTACTGTTAAGCGGCGAATGTTACTGAACTGGTTTGGATTTAGAAAAGCCATCATCCAACAATGATTATATTTTGTATGCCCAGATATTTCTTTAATAAAATTTTCGAAGTTGTGCGTCCTAGTATGCCCAAAATCAGATCTCGTACACAAAACATGCGAAGATCTAACAATCTAGCTAACTAGACTCATTATTAGCAAACACATAATGAAACTGTAAAAAGCTCTTCGCACGTCACTCTCTCTGTTCCCTCCCTAGGTGCTTACCTGAATCGCCCGTAAATCCCACTTAGAAATATTACTTCACGGCTAGGAAGATTCCACACCTAATTCTTATAAAAAAGAAAGATAAATGAAAGTGACATTTTGACATTCCAGGGAAGTAAACTGATGTACTAAACTGGGCTATTTATGCAACTGGACCGAGTAGTAGTTCTCGCTTGTTTTGAGCTAAACATAGTAGCTGAGGTCGCCTCTTGCTTGGCAAGACGCCTGAATCATCAGAGATCTGGACAAAATGATGTAAGATTAGCTACAAAATTACCTGGGATGCAGCGCTCCACCATATGAACTTCTCGTGGACTCTACCGAATGGGCAACAAACAGACAAGGGCCTGGTGCTCCTCGACCTCGTTGCGCAGTCATCCTCTTGATGGAACTAAAATCACCAAATTTGAACTCGAATCTGCACATCAAGAAGGTAGGCTCCTCCATGGTGGATCGGAGAGGGGTTTGTTGAGGCTCTAGTGCAGCGCTGCAGGCGAGTGGAAGTTCAGGGCGGCGCTCAGGAGGAAATATAGTCCGTTCTCGGGTTGGTTTGGTTGTACACGATGGAGGGGTTCAGCGACAGGCTCCTGCAGGCTCAACCATTTGTCCCCATCAACTTATTTTTCACTCCATTTTATACACAAAGGAAACATAACATGCTTGCTCGCTAAAGAAAAGGAGTATGGCAGTTCAGGACACCACAAATATAGGCATTTCAGATGAGCAAAAAAAGAAATTTAGATGGGCGGAAAAAGAAGTTTGGACGGTAAAGCCCGGTGTGGACTCCTGTAGCGGCGCCCGGTGGACTCGCATGGCAGCCAGCGTGAACTTCCATGGCAGCCATGCAATCCATGCTGGAGGATGGCGAGTGGCATTTTTCTTCTCCACGCCTTCCTACTTTGTGGTGGCTGCGCTGCGAGAACTAGCTAGGAAGCCGCCATTGTAGTTCATATCACAAGGACATGGGGATTCATATTGACATGGTGAGTGAACTGATGCTCTTGCACGAGGTCCACATGCACTAGACTGCCGGTGGATGCCTGGCCGCGCCCTGGACTCCATGGAGGCATCTACTAGATTGCCGGGGAGGCCTGAGTGAACTCTTATCGCCTATATGGGAACTTCAGTAGGATGAATTGAACCTTTTTATCATCAAAAAATTGAACCCCGCCGCTGTACCAAATGAAATTCTCAGAAATATAAAAGCTAAATCCACATTCTTTTGTTTTAAATTGGGTTCTTATTCGTGTCCTTTTAACTGAAGCTATCCGAGAAACTAAATGAACTCGCGAAAATAGGAAGTAAACTGCCTCTTTTGAATAATTTTAACTTCTCTTTGTATTGCACAAAACTTATCTACTGCATTTTATTTTCCTTTCATGAATAAAAGAAAAATTGGTTCTCACAGCCATATCAACTAGCACATAGGGAGCACCAAACCGCTATCGGAAAACAAGATAAATTTGCATTTTTTTTTGTCAAAACTACTCTGAATCACAGGGAAAAGTTTAACACGCAAATAGATCAGGGGAGAGAGAGAGCTGCGATTGATGTTTTTGGTCATGCCTTACTTGCTAGGGAGCTGCTGCAGAGCTGCATTATTAAGAGCACTAACTGATATTCAGAAACGGCGAGCAACAAGTTCAGAACAGAAGTTAAGTGGAAAGCAAAAGTAGAAGATGTCAAACCTGGCGGTTAGTAATAATATTCCGGTCCTGGACTAATTGAACTGCTCCATGATGTCAAAAAATAATCGACTTAACTGCCCGTAGCTGAGAAGTGAGCAGCCGCTCTTGCCTGCCTGTCGAGGCTGAAAACTGAATAGCGCTAGGTGAACTCCCATGCGGCTCACAGTCGATCTGCAGGGAAGGGGAGGACGGAGCGCCACGTGCAGGGGATCTGAGCCGTGGCGCGTGAATCTGCAGGGGGGTGGGGATTTGGCGATGCATGACCTGCAGGGGATGGGATGGGCTGCTCAGGAGCAGCCAGGGATGGGATTTGGTGGCGCGCGAGCTGCAGGGGAGGAGATCGGCGGAGGGCGAGCTGGGAGGAGGGTCACCGCCGGCTGGTAGGTCGCAAGACGTGGCCCCTGGGCGGCGGGGAGCACCCAGCGCCGGCGATCGGGGGATTCGGGCACGGGGTTGGTGGAAGATGGGGTGGTACGGGTGGGTGCCTCGTTTTTTTGGGGGTGGCTTCAGTACTACAGCAAAATGCGTAGGCGTCACGGTGGTGCCGAGGTGCTACGGTCTGGGAAGGAGACGGGTTCTGAGATGAGGGCTGCCGCCGGGAGGAAGGTGGTGTGCCACCAGTGAAGAAGGAGATGCAGGGATTTGGTGCCGGCCGCCAGGAAAAATGCGGCGCGGGAGTTGAGTCCGGCCGCCAGGAAGAAGGTGGGGCGGGAGTTGGGGACGGCCGCCGGGAAGAAGGTGGGGCGGGAGTTAGGGACGGCCGCCGGGAAGAAGGTGGGGCGGGAGTTGGGGACGGCCGCCGGGAAGAAGGTGGGGCGGGAGTTGGGGACGGCCGCCGGGAAGAAGGTGGGGCGGGAATTGGGGATGGCCGCCGGGAAGAAGCTGGGGAAGTTCACAGGGAGGAGAAGTGCATTGTGGCGTCGGTGGGTTTTCTCACACCGGGTTGGTTCGGGAGCTTGTCGGTGGTTCGGCTCGGCCTGGGCAGGGGGTTCGAGAATAGCTATTCTAGAACCCCTCTTAAGGGGGTTCGAGAATAGTTGGGCTATATATATATATATATATATATATATATATATATATATATATATATATATATATATATATATATATATACGTACGCGGATTTTCTACCAAGGGTGATAGCTATGCATAGGATAGTAACCGTTGGATAGTGGGGCTCCAACTCTCTCCAGGTGCAGATCAAAAAAAGAGTATGTCATCTCATGTAACGTCGTTACAGAACTTGATGTGTGATTTTGAATCTTCTTTGCCATGGCTGCCATACCAATACTAGCTTGTTATTTTGGCACGGTAGATATGTGTAGATGTCCCTTCAACAGTGTAGTACCAAAGTTAGATTGTCGTTTTTTTTCCAAATTGACAAAATTCTACGGGATGGCTGCCATGCCGAACCAGTGTAGCTCCACAGAGCTCACACCGGTTTAAATGTTTGTTCCATAAAATACCATACCGAAGTTAGCTTGTAGTTTTGGTAGTGAAATGACAAAATCACACGGTCACGGTAGCCATGACGCTGGCACCGGTTTGGATGTTTGTTCCATGAAATACCATGCTGAAGACAACTTGTAGTTTTGGTAGTGAAATGACAAAATCACACGGACACGGTTGCCAATACCATACCGAAGGTAGCTTGTAGTTTTGGTAGTGAAATGACAAAATAACACGGTCACGGTAACCATGTCAATGTTAACTCGTTGTTTTGATTCCAAATCGACAAACTTGTGTCGGCACGGTACGTATACTACAGTGTATAGAGAGGAGGGTTATGGTGTAGGCTTGTAGCGGATCAGCCAGACGGGTATTCCTTTGAGTTTAATCTTCCTCTTTCCAAAAAAAACTCTTACAACCATTAACATTATATGTTGTTGGCACACGGGTTGGCCTCGGCGTGCACACATCGTTAAGCAACAAACTATCTAAACTAAGCAACTATTATTAACACGCTGTGACGCAATTGAGTAACTGGTACTAGTATACTGTACGATATTAGGCAACAACTTTTACATGGGAGTAAACAAAGTGAAGGTGAGGGTGCGCCGCGGGTGTGTCGTGGACAGCAGAAGCAGCAGCCACACACGGACGTTGGAAGAGCCCAAGACGGCGAGCTCTAGTTGCCGCCCGCAGGCGTTCGGGAGGGAGCTCGTGCTGAGGCTCGGTCGCGCCCAGGACACGGGCCAACTGATTGGAGGAGGGTGGTTCAGCTCCTAGAGTCTCGACGGTGGCGCTAATCGGAGATGGTGACTGCGCGGGTTCAAATTCAACCACCTTGGATGGGATTCCCTCGCGGAGGACAGCCATTCGGGGTGGTACCAGCACCCAGGATCACGACTAGCAGGGCAAGCAGAGCTGATGGCCATAAGGCCACACGGACGGCGCACCCGGCGGCTCACCGTCGCACCCGGCGATAGGACGCCGTCACCAAGGAGCGGCCTGTGAGGAGGTCCCCGCTCTGCGGTGGCCATGGCCAGAGAGAGATCATGTCGCAGTGACCCCGTCCTGCCGCTAGCTACCTTGGGTGAAAAAGAAATCCAGACTATAGAATTGTCCATGTGGCGGCTGCATCGATTAACCACACCATTGCTTAATCTGTCCGAGTTGCAAATGATTTTACATTTTTGAACGATTGCAACGCATATCTGTAGTTCAGTTGCGAAAATTTCAGAACAACAACTTATTTTGAGTTCTGTTACAAGAAAATAGAAGATAGGACATGTTTTGAGTGTCGTGGTTACAAGCCATGATTGTTTTGCTTTTGGAACTTTTTACGCGCGGCTTCGTTAGAAACTTGAAATCCACCATTAGCCAGCAAAACTAAAAGATATATCCACCGAAAAATACATTCATGTCAAACCGTTGTCCAGCTCCTTCACCTCCACTATTTCAGTCTACCTAAACCGGGGTCGCGCGTCTGGATGAGAACGATGGAGGTTTACGGGCTTTTTTCTTCACATTAGTCTCTTACCTCAGCTGAAACTAATTCAAAAGATCGGCCGAGCTCTATACAAATCCTAGTCTCCTTATAGATACGAGGGATTGGGTTTTGGTATTAGGAGTGAATGGCTGTTTAAGTAGTACTACGATGGTAGTATTTTAAATTGCTTAATGCGAGATGGCCGGGTGGTGTATGGAGAAATGAAAAGCTATGATTGTGACCGTTCTCTAGTTGTCATTTTGGTACTTGGAAAAAGGTGATCCACTTTGTTGCTTTGAAACTTTGAAAATCAGCCGTGGCCGTGCTAGGTTGTCATTTTGGTATAATTTTTTTTAGGAAGTTGTCTTGACCGTGGATGGAAAAAATGCTAAACAACACAGAAAGTGCAACCAAGACATGGTTGGATGTTGTGCTAATTGTAACGGAAACTGCTAACGCTGTGTGCTCTCTTTATGCTCTTCTTGTGCTCCCTATAGAGGATCTAATGGTTGGATGTATATGCATAGCTATTCCTCATGGTAGACCACTATTTCCCATATATATATATACCAAATGTAGGGGAGAGAGATGGAAGAAACTTTCTCCAACAATATATCATAGACTACAAGATATACCATGATATTACTATTTAAAGTTCAAAGTTACATTTTTTCGAATCAAAATAAATTTTTAAACATTCATATTATGTTGACTACAATCCCTACAATTTGCAAATAAAATTTTGAAATACGCAAGAAACAACGAAATTGCAAAATATTACATAAATAGCGCGACAAGAAGACAAAAAGCATAAAATGACAATATTCACATAGAAACATGTCCTTTTTTATCTGTGTGTTTATTTCGAATTTGTGTTTGAAATTTTCAAGGAATGTAAGTACACATCTTGTGAACACCCCCAATTTTTCAAATCTTTATATGCTTGTAAATTTGAATTTTAGAAGCAGTACCATGTCACATGTAAGGTATCATTGGATTTCCCCGTCCCCTATTTGCACCCCCAACGGAGACCCCCCTCTCCCGTATGGATTGCGTCTGTGGAGGTGTCCCCTCTCCATGCCTTAGAGCAAGTATATAATAGTATAGCCAACTGCTAGCTATGAAGTGAGTGTGGTAAGTCATCTTGAGCAAACATAGAGCTACACTGTACCATAGTGAGTTATAAAAATGTACTAGTAATACGTTTCAAACATATATATGGCCCACCTTTCACTTTCACAAAGTGCCTACGAGAAATAGCTACATCCCACTCCCTATCTCCCTCCTCTCCTCTCTACTCCAACTAGATAAGAATATTATTCAAGAGATATTGGAAATGAGCAAAATATAGGGAAGGAATCTTATAGCGCATGCTCTATGTGTTTCTCTTTTTGGCACTGCCACAGGCAAAAATATGCACCATGGATCATAACTAGCGAGGAAATTCTACAACATGCCCATATAACTTAGCAAGTCCTATATATATACCAAATGTAGGGGAGAGAGATGGAAGAAACTTGCTCCAACAGTATATCATAGACTACAAGATATACCATGATATTACTATTTAAAGTTTAAAGTTACATTTGTTCGAATCAAAATAAATTTTTAAACGTTCATTTTATGTTGACTACAATCCCTAGAATTTGCAAATAATTTTTTTAAATATGCAAGAAAAAATGAAATTGAAAAATATTACATAAATAACGCGACAAGAAGACAAAAAACACAAAATGACAATATTCACATAGAAACATGTCCTTTTTTATCAGTGTTTTTATTTCGAATTTGTGTTTGAAATTTACAAGGGATGTAAGTACACATCTTGTGAACACCCCCAATTTTTCAAATCTTTATATGCTTGTAAATTTGAATTTTAGAAGCAGTACCATGTCACATGTAAGGTATCATTTGATTTCCCCTCCCCCTATTTGCACCCCCAACAGAGACCCCCCTCTCCCATTATGATTGCGTATGTGGAGGTGTTCCCTCTCCATGCCTTAGAGCAAGTATATAATAGTATAGTCAACTGCTAGCTATAAAGTGAGTGTGGTAAGTCATCTTGAGCAAACATAGCGCTACACTGTAACATAGTGAGTTATAAAAATGTACTAGTAATATGTTTCGAACATATATGTGGACCACCTTTCACTTTCACAAAGTGCCTACGAGAAATAGCTAGAGCCCACTCCCTATCTCCCTCCTCTCCTCTCTGCTCCAACTAGATAAGAATATTATTTGAGAGATGTTGGAAATGAGCAAAATGTAGGAAAGGAATCTAATAGCGCATGCTCTATGTGTTTCTCTTTTTGGCACCGCCACCGGCAAAAATATGCATCATGGATCATGACTAGCAAGGAAGTTCTACAACACGCTCATATAACTTAGCAAGTCCTATGTATATATACCAAATGTAGGGGAGAGAGATGGAAGAAACTTGCTCCAACAGTATATCATAGACTACAAGATATACCATGATATTACTATTTATAGTTCAAAGTTACATTTTTCGAATCATAATAAATTTTTAAACGTTCATATTGTGTTGACTACAATCCCAATAATTTGCAAATAAAATTTTGAAATACGCAAGAAAAAACGAAATTAAAAAATATTAGATAAATAGCGCGACAAGAAGACAAAAAGCACAAAATGACAATATTCACATAGAAACATGTCCTTTTTTATCTGTGTGTTTATTTCGAATTTGTGTTTGAAATTTCCAAGGGATGTAAGTACACATCTTGTGAACACCCCAAATTTTTCAAATCTTTATATGCTTGTAAATTTGAATTTTAGAAGAAGTACCATGTCACATGAAGGTATCATTGGATTTCTCCGTCCCCTATTTGCACCCCAACAGAGACCCCCTCCCATATGGATTGCGTCTGTGAAGGTGTCCCCTCTCCATGCCTTAGAGCAAGTATATAATAGTATAGCCAACTGCTAGCTATAAAGTGAGTGTGGTAAGTCATCTTGAGCAAACATAGAGCTACACTGTTCCATTGTGAGTTATAAAAATGTACTAGTAATACGTTTCGAACATATATATAGCCCACCTTTCACTTTCACAAAGTGCCTACGAGAAATAGCTAGAGCCCACTCCCTATATCCTCCTCTTCTCTCCGCTCCAACTAGATAGAATATTATTCGAGAGATGTTGGAAATGAGCAAAATATAGGGAAGGAATCTTATAGCGCATGCTCTATGTGTTTCTCTTTTTGGCACCGCCACCGGCAAAAGAAAGCATCATGGATCATGACTAGCGAGGAATTTCTACAACAAGCCCATATAACTTAGCAAGTCCTATATATATACCAAATGTAGGGGAGAGAGATGGAAGAAACTTGCTCCAACAGTATATCATAGACTACAAGATATACCATGATATTAGTATTTAAAGTTCAAAGTTACATTTTTTTGAATCAAAATAAAATTTTAAACGTTTCATATTATGTTGACTACAATCCCTAGAATTTGCAAATAAAATTTTGAAATACGCAAGAAAAAACGAAATTGAAAAATATTACATAAATAGCGCGACAAGAAGACAAAAAGCACAAAATAACAATATTCACGTAGAAACATGTCTTTTTTTATCTGTGTGTTTATTTCGAATTTGTGTTTGAAATTTCCAAGGGATGTAAGTACACATCTTGTGAACACCCCCAATTTTTCAAATCTTTATATGCTTGTAAATTTAAATTTTAGAAGCAGTACCATGTCAAATGTAAGGTATCATTGGATTTCCCCGTCCCCTATTTGCACCCCCAACGGAGACCCCTCTCCCATATGGATTGTTTCTGTGGAGGTGTCCCCACTCCATGCCTTAGAGCAAGTATATAATAGTATAGCCAACTGCTAGCTATAAAGTGAGTGTGGTAAGTCATCTTGAGAAAACATAGAGCTACACTGTACCATAGTGAGTTATAAAAATGTACTAGTAATACGTTTCGAACATATATATGGCCCACCTTTCACTTTCACAAAGTGCCTACGAGAAATAGCTAGTGCCCACTCCTTATCTCCATCCTCTCCTCTCTGCTCCAACTAGATAATAACTAGCTGGGTGACCCGCGCAATAGCGCGGCTAGTTACCAAAAACCCATCATATTCATAGCTAAAACCCCAAGATACGCAGCGACTTTATCCAGCAACAGACTAATCTGCAAAATGATGACTTTTTTTATGTAAATAACTAATCTTTTGATGGCTTTCCTATGATCTTTTTTGTTGTTCTTTTTTGTAAGAGCAATCGGAGCATATTCGCCAAATCCATCCATGCACGACGATGGTAGATTGATCCATAATGCAGGTGTTCACGGTGGCGGTCATATATCAGATGTTGTGGAGGAGGAGGATACGGTCGCCCCGGCCACCAATGGTTCTGAATGGTATTTTTGCTTTAATCCTATATTAAACTGCATACTGGAAATTACTCAGTTCTGATCTCACGCAAGACGTAATAGTTAAATACTTCTAGGAGTACGAGAGGAATTAACTTCAGAGTTTATGATGGTATTTGTAATTTCTAACATTACATGGTATACTAAGGAGTCTAAAAAATAGTATGATTAGTAGAAGCACGCCCTAATTTGGTCCCAAATTCTTTTGGTTTGTAGCCCAGTAATTCACGAATTCATGTAATTATTGAGGTGAAGATTACACTTTCAGGATCAAATATCAAGCAGATTTAATAGACTGATTACTGACATTATTCATTGACTATCTCAGAAGCGACTATCACTTCAAGAGATGCATATGTTTGCAAGGTTGCCGGAGGTTTTGTGTGGCTGCAACGAGGTTCTGTTGCATATTCTTCACTCCTTTTAGTTTGCTCTCCGTGTGATGGTACTGTAGGAGCCTAACCTGGTAGATCATAGGAAGACTACCAGAAGGTGTGTACGGTTAATTTCCTCTTAATGGTTGCTCTCTTCTCATATGCTAATTTTCCAATGTTCTACCAGGTTTACCTGCTGCAATGAGGTTCTGTTGCATATTCTTCACTCCTTTTCGTTTTCTTTCTGAGTTTTCTCTCTGAATCAATTCAGAAGTTTTCGATAACCCCATGAATCTTTCCTTCCTCCTCTCGCTAGAGAAAACGCTTCGATAACCTAGACAAGTTACGTCTGAAGTTGAACCTGAAGAAATGTTCCTTTGAAGTTCCTGCGGGAGAACTTCTTGGATACTTGGTATCAGCCAGAGGAATCGAGGCTAATCCAGAAAAAATACAAGCCATCGTGACGATGAGGAAGCCAAGTAAGCTCAAGGAAATACAACAGCTGACTGTGCGAGTCGCAGCTTTGAGCAGATTCGTCGCAAGGCTAGGAGAAAAAGCGATGCCCTTTTACACGCTCATCAAGCAAGAAGAAAAGTTTGAGTGGAACGAAGAAGCGGACAAAACTTTTGAGCATCTCAAGTGAACAATTTCAACACCACCAATACTGGTGGCTCCGAAGGATAAGTAACCTCTCCTGTTATACATCACGGCCACACCTCAGGTGGTCAGCACAGTCCTCGTGGTAGAGCGAGAGGAGGAAGGAAAGATTCATGGGGTGTAGCAGCCAATATATTTCCTTCGTGAAGTTTTATCACCATCCAAACGGCGCTACCTGCAGTATCAGAAGCTAGCATATGGAGTTTTCATGTCAGCAAGAAAGCTAATGCACTATTTTTCGGCACACCTGATAATAGAGGTCAACAAGGCTCCCCTCTCAAATATATTGAACAATCCAGAAGCTACAGGATGTGTCTCCCTTTGGGGAATCGAGCTTTCCCCTCGGGACATCACATATGAAAAAAGAAAGGCGATCAAGTCGCAAATTCTGTCTGACTTCGTCGCGGAGTGGATGAAATTGCAAAACACGGGACCCCTAGATTTATCGCGTACCTGGCACATGAATTTCGACAGTTCCAAGAGGCTAGAAGGAGCAGGAGCAGGAGTAATACTAGTTACAAATCTGAGAATACCACAAAAATACATGAAAAAAAAATTTTGATTAACTAAGTGGAGATGTGCCACACCGCAAACCTATACCACAAAAACAGTCTATGAATGACGAAGAGGTAAGCAAATCTTCTCAAAGTATTTCCTTTTCTATATTGTCACTTGGTGTAGTTACTTTTCAAAATTCAATTGCATATCCTTTCACTTGCTTGATGCCACTGCTAATAGGACATTCTAGAAGTAACATTATAGCTTGCTTCTGCTATGCACATAAACGTTATTACCAAAATAAAACATGTATGTCTTTGTATTGTTCCTAATTTTATGATACACATATGGTTATTCTTCCGGTTATCAAATTATTTTGGAGTGCCACGGGAATAACGTCTAAATGGAATAATTGTTATGCAGGGCAAGAGATTCCGCAGAGGTAGCTAGAGAAGCAAGACTAAATAGGAAAAGAAAAATGCAAAGCAAGAGCAATGCAAAGAAGCACCAAATAAAAGACTGATAATCAATCAGACCGGTAAAACTACAAGGTAAGTAAAAAATTCAGTCAACAAAATGGATATTCAATGATATGATAAAATTTATTATCAAGACCGAAGCTTCTCCTCCTTTTCTGGCGGGTATGGCATCACAGAAATAACATAGTACACGGGGATGGAAAGGCGACCATATTAGCATCAGTACCATTCTTGCAGATTTATTTGGAGTCATTCAGAGCTGCAACAACAAAGCATGTTGATCTAAAAGGAAAGGGAGCCATTTTCAAATCACAGGTAGTGCCTAGCACCCCTCATGTATGCTCATGGTGGCATCCCCCTGATATTGGTTGGACAAAGGTGAATGTTGACGGGGGCTGGGACTCATGGAGCAAAAAGGCCGGGTGGGGGTTGATCATACGTGACAATACAGGAGCAGTGCTAACTACTACATGGCAGTATCTCCCAGGGTGTGTGAGTGCTGAGCAGGCTGAAGCACTTGCTTGCCTGGAGGGCCTTAAGCATGTTATTGACCTTCAATGCTGGCCAGCTACTATTGAGACTGACACTCCACATGACTCATGATTCCCTAGTTGCGCCAAATTATGCGCTACTTTATTACTCTCACGGTTTACTTTACGAATAAAAATGTCCGGATGAAGTCTCAAAATAATTTATCTTTTTTGAATTTTTTTGTCGTAATCAGTTTTTTTTATACTAAGATTACATATATTTTGTGTTTTTTGTATTTTTCTCTTGTTCCTCTTGATCTTGATTTCTCCACAAATCAGTATCCTACAGTATTTAACACCTGGAATACTAAAAAAAAAAGTGATGAAATATATAAGAAAAGACTGAGCTGTAGTTGTAAGCTTTAGTTGTTGTTTATTGCATAGAGGCCAAGAAAAAGTAGCATCAATCTTCAAGCAAGTGAGTTCATTAGTGGTATGATTTTAAAATAACAGAACATGTGATATGCACAATAATACATGTTTCATTTACACTTACCTTATTCACGGAAGAGAATGTGCAGACAACTTTTGCACCTCAGGAACATAACAATGTGAAAAGCGCAGAAATAAATAATAAGTAATTGCTTCTATTTACCAATTTGTCTGGATAAGAATACATATTCATCTGAGCAAAAACAAACCAAAGAAAATGATGAGTGTTTGCTTTCCAAAGCTTCCGACGGAGAGGGCACAATGTGACCACGTACCAATTTCAGCTGATACTTATACATTGTAGCACTTGCAGCGAAGATATAAACCAATCTATTTGACCTTCTGATTTCCGTTGTTTACGTATCTGTACATCATCAGTTATTACAAAAGCAAATTACTCCAATGGGATGGCAATACTGCTAGGTTGATCATTCTCCAGTACTATGAATTCGAGCGTACAGCAGACAACAGGTGTGTCCCCGTCATCGAACAACAACTCATACCGGTCACTTGACTGAAGTTCGCCTGATCGCCTATATATCATATATCATCACCTGTTTGATGGAGGTACTGACCGGCTGAGGTCTTACTTGGAGTCGTCCGCCTCCATCTTCATCAACAACACAAATTAAAAAAAAAAACAACACAAATTTCCACGTTGCTGGGCGGCTGCGAGCAGGCTGAGTGCGATCATCTTCGCCATGGCCAAGCAAGTGAACAAATTCTTGGAATTTAAGAAGAGGAATCGGGAGCTCTATGCTCCGGAAGAAGAAAATCCATGGAGCCTTGTGCTCCATCAACATTGGACAAAACAGCATCAACCTCGTTTTCTTTCTAAACTCAGGCTGGTGGATTTCGCGGACGACGGCCCACTCGATGTAGGGCGATTATTTGGTCGTCCATCAGCTAACGTACCGGGCTGCAATTTTTGGCTGTACACATCAATTTGCAGTTTGACGAACAAAAAAAATAAAGAGAAGTAGCTATGTCTAAGAGCTCTATGATGTAGTACCCAATGTACAGTAATAGTAATTATGATCCGTGTGACATGCATAGGCTAAAGATCTAACCTTCAATGTGCAGAAGGTGCTCGTGAAGCACTCAAAGCCCACTTCTATCCATAAGTTCCAGCGCCATGCATCAATCTATGTGTCTGCAACTCTCGGCTGGTGCGACTCTTGTTCCCGGTAGGGATGCGTTGACAATGGAACGTGTAGTACGATGATCGTTTGCCTGCATCACCCAGATCGAATTCTATTGATCGATATTCTTGCATGGATGCACGGTGTATGCATTAGGCAAAGATTGAAATCACGATGTTGGTGTGCACCGGCTGAACGCGCTGGTGCGAATACGGTGGCGGCAGCTACATACATGCTTGAGAAACGCTAGGTTTTTGGGTCGGTCTGCTTTTTGATTGCGTTCGCGTGTTGACGCTGGACTTCTATTCGTCTAAGCTAGAGCAGCTATGGAGATAGCTACCAGTAAAATGCCAATACGAAGTCAATTTATTCGATTAGAGATATAGAACCCCCTAAAACTAAACGGGTATTGAACATAAAAAAAAGCCCCGTTTTTCTTTCTAAAAAGACAATATTTCTTTCATTGTTTTGCATTGAAATAACAAAACAAATTGAAATCAAAATAATATGATTCAATCTCAGACCCTTTTAAATGTAGCAGATAATAGTGGAGCTCGAAAATTGATGTGTATTCGAGTCATAGGAGCCGCTGGTAATCAGCGATATGCTCGTATTGGTGATGTTATTGTTGCTGTAATTAAAGACGCATTGCCACAAATGCCCCTAGAAAGATCCGAAGTAATTCGAGCTGTAATTGTACTTACATGTAAAGAGTTCAAATGTGAAGATGGTATAATAATCCGCTATGATGACAATGCCGCGGTTATAATTGATCAAAAAGGAAATCCAAAAGGAACTCGAGTTTTTGGCGCGATTGCCGAAGAATTGAGAGAATTGAATTTAACAAAATAGTTTCATTAGCTCCTGAAGTATTATAAATACTAGTTAAGTAAAATTTAGATCAAAGAAGAAATTTAGTAGATTGTGTTTTACGTATATGTTTTAAAATCCAAAATGAAAAGAAAAAAAACATGTTGATTATAGAAAAATTTGGAGGAACCTAGAATTAGAGTAAAAAAACAACACAAATTTCCACGTTGCCGGGCGGCTGCGAGCAGGCTAAGTGCGATCATCTTCGCTATGGGCAAGCAAGTGAACAAATTCTTGGAATTTAAGAAGAGGAATCGGGAGCTCTATGCTCCGGAAGAAGAAAATCCATGGAGGCTTGTGCTCCATCAACATTGGCCAAAACAGCATCAACCTCGTTTTCTTTCTAAGCTCAGGCTGGTGGATTTCGCGGACGACGGCCCTCTCGCTGCAGGGCGATTATTTGGTCGTCCATCAGCTAACGTACCGGGCTGCAATTTTTGGATGTACACATCAATTTGCAGTTTGATGAAAAAAAAATCAAGAGAAGTAGCTATGTCTAAGAGCTCTATGATGTAGTACCCAATGTACAGTAATAGTAATTATGATCCGTGTGACATGCATAGGCTAAAGATCTAACCTTTAATTTGCAGAAGGTGCTCGTGAAGCACTCAAATACCACTTCTATCCATAAGTTCCAGCGCCATGCATCAATCTATGTGTCTGCAACTCTCGGCTGGTGCGACTCTTGTTCCCGGCAGGGATGCGTTGACAATGGAACGTGTAGTACGATGATCGTTTGCCTGCATCACCCAGGTCGAATTCTATTGATCGGTATCCTTGCATGGCTGCACGGCGTATGCATTAGGCAAAGATTGAAATCACGATGTTGGTGTGCACCGGCTGAACGCGCTGGTGCGAATACGGTGGCGGCGGCTACATACATGCTTGAGAAACGCTAGGTTTTTGGGTCGGTCTGCTTTTTGATTGCGTTCGCGTGTTGACTCTGGACTTCTATTCGTCTAAGCTAGAGCAGCTATGGAGATAGCTACCAGTAAAATTCCAATACAAAGTCAATTTAGTCGATTAGAGATATAGAACCCCCTAAAACTAAACGGGTATTGAACATAAAAAAAGCCCCGTTTTTCTTTCTAAAAAGACAATATTTCTTTCATAGTTTTGCATTGAAATAACAAAACAAATTGAAATCAAAATAATATGATTCAATCTCAGACCCTTTTAAATGTAGCAGATAATAGTGGAGCTCGAAAATTGATGTGTATTCGAGTCATAGGAGCCGCTGGTAATCAGCGATATACTCGTATTGTGATGTTATTGTTGCTGTAATTAAAGACGCATTGGCGCAAATGCCCCTAGAAAGATCCGAAGTAATTCGAGCTGTAATTGTACGTACATGTAAAGAGTTCAAATGTGAAGATGGTATAATAATCCGCTATGATTACAATGCCGCGGTTATAATTGATCAAAAAGGAAATCCAAAAGGAACTCGAGTTTTTGGCGCGATTGCCGAAGAATTGAGAGAATTGAATTTTACCAAAATAGTTTCATTAGCTCCTGAAGTATTATAAATACTAGTTAAGTAAAATTTAGATCAAAGAATAAATTTAGTAGATTGTGTTTTACGTATATGTTTTAAAATCCAAAATGAAAATAAAAAAACATGTTGATTATAGAAAAATTTGGAGGAACCTAGAATTACAGTAAAAAAAACAACACAAATTTCCACGTTGCCGGGCGGCTGCGAGCAGGCTGAGTACGATCATCTTTGCTATGGCCAAGCAAGTGAACAAATTCTTGGAATTTAAGAAGAGGAATCGGGAGCTCTATGCTTCGGAAGAAAAAAATCCATGGAGCCTTGTGCTCCATCAACATTGGCCAAAACAACATCAACCTCGTTTTCTTTCTAAGCTCAGGCTGGTGGATTTTGCGGACGACGGCCCTCTCGCTGTAGGGCGATTATTTGGTCGTCCATCAGCTAACGTACCGGGCTGCAATTTTTGGCTGTACACATCAATTTGCAGTTTGACGAACAAAAAAAAATCAAGAGAAGTAGCTATGTCTAAGAGCTCTATGATGTAGTACCCAATGTACAGTAATAGTAATTATGATCCGTGTGACATGCATAGGCTAAAGATCTAACCTTCAATTTGCAGAAGGTGCTCGTGAAGCACTCAAATAGCACTTCTATCCATAAGTTCCAGCGTTATGCATCAATCTATGTGTCTGCAACGCCCGGCTGGTGCGACTCTTGTTCCCGGCAGGGATGCGTCGATGATCGTCTACCTGCATCACCCAGGTCGATTTCTATTGATCGATATCCTTGCATGGCTGCACGGCGTATGCATTAGGCAAAGGTTGAAATCACGATGTTGGTGTGCACCGGCTGAACGCGCTGGTGCGAATACGGTGGCGGCGGCTACAGACATGCTTGAGAAACG
The DNA here is from genome assembly GCF_022539505.1 of Lolium rigidum. Classification (NCBI taxonomy): domain Eukaryota; kingdom Viridiplantae; phylum Streptophyta; class Magnoliopsida; order Poales; family Poaceae; genus Lolium; species Lolium rigidum. The sequence goes on from NC_061514.1 coordinate 210,231,480, forward strand.
CTAGGTTTTTGGGCCGGTCTGCTTTTTTGATTGCGTTCGCGTGTTGACGCTGGACTTCTATTCGTCTAAGCTAGAGCAGCTATGGAGATAGCTGCCAGTAAAATGCCAATACGAAGTCAATTTATTCGATTAAAGATATAGAACCCCCTAAAACTAAAACCCCGTTTTTCTTTCTAAAAAAGACAATATTTCTTTCATTCTTTTGCATTGAAATAACAAAATAAATTGAAATCAAAATAATATGATTCAACCTCAGACCATTTTAAATGTAGCAGATAATAGTGAAGCTCGAAAATTGATGTGTATTCGAGTCATAGGAGCCGCTGGTAATTAGCGATATGCTCGTATTGGTGATGTTATTGTTGCTGTAATTAAAGACGCATTGCCGCAAATGCCCCTAGAAAGATCCGAAGTAATTCGAGCTATAATTGTACGTACATGTAAAGAGTTCAAATGTGAAGATGGTATAATAATCCGCTATGATGACAATGCCGCGGTTATAATTGATCAAAAAGGAAATCCAAAAGGAACTCGAGTTTTTGGTGCGAATGCCGAAGAATTGAGAGAATTGAATTTTACCAAAATAGTTTCATTAGCTCCTGAAGTATTATAAATACTAGTTAAGTAAAATTTAGATCAAAGAATAAATTTAGTAGATTGTGTTTTACGTATATTTTTTAAAATCCAAAATGAAAAGAAAAACATGTTGATTATAGAAAAAATAGGAGGAACCTAGAATTAGAGTTATAAAAAAACAACACAAATTTCCACATTGTCTGGCGGCAGCGAGTAGGCTGAGTGCAATCATCTTCACCATGGCCAAGCAAGTGAACAAATTCTTGGAATTTAAGAAGAGGAATCGGGAGCTCTATGCTCCGGAAGAAGAAAATCCATGGAGCCTTGTGCTCCATCAACATTGGCCAAAACATCATCAACCTCATTTTCTTTCTAAGCTCAGGCTGGTGGATTTCGCGGACGACGGCCCTCTCGCTGTAGGGCGATTATTTGGTCGTCCATCAGCTAACGTATCGGGCTGCTATTTTTGGCTGTACACATCAATTTGCAGTTTGTCGAACAAAAAAAATCAAGAGAAGTAGCTGTGTCTAAGAGCTCTATGATGTAGTACCAAATGTACAGTAATAGTAATTATGATCCGTGTGACATGCATAGGCTAAAGATCTAACCTTCAATATGCAGAAGGTGCTCGTGAAGCACTCAAATCCCACTTCTATCCATAATTTCCAGCGCCATGCATCAATCTATGTGTCTGCAACTCCCGGCTGGTGCGACTCTTGTTCCCGGCAGGGATGCGTTGACAATGGAACTAGTACGATGATCGTCTGTCTGCATCACCCAGGTCGAATTCTATTGATCGATATCCTTGCATGGCTGCACGGCGTATGCATTAGGCACAGATTGAAATCACGATGTTGGTGTGCACCGGCTGAACGCGCTGATGCGAATACGGTGGCGGCGGCTACAGACATGCTTGAGAAACGCTAGGTTTTTGGGTCGGTCTGCTTTTTTGATTGCGTTCGTGTGTTGATCCTGGACTTCTATTCGTCTAAGCTAGAGCAGCTATGGAGATAGCTGCCAGTAAAATGCCAATACGAAATCAATTTATTCGATTAGAGATATAGAAGCCCCTAAAACTAAACGGCAATTGAATATAAAAAAGCCCCGTTTTTCTTTCTAAAAAGACAATATTTCTTTCATTCTTTTGCATTGAAATAACAAAACGAATTGAAATCAAAATAATATGATTCAACCTCAGACCCTTTTAAATGTAGCAGATAATAGTGAAGCTCGAAAATTGATGTGTATTCGAGTCATAGGAGCCACTGGTAATCAGCGATATGCTCGTATTGGTGATGTTATTGTTGCTGTAATTAAAGACGCATTGCCGCAAATGTCCCTAGAAAGATCCGAAGTAATTCGAGCTGTAATTGTACGTACATGTAAAGAGTTCAAATGTGAAGATGGTATAATAATCCGCTATGATGACAATGCCGCGGTTATAATTGATCAAAAAGGAAATCCAAAAGGAACTCGAGTTTTTGGCGCGATTACCGAAGAATTGTGAGAATTGAATTTTACCCAAATAGTTTCATTAGCTCCTGAAGTATTATAAATACTAGTTAAGTAAAATTTAGATCAAAGAGTAAATTTAGTAGATTGTCTTTTACGTATATGTTTTAAAATCCAAAATGAAAAGAAAAACATGTTGATTATAGAAAAATTAGGAGGAACCTAGAATTAGAGTTCAAAAAAACAACACAAATTTCCACGTTGCCGGACGGCTGCGAGCAGGTTGAGTGCGATCATCTTCACCGTGGCCAAGAAAGTGAACAAATTCTTGGAATTTAAGAAGAGGAATCGGGAGCTCTATGCTCCGGAAGAAGAAAATCCATGGAGCCTTGTGCTCCATCAACATTGGCCAAAACAGCATCAACCTCATTTTCTTTCTAAGCTCAGGCTGGTGGATTTCGCGGACGACGGCCCTCTCGCTGTAGGGCGATTATTTGGTCGTCCATCAGCTAACGTACCGGGCTAGGGCTGTAATTTTTGGCTGTACACATCAATTTGCAGTTTGACGAACAAAAAAAATCAAGAGAAGTAGCTGTGTCTAAGAGCTCTATGATGTAGTACCCAATGTACAGTAATAGTAATTATGATCCGTGTGACATGCATAGGCTAAAGATCTAACCTTCAATGTGCAGAAGGTGCTCGTGAAGCACTCAAAGCCCACTTCTATCCATAAGTTCCAGCGCCATGCATCAATCTATGTGTCTGCAACTCCCGGCTGGTGCAACTATTGTTCCCGGCAGGGATGCGTTGACAATGGAACGTGTAGTACGATGATCGTCTATCTGCATCACCCAGGTCGAATTCTATTGATCGATATCCTTGCATGGCTGCACGGCGTATGCATTAGGCAAAGATTGAAATCACGATGTTGGCGTGCACCGGCTGAACGCGCTGGTGCGAATACGGTGGCGGCGGCTACATACATGCTTGAGAAACGCTAGGTTTTTGGGTCGGCCTGCTTTTTTGATTGCGTTCGCGTGTTGACTCTGGACTTCTATTCGTCTAAGCTAGAGCAGCTATGGAGATAGCTGCCACTAAAATGCCAATACAAAGTTAATTTATTCGATTAGAGATATAGAACCCCCTAAAACTAAACGGGTATTGAACATAAAAAAGCCCCGTTTTTCTTTCTAAAAATACAATATTTCTTTCATTCTTTTGCACTGAAATAACAAAACAAATTGAAATCAAAATAATATGATTCAACCTCAGACCCTTTTAAATGTAGCAGATAATAGTGCAGCTCGAAAATTGATGTGTATTCGAGTCATAGGAGCCGCTGGTAATCAGCGATATGCTCGTAATGGTGATTTTATTATTGCTGTAATTAAAGACGCATTGCCGCAAATGCCCCTAGAAAGATCCGAAGTAATTCGAGCTGTAATTGTACGTACATGTAAAGAGTTCAAATATGAAGATGGTATAATAATCCGCTATGATTGGCGCGATTGCTGAAGAATTGAGAGAATTGAATTTTACCAAAATAGTTTCATTAGCTCCTGAAGTATTATAAATACTAGTTAAGTAAAATTTAGATCAAAGAATAAATTTAGTAGATTGTGTTCTACGTATATGTGTTAAAATCCAAAATGAAAAGAAAAAACACATGTTGATTACAGAAAAAATTGGAGGAACCTAGAATTAGAGTTAAAAAAAACAACACAAATTTCCACGTTATCGGGCGGCTGCGAGCAGGCTGAGTGCGATCATCTTCGCCATGGCCAAGCAAGTGAACAAATTCTTGGAATTTAAGAAGAGGAATCGGGAGCTCTATGCTCCGAAAGAAGAAAATCCATGGAGCCTTGTGCTCCATCAACATTGGCCAAAACAGCATCAAACTCGTTTTCTTTCTAAACCCAGGCTGGTGGATTTCGCGGACGACGGCCCTCTCGATGTAGGGCGATTATTTGGTCGTCCATCAGCTAACATACCGGGCTGCAATTTTTGGCTGTACACATCAATTTGCAGTTTGACGAACAAAAAAAATCAAGAGAAGTAGCTATGTCTAAGAGCTCTATGATGTAGTACCCAATGTACAGTAATAGTAATTATGATCCGTGTGACATGCATAGGCTAAAGATCTAACCTTGAATGTGGAGAAGGTGCTCGTGAAGCACTCAAAGCCCACTTCTATCCATAAGTTCCAGCGCCATGCATCAATCTATGTGTCTGCAACTCCCGGCTGGTGCGACTGTTGTTCCCGGCAGGGATGCGTTGACAATGGAACATGTAGTACGATGATCGTCTGCCTGCATCACCGAGGTCGAATTCTATTGATCGATATCCTTGCATGGCTGCACGACGTATGCATTAGGCAAAGATTGAAATCACGATGTTGGTGTGCACCGGCTGAACGCGCTGGTGCGAATACGGTGGCGGCGGCTACAGACATGCTTGAGAAACGCTAGGTTTTTGGGTCGGTCTGCTTTTTTGATTGCGTTCACGTGTTGACGCTGGACTTCTATTCGTCTAATAGTTCCGTATTGTTTCGGTTAGTAAATCTACACCGTTTATACAACTTAGTAAAAGGATGTTAAATCTTCACCATTGGTTGTTTGTTGTTTTAATAATATAATAGATATTATTCGAGAGATGTTGGAAATGAGCAAAATGTAGGGAAGGATCTTCGCGGGGTAGTACCGTAGATGGGGGAAAATTGCACGAAACACCACTTATTGATGTTGTTCTCGTTGCACAAAACACTGACTTCACATATTTTTTATGCACATGCCACCAACTATATGTAAGATTAATTTGTTTAAGAGCAAATCAGATGATCGGGACCACCAATACTTTTTTATTCCAGATTGTATCAATTTCCAAGATTGAACACATACCCTTTCAAATACTACAATTTTTATTTTTATTTTAGAAGTTCATTTTTTCATCAAATTTTGGGCTAATCTCATAAAAAGTGATATAACTTTCAAATGACATGTACAATTATTTTCGAACTTTCGCAGATTTTTTTAATTTTGTCTTCTTTTTATTACTGCATTTTTTTCCAATATTATTAAAATGTCAAAAAATTCACTGAATTTTGGCAAGAAAATATTGTTTTCGACTATCCCATATTAGTTAGTTTATATTACTTCAGTTACTGAAACATTTTCCCGGGTTTGTGGATACTATATCCCGGGTTTTCTCGCTGATACTTTTTTGAGTGATTGTAATTCTAGAATTTGACCAATAAGCTTCGAATGCGAAAAAAATGTAATGGAATGGCAGTAGTATTTTGCAGGAACTACGAACCTGTTGGGTTATGTCCCTTCAGGTAGAGGTGTGTTCGCAGCCCAACTTCGGTGCCCAGTCCATGACTGCGGACTCACATGTTAGAAATTTGAAATGTGTTGGCTCCAAAAAGTTGGCGCCGGACCAATTTCATCCAGCGAACTGGCCATTCTACCCACCTGGCTTGCAGAACTAATGCCGAACATTTTCGGGGGAAAGGGACAAGGGTACTGAAGTAACTGTAAAATATGGCCACATGACAATCGTTTTCAATCTGAATCCAACCGAGGCTCAGGCGCAGTTTTCCCCATCTCTACTAACCCTAGACCCCCCTCCGGATATATCCACCACCGTCTGTCCGCTTCTCGTCCCCGCCGATCGCCGGACGCAGCGTTGCCACGTTATGCAAAGACCACGGTCGTCCATCGTCTGGGGCAACATCTTCACCGTTTTGGCTAAATCGTCTCCCATACAGAATTTGGTAAATCATTTCTTTTGAGTTATTTTGCATCATGTTAGTTCGTCTGTTTCTTGTTGTGGATTGTACTATCCTTATCCATAAGTTCGGATTATTGGTTTAGTTGACTGCATGAAGCTTGACAGCAAGCACATCATAATGTACCTTTATTTTTGTCTTTGTATTAGTAGCAGCCTAGAAATGTTGCTGGCATCTCATGCTGAAACGGAGGAAAACAATAGAAATTCGTAAAAGACGAGGCTCAACAGCTATGGAAAAAAGGGAGTATCATCATCCCAGCCACCTGAAGGAGACTATAACCTTGCAATCGTATTAACAATATCCGTGTGGCCTCATGTGCTCTCTAATCAGCTAAGGTGCTAGTCCTGCATTAACAACTTGTCTCGTCTTATTTATGTTTGACTGCGAAGGCCAATCTATCGTTTTCATGCTAGCTTGATTGATCAATCTTGTAGTTATTACCCGGGAACAATAACCGCCAGCAACAACAAGAGGGCTAACCGGACTTCTGACCCAGATGAGCGCCAAGAGTTCATTTCCAGATCCGACACCTTCTACATGCAAATCAAATCCAATCTCAGTGTGTCGAAGATCCCTTCTTCTAAACCCTTCTCTCGCCGAAGGCAAGATGTACAATCAAGTTCTTACTTCATTTAGCATGTTGTACTGTCAAGTTCTTATGTGCATTTATGTTACCTTCTGTTGCACGATGACACACTCAGGTGGTTCCCTTGAACATATGTAATGACTCTACTGGGCATGTCTTTGTGGACATAGTCAGTCACTGGATGGATGCTAACCATGAGGAGGCAACCCTGAATAGTAATGGGGATAAAGGCATGCATGGTTAGTGTATTTAGTCTGTTCATTCAAATTGTTTACATGTGTAGTGGTGGCTGGCAAACTGGCAGTTGTAATTCAAAAAGGTATGATGAGGCCAGTGTCACCTTTTGTCGTTGCAAAGTTTGCAGCTGAATGCCACAATGCAGTCAAGAACCATGTGCATGTGCGCTCGCACTGGAAGAAATATAAGGGGGATAGTAGGCTCCTCTCTGACTATTACCACAGAGTTTCGGTAAGTCCATCCTAGGCGTTTTTCCCCTCTGCAATATTTATATAATGTTGTTGATTCAGAGATTTCCATTCTTATGCATGTTCTTCCTATTGGAGATATGCCCAAGAGGCAATAATAAAAGTGGTTATTATATATCTTTGTGTTTATGATAAATGTTTATATACCATGCTATAATTGTATTAACCGAAACATTGATACATGTGTGTTATGTGAACAACAAGGAGTCCCTAGTAAGCCTCTTGTATAACTAGCTTGTTGATTAATAGATGATTAGTTTCATAATCATGAACATTGGATGTTATTAATAACAAGGTTATATCATTATATGAATGATGTAATGGACACACCCAATTAAGCGTAGCATAAGATCACGTCTTTAAGTTATTTGCTATAAGCTTTCGATACATAGTTACCTAGTCCTTTCGACCATGAGATCATGTAAATCACTTATACCGGAAAGGTACTTTGATCACATCAAACGCCACTTGCGTAAATGGGTGGTTATAAAGGTGGGATTAAGTATCCGGAAAGTATGAGTTGAGGCATATGGATCAACGAGTGGGATTTGTCCATCCCGATGACGGATAGATATACTCGGGCCCTCTCGGTGGAATGTCATCTAATAGCTTGCAAGCATATGAATGGTTCATAAGAGACCACATACCATGGTACGAGTAAAGAGTACTTGTCATGAGACGAGGTTGAACAAGGTATAGAGATACCGATGATCAAACCTCGGACAAGTAAAATATCGCGTGACAAAGGGAATCGGTATCGTATGTAAATGGTTCAGTCGATCACTAAAGTCATCGTTGAATATGTGGGAGCCATTATGGATCTCCAGATCCCGCTATTGGTTATTGGTCGGAGAGAGGTCTCAACCGTGTCTACATAGTTCGCGAACCGTAGGGTGACACACTTAAGGTTTGATGTCGTTTAAGTAGATATGGAATAAGGAATGGAGTTCGAAGTTTTGTTCGGAGTCTCGGATGGGATCCAAGACATCACGAGGAGGTCCGGAATGGTCCGGAGAATAAGATTCATATATAGGAAGTCATATTCCAAGGTTGGAAATGATCCGGTGCATTTATGGTAGGTTCTAGAAAGTTCTAGATAAGTCCGGAAGAAATCACCATGGAAAGTGGAGTCCCGGAGGGACTCCACCTTGCATGGCCAGCCAACCCTAAATGGGAGGAGTCCAAGGTGGACTCCCCAAGGGTGGCCGGCCAACCCCCCAAGGAAGGGGTGGGAGTCCCACCTTGAGTGGGATTCCCCCCTTCGGTAGGTTTTGTCCCTATGGAAGGTTTTGGTTTCGGGTCTTATTTGAAGACTTGGATACCAACACTTGGGGTTTTCCACCTATATAATGAGGAGGAGAGGGAGGGGGCTGCCCACTCTTGGCCGCACCACCTAGGGCTGCCCATGGCCGGCGCCCTAGCCACCCCCTCTCCCCAAACCCTAGCCTCTCCTCCTCCACATAATACTCCCGCAGCGCATAGGCGAAGCCCTACCGGAGTTCTCCACCACCACCGCCACCACGCCGTCGTGCTGCCGGGATTCCGAGGAGGATCTACTACTTCCGCTGCCCGCTGGAACGGGGAGGAGGACGTCGTCATCAACACCGTACGTGTGACCGAGTACGGAGGTGCTGCCCGTTTGTGGCACCGTCAAGATCTTCTACGCGCTTTTGAAAGCGGCAAGTGATCGTCTACCGCAGCAACGAGAGCCTCCTCTCGTAGGCTTTGGAAATCTTCAAGGGTTAGTCTCGTTCATCCCCTCATTGCTCCCATCTTCTAGATTGCATCTTGGCTTGGATTGCGTTCTCGCGGTAGCAAATTTTTTGTTTTCTATGCTTCGAATCCCTACAGTGGTATCAGAGCCGTGTCTATGCATAGATGGTTGCACGAGTAGAACACAATTGTTTGTGGTCGTTGATGCTTTGTTGTCTTTAGTTCGAGTACTTTGTATCTTTGTGGCATGGTGGGATGAAGCGGCTCGGGCTAACTTTACATGACCGCGTTCATGAGACTTGCTCCACGTTTGACATGCAACTTGTATTGCATAAGTGGCTTTGCGGGTGTCTGTCTCTCCCACCATAGTGAAGATTCAATTTACTCTTTCTATTCACAACACTAGTATCACCGTTGTGGTTCATGTTCGTAGGTAGATTAGATCTCACTCGAAAACCCTAAACCACGTAAAATATGCAAACCAAATTAGAGACGTCTAACTTGTTTTTGCGGGGTTTGGTGATGTGATATGGCCATAATGTGATGATGAATATGTATGAGATGATCATTATTGTATTGTGGCAACCGGTAGGAGCCTTATGGTTGTCTTTAAATTTCATGTTGAGTAGTATTTCAAAGTAGTTGTAATAGTTGCTACATGAGGTGAACAACCATGAAGACGGCGCCATGGACCTTGACGCTACGCCGACGATGGTGGAGATCATGCATGTTGATGATGGAGATCATGTCCGTGCTTTGGAGATGAAGATCGAAGGCGCAAAGACTAAAGGGCCATATCATATCACATATGAATTGCATGTGATGTTAATCCTTTATGCATCTTATTTTACTTAGAACGCGACGGTAGCATTATAAGATGATCCCTCACATTAATATCAAGATAATAAAGTGTTCTCCCCTCGTATGCACCGTTGATATAGTTCGTCGTTTCGAAGCATCTCGTGATGATCGGATGTGATAGACTCAACGTTCACATACTTGGGTTTGCTTGACAAGCCTAGCATGTACAGACATGGCCTCGGGACAACGGAAACCGAAAGGTTGAACACGATTCATATGGATGATATGATCAACATGTTGATGTTCACCATTAAAGCTACATCATCTCACGTGATGATCGGTTTTGGTGTAGTGGATGTGGATCGTGTACCACTTAACAACTATGAGGATGTCGTATTAAGTGGGAGTTCATTAGTAATTAGATTAAAACATGAACTAATTATCATAAACATAGTCTGAGTAGTATTTTGAATTAATTTTGTAGCATTGGCATCCATTTTTCTACCATGCGCTAGTCTTGTAATTGAGATAGAAATACTGTTAAAATCTGACAAGAAACTTTACGGACTGGTACCGTATTGTTCAAGAATTAAGAATTGTTTAAGTCCTATTGCAAATTTTTAGTAAACCTCACTTTGTTGATTCAAAGAGCTATGATTTCAATTAGTACCTAAAGTTATCTTGTCTCCATGAAACTTGAAGTTCAAATATGTTTGAAAAAGTAAGGAGGTGAAAATTTAGTTTTCAGAAATAAGAAAGGTATGAGATATATGTGATATCTAAGACCTTATTGCAAGATGATAGAATATAATCTAGTGAGACTACATAAACTCATAAGTTTTATGGGAATGTACGAAGGTTGAAGACGCAAGGCGTCCCAATCCTCCAACTATTGGGGCACTAATGATATTCGCATATCCATGAAGTGATCGTCCTTAGTATGCACCGTTGCTAAAGACTCGTAGTTTCGAATACTAAGGTATAGATTCTACGTGTACATACAACGGGTGCAAGCCAGATTTGCACATGCGAATACTGAGGTTAAACTTTACGAGCCTAGCATGTACAAACATGGTCTCGGAAAAGTCGTCATGATATGATGGATAAAATTATGAGTGAAATTGTTCATCATATTACAAAGTTCATAATAGTGAAATCTGAAACACTTGTCATATGATGATCAACTTCAAAGTAAGAACCTCAAGGTTATTGGTATTTGACCAACAAACCTTGAAGTTAATGATGTTAAAGTGTTTTTCTGAATAATGAGGAAAGCTAAAAGAGAAACTACAAAAGATATTTTGGCAGAAAGAAAGAAAAGACTAGAAAGTCTAGCTCAGGTGTATATAAATGATATACATGTTATGGTTGTATTCCTAGTTTGGTCACACAATGAAATTCTTGGGTATTTGTACCATATTGGTTGGTATGAAATGTCATACAAAACAACGCAATACAAGAATACAATGGCCTAAGTGACTAACAAGGAATATGATAGGAATGCACGTCTGGGACAAAAATAAAGTGTTATTATGTTCGTCGTTGGCATTCTATCTAGCCCTTAGAATTTATAATAAAGAACTTAATAATTGTTATTTTGCTCTGGTCAAATGAAAACAATGAGTTGTTCAAATTATGACATTATTCCATGTACAATGGGATAAGTTATTATAAATTTTAATGGTGAAATGCACATACATAACACTGACGCTAAAATGCCATAAGGCAAATGATTTGAATTCCACTTATTTGTGGAACCGCGATTTAGGTCATGTTATAAAGGAACGCATGAAGGAACTCCATGCAAATGGATTTTTGGAGTCATTTGATTTTTGAATCGTTTGGCGCTTGCAAATCTTTTCTAAAGAGAATGACTAAAATACCGTTCATAGGCCAAGAGTTGAACGGGCAACTAACTTAGTGGAAACATACATGATGATATATGTGGTTCATTGGGCATAGTTGTGTGCGGGAGATTCTTCTACTTCATGAAAACTTCCAACAATGAATTGAGTATATATATGTGGATATATTCGATAAGGAAGAAGTTTGAAACATTTGAATAGATTCAAATAAACTTCAGCATGAAGTGGAAATCATCGTAATAGAAAATTCAAATATCTATGATTGGATCATAGTGGAAATATTTGAATTACGAGTTTTAGCGAACATCTAAGACAGTTATGAAGTTGTTCTACAACTCACGTTTCTTGGAGTATCATAGTGATGATGAAGTATCCGAGAGACGTATCCAAACCTTGTTGGATCAATGATGAGATAAAATATTGATGCCATTATATTTTTGTGGATTATGCTTTAGAGACTACCGCTTTTACACTGAATAGAGCATCATCATGATCCGTTGAAATGAAACCATATGAGTTATGGCATGGGTATGAACCCTAATAGTCCTTTCTTAAATTTTGGAATGCATAGCATAAAGTAAATAAATTTACAACCAAAATCGGATGAATGTCTTTTTTGGTTATCCCACAGAATTGATTGGGAATTCTTTCCACTATGGAGACAAAGACAAAAGTGTTTGTCGATGTTTCTTACTTATTTCCAAGAAATTGTTTTTAGCGAAGTATTTGAGTGGGAGGACAATATAACTTGATAAGGTTTATGAACCTGAGCATAATGATCAGAGTAGCGCAGCATCGGAATTGGTTCCGGAAGCGGCCCCGACGATCATGGCTCCCATGTCTACAAAATGTTATAGTCATGGAGATCGAAGTACTTATTGAACCTTGTAGGTATGGTTTACTTTGTGATCAAATAAATGATTTGTGAACAAAGGATTGTTTTTTGAACAATGATAAACCAACTACTTACAAAGAAGTTATGATGGGCCCTGACTCCGTTAAAATGGCTATACGCCATGAAATCCAAGATAGATGAATACTTTTTGAAAGTAAATGGATCTATAAAATTGATGGACTTGGATGGAATATCCTTGAATAAGCTCGACTTGTCGAAAAGTTGTTTGCGACAAAGTTCAAAGAGTTGACTACGATAAGATTAGATCTTTCTTAGCAATGCTTATAGTCTATGTGAATTATTCTAGTAATCGCTACATATTTCTTTCATGAGATATGATAGTAGGATGGCAAAATACATTACTTAACAGAAGTGTGTATTAAAGGTGTATACAAGATACAAACCAAGAGTTTTGCTAGTCCGTGGAATACTAGATAAGTATACGAACTTCAATTGGATGAAGTGAGTATCACGGAGTTGGAATCTTCACCGAATGAAATGATCAAAGAGTTATGATTTCATCAGAGACGATGAAGAGGCTTGCATTTGCAAGAAATTAAGTGGGAGCGTCGAGACATATTTGTAATACTTTATGTAGATGACATATCGTTGATTATAAATAATGTAATTATATAATTGATTAAAAAGGTTTCATTGAGAATTAAACTTCAATGAAAGGATATGAACTGAAACATATTTAGTGTCAAGATCTATGAAGATGGATTGAAACACATAAATAAGTTAAAAAGTACATAGAATGAATATTGAAGTAGTTCAATATAAAGAAGGTGTTCTTTTATGTGAAGCTTTTACAAGACTTGAGTGTATCTGACACTCAATGAGTAAAAACATATGAGTGATTTTAGATCACGAATAATATGTACAAAAATCAGATGCCCTATGCTCTAAATGGTTAGGAGCTGTTATCACCAGAATTTAACCAAGTCTGGAGATGGGCCGTGATTAAATGGGCTTAGAGGATATGCACGGAAAATATTCCCGAACCGGCCTTGTACAAGAAGTTTGGGCTAGATTGCCCGTGTATCTGTAAATTATAGTAGGTTACGTGTCGGTTAGAATTAAGAGATAGAGTTTAGCTCGTACACGGTTGGGTTTATTCCCAAGTTAGAAAGTCTACGGACTATAAATATGTATCTAGGGTTATTGAGAAAGGAGGACGATCACGTTCACAACAAATCAATCTAGGTGCATCGCCACCCCTTGTTTCGAGGGTTTCTCCCGGGTAAGCAACATCTTGCCTAGATCGCATCTTGCGATCTAGGCAGTATCAGTTTATTCGTCGTTGGTGTTTCTCGTGCTGAAGCCTTTTTGATGGCGAGCAACACCCTTATCTTAGGTGTTTTGGGGCTGACGTCGATGCTTTCACGATGTACTTGCTTAGCTACGATACCCCTCGATACCTAGCTGCCCTTACACCTATCTTAGGTGTAAGGGCAGCATCTTGCTTGTTCTTTATTTAGTAGATCTAATCCGTTATAGTTGTTCCTTGTTCTTCAAGGATTAGTTTGATATCTGCATGGTTAGGCCTTACAAACGGGTTGAACGATCCGGAGTGCGTAAGGTGTGGTTTATTAAGCCCTAAAGGGATTGCTCCGGGAATCAACTTCATGTTGGTTTTTAGGCCTCGTTAGGGCTGGTTTTCCATCATCTTACGTATACGCTAGGCTCAATCACGAGTAGGATGTTCCGGTTATGCGGTGAAAACCCTAGACTATCGTAGATTAGTTTAGCTTGATATTGATTAAGCATGATCCCCATGTCATTATAAATCTAACGTGAACCATGGGCCAATCGGCTCTTTGAGCCGATCCACAGAACAACTTAAGAGCCGATCGGGGCTCGTATTTAATGTTTACGTGTTTGCCATGCAGGAAACTAGTCAAAGCAATCCAGCACCTTCCTGACCAGGTATAGGTCAGGTGGCACGACCTCGCAAACACCAGGACGTGTGCCAGAAGGCATTGCGGGCCGTCGCCCGAGGGACCAGGATCCACCGCAGTCCTGGGAGCCTCCCGGCTCTACGGTGTTGCCCGTCGCTGCTCGCCGGTGGGTTTTTGACAGCAACACATTCTGGCACGCCCGGTGGGACCTTCTACACCAACTACGTCGACATCTGCAGCAACCATGTCGAAAGCTGCGGATGAGGCGGTGGGTGAACCAGTCACGTACGCAGATCTGCCGGAGGAGCACAAGAAGAAGTACGATGAGATGAAAGCCATCTTGGAAGCCGATCTCATCGGCTCTTTCATGAAGACCTGCTCACATGGCATCAGATGGAAAGGGTTCTCCCCGAAGGTGCTCTTGATGAGGTAGACCTCTCCACCTCTTCGGAGGAACGCACCGAGCTCTACGCCGGAGATTAATTACATGGTGGCTCATTCTCTACACCGCCATTCGAGAGCTTGGTGAACGCTTTCGAGCGCGTTGCGGTTCGTGTGGTGCAGGAAATCATGAAGCATCAGTACTCTCCGTCAGGACCTGCCCTAGGGACTCACCAGGGAGAAATACCGCTCCAGATCAGACCGCCGCTACCATTCGCGCTCGCAGCGCCAGAGCCGCCGGGTTCACCGGCGTACGTCGTCTACAAGGTTGGAGGCGATCCGAGCGATTGCCAATTCCTATATGAGCCGCCTAAGGAGATCCCACATGGATACGTGTGCACATATGTGCCGGACTGCAATGCCTTGGCGCGAACGAACCGGATTGCACCGAGCGGGGATTTACGGAGCGGACGGCGACAAACAAGCATGGCTAGCTAAATATGCCACCGGAACGAGTCATGAGAGCTCGGTCCCTACCGCTAATACCATGGAACAAATCAGCACCATCTTGAGAGACCAGTTCGGCATCTTGCCGAAGAGGAAAACAATCGGCTATTCCAAGCCGTACCCCGATGAGTACGATCTGATCCCGCTGCCACCCAAATATCGGCTCCCTGAATTCTCAAAATTCAATGGAGCAGACGGGTCCAGCTCAATAGAGCACGTGAGCCGATATTTGGCACAACTGGGCATGATTTCAGCGTCAGACCCGTTACGTGTGAGGTTTTTCGCACAATCTCTTACGGGATCAGCCTTTGGATGGTACACCTCGTTGCCACCAAACTCAGTCCGGACGTGGAAGCAACTGGAGGAGCGGTTTCACGTGCAATATCACTCGAAGCTACCGAGGCCGACATTGCCGATCTAACATAGGTGCGGCGAAGCGAGGAGAAACGATGTACGAATACATCCAACGTTCCGGGACTCGTCGGGAACCGATGTTATTCGGTTCGTTTATACGAGAAAGAAGCAATCGAGCCGGCGGCATTGGGCCTCGCAACGCCGATCAAGGATCCGGCTTTCCAAGCGAGTACGGTTCAGCGTCGCACATGGTACGGAAACTCACATTGTATGAGCGGCGGCACCACGAATTGTACCAAGACAAGTTCAAGCGCCCGGTAGGCCTGGTCGAGATGGAAGAAGTCGAAGATCCTGCACCGGACACGGAGGTGGCTGTAGGCTGAATGGGCTCGGGGGGAAAATCCCATGTCCTGCAAATGGGTAAAACCACAAGGGCCTGCAAGAGGGTTTGACTTCGATTTGAGCAAAGCTGAGCAGATTTTCGACCTATTGCTTAAGGAGAAACAACTGAAGTTGACCGAAGGCCATAAAATCCCTACAGCACAAGAGTTGAACGGGAGGCCGTACTGCAAATGGCATCACTCATTCACCCATACCACCAATGACTGCAAGGGGTTTCGTCAGCAGATCCAAACGGCGATAGAACAAGGCCGACTGATCTTTAGCCAGTTTGCCATGAAAGTGGACACGCATCCGTCCCTGGCGTCAACATGGTGGAACCCAATCACTCCGCGAGGCGTCGGCTAGATTTCTCGTTCAATGTTAACATGGCAGGGCCTGTACGCCACCATGGGAAGGATAAATAAGAAATCGGTCACTCCCGCGGCAAGGAAAAGGAGGAGGCCGATCCACGCGACCGGCCCCGATATAATGATAGACGGTACCTCACCGAGGAACAAGTGAGGAGCGTGCGATATGAACGACCACTCTCCACGCACCTCCTTAACAAATATGACTATCAGTCTGACCGACATCGGCAGTACGACAGAGATGACGAGAGACATCATCGGTCTGACCTGGACAATGGAAGACGTCGTCGTAATGAGAGAGACGACGATGGATCTAAACACCGCGCTAAGGAGAGGTCAAGGGAGCAGGATGACATGGACAGACACTGGGACTGTCCCTTCTTTAAACAACTGCTCGGGATTCGGGGATGAGCCGATTGCCCACAATCGACAACTGCCCGGAGTGTAGACGGCAGAAGAGGTATGCAGGGGAAGTTTCAGTTTTCAAGCGTCTAGGGCCTCTCCCGCCACGGAACAAACGAGCTGAGTCATCTCAAGATGAAGACTTTGAGGAGTCAGAAGATGAAGAAGAAGACAGGTACCACCGGCCAAGATGGTGCCCTGATGGACTCAGCCACTCCCAAAAGCGTAGGGTTCAGCGGCTACGTAGCTTGGAGCAAGCCGAAGCGCGATACTTGCACACGTTGAGGAAAGCGCGGCCCGATCCGGCCGTGAAAATTCAGCGAGACTTTGGACGAAGAGAGTCGTCCACCAAAGAAAGTTTGGTGTCCCAAGCAAGAAAAAGCCGATGTGAGTACATCGGCTGGCACAAACATGGTGTTCATCCTTCCATCAGAGTTTCGTGCCCCAGGAACTGAAGAAGTGCCGATAGCACAGTTTGACTGCGGTCCACAGCCAGTCATCTTTGAAAAGCCACGAGAGAAGGGCTACAAACACATGAAGGCCTTGTACTTAAAAGTTTATATCAATGGGCAGCCCGTCGGCAGGATGTTGGTTGAGACGGGAGCGACGGTCAATATAATGCCATATTCCATGCTACGGCGTTTGGGACGCTCCAGTGCCGATCTGATCAAGACCAACGTCACACTAAACGACTTCAACGGCCAAGCATCAGGGACGCAAGGTGTCCTGAACGTGGATCTAACCGTAGGCCGAAAGACGATCCCAACAACATTCTTCATCGTCGACAGCAAGAGCACCTACGCTGTCCTGCTAGGAAGGGATTGGATTCACGCCTACTGCTGCATTCCCTCTACAATGCACCAATGCCTGATACAATGGGATGGAGACGACGTGGAAGTCGTGCATGCAGATGACTCGATTGAGGTCTCAATAGCCGGCATGAACATTTGGGACTCGGAAGACCAAGAGCCGCTTTCTGGAATCAGTTTGGACGGCTGTGATCGCATCGAGGTGACAAAAAACGGGGTGAGGCTGGTCTTATCCACCGGCCTGATAGAGTAGCAAGAGCAACATCCATCGACATACGTGGCAAGGCCGATCCCTGTGATCGGCCCCAAAAAATAAAAAGCAAGGATTTCACTTCACACATGTCACGTAGTCGTGGTAGGAAGACTCCCTCCTGTAAGGGAGCACATACAAGTTGTAAGCCTTCATTGAGCAATTCAATCAACATGGAGGCCGATTCCAGCAATCGGCCAAAATTATCCTCGCCGTACGCTCTGCCTGTGTTCAACGTCGACTTAACAGGCGACGGAAAGCTAGGGTATGGGTTTACGTCGGCTGATGAGCTAGAAGAGATTGACATTGGTCCTGGGGATAAGCCACGACCTACATTTATCAGCAAAAAGTTGGATCCGCATCTGAGGGGCCTGATGATAGCTTTGTTGAAAGAATACCCAGACTGTTTTGCCTGGGATTATACGGAGATGCCCGGGTTGGACAGGAGCATCATTGAGCATCGGCTCCCTCTTAAGAATGGATTTCGGCCGTTCCAGCAGCGAGCACGGCAGATGAAGGCCGAAATTCTAGAAGAAGTCAAGAAGGAGATTGAGAAAATGTTGAGCGCCGGGTTCATCAGGCCATGCAGGTATGCTGAGTGGATATCTAGCATCGTACCTGTAGAGAAGAAGGACGGCCGATGGCTCGTAGCCATAGATTTTCGCGATCTCAACAGAGCCACTCCGAAGGATGAGTACCCTATGCCGGTAGCCGAGACGTTGATCAATGCAGCGGCTGGTCATAAGGTTTTAAGCTTCATGGATGGCAATGCCGGTTACAACCAGATTTTCATGGCTCCAGAAGATATACACAAGACTGCCTTCAGAGTACCGGGTTCGGTGGGCTTGTTCGAGTATGTGGTCATGACATTTGGGATGAAGAATGCCGGCGCAACGTACCAACGAGCCATGAATTACATCTTTCATGATATGATCGGCAAGCTGGTGGAGATCTACATTGATGACGTGGTGGTCAAGTCTGTCTCAGTGGAGGGACACCTGGAGGATTTGCGACGCATCCTGGACCGAACTAGGAAGTTCGGACTAAGAATGAATCCAAAGAAGTGTGCCTTTGGTGTGACGGCCGGTCAATTCCTGGGCTTCCTAGTTCATGAGCGTGGAATTGAGATCGGCCTGAAAAGTCAAGAGGCAGTACGAACAATGAAGCCACCTACCACAAAAAAGGAGCTCCAAAGTCTCATCGGCAAGATCAACTTCGTCAGAAGGTTCATCTCTAATCTGTCAGGACGAATTGAGCCGTTCATGGGATTGGTAAAAATCAAACCCGATGAGGAGTTTCACTGGGGGCAGAGCAACAACGAGCGTTTGATGAGATTAAGGAATATCTAACGAAGCCGCCCGTGTTGGTTCCGCCCCAGCAAGACAGGCCATTCTATATTTACCTGTTAGTAGCTGACACTTCCATCGCCTCAGTGGTAGTGCAAATCTATGATGGTGTAGAAAGGGTCGCTTTCTACCTCAGCAGAAGGATGTTGGATGCAGAGACTAGGTACCCTGAGATCGAGAAGTTGTGCCTCTGCCTATTTTTTACCTGCACCAAGCTTCGCCACATCTTTCTGACAGCAGAAATCGTCATCATTTGCAAATCAGACGTCATCAAGCACATGCTGTCGGCTCCTGTTTTGAAAGGCCGACTCGGTAAATGGATGTTTGCATTATCGGAATTGGATCTCCGGTATCAACCTGCGAAAGCGATCAAAGGACAGGCCACGGCCGATCCGATCGCCGAGCGAATCAACACCGATATAGCAGCACTTGTCTATACGTGCATGGGCCATGTTTTTCGATGGATCGGTTTGCGATGATGGTTGCGGCATCGGCATCCTACTCGTGTCGCCCGGGGGGCAACCTATTCTTTCTCCATCAGGTTATCTACTCCTTGCACCAATAATGCTGCTGAGTATGAAGCAATACGCAGGGGGATGGAGTTGCTTATTGAAGCCGGGGCAGAAGCAGTGGAACTCTTTGGGGATTCGAAGTTGGTGATCTCCCAGCTTACGGAAGAATACAAGTGTGAGAGAGAGTCGCTCTTCCCGTTATGGATGCATTGCCGCGAGCTGATGACACAGTTTAGGTACATAAACTTCAACTGGGTCCCGAGGTCGCAGAATACGGAGGCAAACGATCTCGCACAGATGGCGTCAGGCTATAAGGATACAGTGGAAGGAGCCGATGTCCAGATACATTTCATGGAGCCAGATGATTGGAGAGCCGGTATCTTCAATTACTTGAAAGATTCGGCTCGGGGGCCACCTAAACGGATAAGATACAAGGCCATGAAGTATGTCCTGATTGGAGATGACATGTTCTACAGGACCTTGGAGGGGTTACTTCTCAAATGTTTGGGAACAGCCGAGGCAAATCGGCTCTTACACAAGGTACATGAAGGCGCCTGTGGAACTCATCAATCGGCTCATAAGATGAAGTGGTTGATCAGGCGATCAGGGTTTTATTGGCCCACCATGCTTGAGGACTGTTTTAATTACTATAAAGGGTGTCAAGCATGTCAGAAGTTTGGGAGCATTCAGATGGTACCTGCGTCAGCAATGAACCCTATCGTCAAGCCTTGGCCATTTCGAGGATGGGGCATGGATATGATCGGCAAAATCCATCCAGCATCGAGCAAAGGCCACGAGTGGATCTTGGCCATTACAGATTACTTTACCAAATGGGTGGAGGCCGTCCCTATGAAGTCAGTGGCATCGAAAGATGTCATCAATTTCGTGAAAGAGCATGTCATTCATAGATTCGGGGTTCCCCAGACTATCACGACCGATGGAGGTTCGGTCTTCGTTTCTCGCGAGTTTAGAGATTTCTGCGAAGGCATGGGAATTAAGCTGATCCGATCGTCTCCATATTATGCTCAAGCAAATGGGCAGGCTGAAGCATCCAACAAGAGCCTTATCAAGTTGATTAAGAGGAAAATCGACGAGCATCCTAGGCGTTGGCACGAGGTATTATCGGAGGCTTTGTGGGCTTATCGCATGTCATGTCATGGATCGGTAAAAACTTCGCCATACCATCTGGTCTACGGACAAGAAGCCGTGTTACCCTGGGAGATCACGACCGGGTCGAGACGTGTCACGTTTCAGAATGACTTAACAACTGAAGAATATGCAGCCCTGATGAGTGATAGCGTTGAGGATCTGACGGAACTTAGACTTTGGTCACTTGAGAAAATTAAGGAGAGAGCCGATGAAGCAGAGGAGGAGGATGAGTCCATGGTAGAGGAGTGCATATAATAAGAAGGTGAAGCCAAAGGAGTTCCATGTTGGTGATCTGGTATGGGAAGCTGTATTGCCGTTGGGGACTAAGGACAAGGCGTATGGTAAATGGTCTCCAAATTGGCACAGGCCGTACAGGGTCGACCAAGTCCTAAAGGGCAATGCATACATGCTCGAGGAGCTGAGTGGTGCGAAATTCCCAGTGGCTGTCAATGGTCAACATCTCAAGAAATATTTCCCGAGTATGTGGGATGATGGACAGTGAAATATGGGGGCCGATTTCAAATCGGCCAGTAAAACATTTTATATGCAAAGCACAGCCGATGCACTGACATCGAATTTAGAACTGAAAAGCCGATGCAGAGCCATCGACTATAGAGGAACACTGTCATAAGCAGGTATCAGGTCACCATTCGAGGTTGAGGCTGGCCTTGTTGGCGTTTTGGGTGAAGACCGATGTTTTTTGCCATCGGCTTTTTGAGCAATGATTTATTTTAATAATCGGAAGAATTAAGCATGGAATCCTTCTTCATTGATTTAAAAGGGGATTTCTTACAAAGAGGAGCCGATTGCTCAGGAAAGGAGGAACAAAAGGAGAACAGATTGCTACTACTAGTCCTATGCTAGTAGTCCCTACTCTAAGGGCCGTCGCTGTCCTCGTCGTCACCGTTGTAGCCACCGTCGGTGCTGCTGCTGGCGAGCTCCTCGTCGCTACTGCCGTAGCCCTCAACGAGGGCTTCTTCCTCCTCATCATCGTCGTCTTCGTCGTCATCTGACCAGGCCCAGCCGCGGAAGCGCTTCGCCGGCGGCTCGTCGGAGGAGGTGTCGTCCTCCTCTTCCTCCTCTTCGTTAGAGGAGGCGTCGTCCTCCTCGTCCTCCTATTCTTCTTCTTCGTCGGAGGAGGTGGAGTTACCCCAGGAGAAGAAGTCATCCTCACTCTCCGCCGCCAGTTCCCCGTCGATGAGGAACCGGAGGTCATCCTCCCCATCGGTCAGGGGCAAATCACCATCTGACCCGACGAGGGCCTCGGGTGGGCCATCTGGTACGAAGTCGAAGTCCCACTCCTGCTCATCCCACTGGTTGTACTCTGGCATCAGCTCACTTGAGGAAGAAGATTGGAAGGAGAGAGCCGATGAAGCAGAGGAGGAGGATGAGTCCATGGTAGAGGAGGGCTTTTCGATGGCTAGTACTGAGCAGGGGGATGAAGAAGCGAGTTGCTCGACGCGGTTAAATAAAAGGGGATATAGTGGAGATATAATGCTATGGCGGTTTCCGAGGGCATGGTGCCAAATCTGTCAAATCGTGCAGAAAAGTTGAGAAGGCAAGACATCATGATGAAGGATACTGCGACGGTTCTGCTCTGCCACGACGTGACCCTACGAAGAAAAAACGGAGTGGTTTTGAAATTATCATTGCCAAAACCAGGGGGGCATGTGTTATCACCAGAATTTAACCAAGTCTGGAGATGGGCCGTGATTAAATGGGCTTAGAGGATATGCACGGAAAATATTCCCGAACCGGCCTTGTACGAGAAGTTTGGGCTAGATTGCTCGTGTATCTGTAAATTATAGTAGGTTACGTGTCGGTTAGAATTAAGAGATAGAGTTTAGCTCGTACACGGTTGGGTTTATTCCCAAGTTAGAAAGTCTACGGACTATAAATATGTATCTAGGGTTATTGAGAAAGGAGGACGATCACGTTCACAACAAATCAATCTAGGCGCATCGCCACCCCTTGTTTCGAGGGTTTCTCCCGGGTAAGCAACATGCTGCCTAGATCGCATCTTGCGATCTAGGCGATATCGGTTATTCGTCGTTGGTGTTGCTCGTGCTGAAGCCTTTTTGATGGCGAGCAACACCCTTATCTTAGGTGTTTTGGGGCTGACGTCGATGCTTTCACGATGTACTTGCTTAGCTACACTACCCCTCGATACCTAGCTGCCCTTACACCTATCTTAGGTGTAAGGGCAGCATCTTGCTTGTTCTTTATTTAGTAGATCTAATCCGTTATAGTTGTTCCTTGTTCTTCAAGGATTAGTTTGATATCTGCATGGTTAGGCCTTACAAACGGGTTGAACGATCCGGGAGTGCGTAAGGTGTGGTTTATTAAGCCCTAAAGGGATTGTTACGGGAATCAACTTCATGTTGGTTTTTAGGCCTCGTTAGGGCTGGTTTTCCATCATCTTACGTATCTGCTAGGCTCAATCACGAGTAGGATGTTCCGGTTATGCGGTGAAAACCCTAGACTATCGTAGATTAGTTTAGCTTGATATTGATTAAGCATGATCCCCATGTCATTATAAATCTAACGTGAACCATGGGGCAATCGGCTCTTTGAGCCGATCCACAGAACAACTTAAGAGCCGATCGGGGCTCGTATTTAATGTTTACGTGTTTTCCATGCAGGAAACTAGTCGAAGCAATCCAGCACCTTCCTGACCAGGTATAGGTCAGGTGGCACGCCCTCGCAAACACCAGGACGTGTGCCAGAAGGCATTGCGGGCCGTCGCCCGAGGGACCAGGATCCACCGCAGTCCTGGGAGCCTCCCGGCTCTACGGTGTTGCCCGTCGCTGCTCGCCGGTGGGTTTTTGACAGCAACAGGAGCATATACCAGAATGATTCATGTGATGATCATTGGATAAATAGTAAGAATATCCCTGAGTGCTTTAGAAGAACCAAGGATATATATATAGTTTTGTATGAGTAATGACAAACAAATCGCTGCAAGGTGTTGCACCGATATTAGTTTGGTCACATATAAAAATAAAAAATTCAATCTCAAATTAGGCTAAGTGTTGTTTAAAAGGTAGCACAATGTGCTAGAAGTTGTCTATGCTAGATTTAGATGAGTTCTAAATGTTGTGACGGATTCTACAAACGAAGGCAGAATATGTCATTGTTTTGACAAATGACTGAGGATGTTAAGTCAAGAGGTTCTTTGAGAACTTGGTGTAGTTCCGATAGTGTCAGAACTTTGAAGCTATATTGTGTATGACAATATTAGTGACATATTTCAGACCGCGGAATTAAGGTTCCACCAGAAGACCAAACATATTTAATGCCGACTCATTTGGAAAATGAGTGATGCGTGAAGACGCAAATGAATTGCAAAATACATACGTTTCTGAGTGTGTCAGAACCGTTGACTAAAGCTCTCCCTAGGGCAAAGTATGACCAACACTAGAATGCCATGGGTGTTAGGTACCTTACAATGTAATCTAGATTATTGACTCTAGTGCAAGTGGGAGACTGTTGGAGATATGCCCAAGAGGCAATAATAAAAGTGGTTATTATATATCTTTGTGTTTATGATAAATGTTTATATACCATGCTATAATTGTATTAACCGAAACATTGATACATGTGTGTTATGTGAACAACAAGGAGTCCCTAGTAAGCCTCTTGTATAACTAGCTTGTTGATTAATAGATGATTGATACGTCTCCGACGTATCGATAATTTCTTATGTTCCATGCCACATTATTGATGATATCTACATGTTTTATACACATTATATGTCATATTTATGCATTTTCCGGAACTAACCTATTGACGAGATGCCGAAGTGCCAGTTCCTGTTTTCTACTGTTTTTGGTTCCAGAAATCCTAGTAAGGAAATATTCTCGGAATTGGACGAAATCAACGCCCAGGGTCCTATTTTTCCACGAAGCTTCTAGAAGTCCGAAGGGGAAACGAAGTGGGGCCATGGGGTGGGGACACAGTAGGACGACGCGGCCCAAGCCCTGGCCGCGCCGGCCTAGTGTGTGGCCCCACCAGGACTCCACCGACCTTGCCCTTCCGCCTACTTAAAGTCTCCGTCGCGAAAACCCTACCACGTTCGACGAAACCGAGAGAAAACCTTCCGAGCCGTCGCCATCGCGAAGCCAAGATCCGGGGGACAGGAGTCTCCGTTCCGGCACGCCGCCGGGACGGGGAAGTGCCCCGGAAGGCTCCTCCATCGACACCACCGCCATCTACATCAACGCTGCTTGTCTCCCATGAGGAGGGAGTAGTTCTCCATCGAGGCTAAGGGCTGTACCGGTAGCTATGTGGTTCATCTCTCTCCTATGTACTTCAATACAATAATCTCATGAGCTGCCTTACATGATTGAGATTCATATGATGATGCTTGTAATCTAGATGTCATTATGCTAGTCAAGTGGGTTTTACTTATGTGATCTCCGGAGACTCCTTGTCCCACGTGTGTAAAGGTGACGAGTGTGTGCACCGTGTGGGTCTCTTAGGCTATATTTCACAGAATACTTATTCACTGTTATGAATGGCATAGTGAAGTGCTTATTTATATCTCTTTATGATTGCAATGTGTTTTGTATCACAATATATCCGTGTGCTACTCTAGTGATGTTATTAAAGTAGTTTATTCCTCCTGCACGGTGTAATGGTGACGAGTGTGTGCATCGTGTAGTACTTGGCGTAGGCTATGATTGTGATCTCTTGTAGATTATGAAGTTAACTATTGCTATGATGGTATTGATGTGATCTATGCCTCCTTTCGTAGTGTGAAGGTGACGAGTGTGCATGCTATGTTAGTACTTGGTTTGGTTATGTTGATCTGTTATGTACTCTAAGGTTATTTAAACATGAACATCGAATATTGTGGAGCTTGTTAACTCCGGCATTGAGGGTTCGTGTAATCCTACACAGTTAGTGGTGTTCATCATCCAACAAGAGAGTGTAGAGTCTAGCATCTATCTATTTATTCTGTTATGTGATCAATGTTGAGAGTGTCCACTAGTGAAAGTATGATCCCTAGGCCTTGTTCCTAAATACTGCTATCGCTGCTTGTTTACTGTTTTACTGCATCTTTACTTCCTGCAATATTACTACCATCATCTGCACGCCAGCAAGCACTTTTCTGGCGCCGTTGCTACTGCTCGCATTTATTCATACCACCTGTATTTCACTATCTCTTCGCCGAACTAGTGCACCTATTAGGTGTGTTGGGGACACAAGAGACTTCTTGCTTTGTGGTTGCAGGGTTGCATGAGAGGGATATCTTTGACCTCTTCCTCCCTGAGTTCGATAAACCTTGGGTGATCCACTTAAGGGAAACTTGCTGCTGTTCTACAAACCTCTGCTCTTGGAGGCCCAACATTGTCTACAAGAATAGAAGCACCCGTAGACATCAAGCACTTTTCTGGCGCCGTTGCCGGGGAGGAAAGGTAAACGGCACTCACACACCGGACCCCGGCAACTAGCCACTTTTCTGGCGCCATTGCCGGGGAGGAAAGGTAAAAGGCACTCATACTCCGGTCCCAGGTAAAGTACTTTTCTGTTGCCGTTGTGTGTGTGTGCTCGAAGCTATTTCCTTTAGATCCTGCAATTGCATCTTTTTGTTTCTTGTTTACACTAGTTTGGCATAATGGACAACAATGAGCTTCTTATTCTATTTCCTGATTTAAGACATGGATGGTTTGATGCGAAAATTAAAAAAACCCATGGAACATATTAGTATGAACACTTTGAATACCATTGTTGCTAACGATATAGAAAGTTCTAAGCTTGGGGAAGCTGGTTCTAATGAGCATGATCTTTTTAGTCCCCCAAGCATTGAGGAGAAAATTTACTTTGATGATACTTTGCCTCCTATTTATGATGATTATAATGATAGTAGTCTTTTAGTACCGCCTTGTTATGGAGGATAAATTTGATTATGATTACAATATGCCTCCTATATTTGATGATGAGAATAATAATGATAGCTACTTTGTTGGATTTGCTCCCACTACAACTAATAAAATTGATTATGCCTATGTGGAGAGTAATAATTTTATGCATGAGACTCATGATAAGAATGCTTTATGTGATAGTTATATTGTTGAGTTTGCTCATGTTGCTACTGAAAGTTATTATGAGAGAGGAAAATATGGTTGTAGAAATTTTCATGTTACTAAAACACCTCTCTATGTGCTGAAATTTTTGAAGCTACACTTGTTCTATCTTCCTATGCTTGTTACTTTTTTCTTCATGAACTTGTTTATTTACAAAACTCCTATGCATAGGAAGCATGTTAGACTTAAATTTGTTTTGAATTTGCCTCTTGATGCTCTCTTTTGCTTCAACTACTATTTCT
This sequence comes from Lolium rigidum, assembly GCF_022539505.1. Lineage (NCBI taxonomy): Eukaryota > Viridiplantae > Streptophyta > Magnoliopsida > Poales > Poaceae > Lolium > Lolium rigidum. The sequence goes on from NC_061514.1 coordinate 210,258,334, forward strand.
TGCGAGTGCATCATTAAAACTGTTGAGCCCATCTTAATGGCTATAAAGAAAGAACTTCTTGGGAGATAACCCATGTGTTTATTTTGTTACAGTACTTTTATTTTGTATTTGTGTCTTGGAAGTTGTTACTACTGTAGCAACCTCTCCTTATCTTAGTTTTATTGCATTGTTGTGCCAAGTAAAGTCTTTGATAGTAAGGTTCATACTAGATTTGGATTACTGCGCAGAAACAGATTTCTTGCTGTCACGAATCTGGGCCTAATTCTCTGTAGGTATCTCAGAAAATTATGCCAATTTACGTGAGTGATCCTCAGATATGTACGCAACTTTCATTCGATTTGAGCATTTTCATCTGAGCAAGTTTGGTGCCTCAATAAAATTCGTCTTTACGGACTGTTCTGTTTTGACAGATTCTGCCTTTTATTTCGCATTGCTTCTTTTGCTATGTTGGATGGATTTCTTTGTTCCATTAACTTCCAGTAGCTTTGGGCAATGTCCGGAAGTGTTAAGAATGATTGTGTCACCTCTGAATATGTGAATTTTTGATTATGCACTAACCCTCTAATGAGTTTGTTTTGAGTTTGGTGTGGAGGAAGTTTTCAAGGGTCAAGAGAGGAGGATGATATACTATGATCAAGAAGAGTGAAGAGTCTAAGCTTGGGGATGCCCCCGTGGTTCATCCCTGCATATTTCAAGAAGACTCAAGCATCTAAGCTTGTGGATGCCCAAGGCATCCCCTTCTTCATCGACAACTTATCAGGTTCCTTCTCTTGAAACTATATTTTTATTCGGCCACATCTTATGTACTTTACTTGGAGCGTCTGTGTGCTTTTGTTTTTGTTTTTGTTTGAATAAATGCTTGTGTGGGAGAGAGACACGCTCCGATGGTTCATATGAACACATGTGTTCTTAGCTCATAATGTTCATGGCGAAGGTTGAACTGCTTCGTTAATTGTTATATGGTTGGAAACGGGAAATGCTACATGTGGTAATTGATAAAATGTCTTGGATAATTTGATACTTGTCAATTGTTGTGCTCATGTTTAAGCTCTTGCATCATATACTTTGCACCCATTAATGAAGAAATACATAGATCTTGCTAAAATTTGGTTTGCATAATTGGTGTCTCTAAAGTCTAGATAATTTCTAGTATTGAGTTTGAACAACAAGGAAGACGGTGTAGAGTCTTATAATGTTTACAATATGTCTTTTATGTGAGTTTTGCTGCACCGGTTCATCCTTGTGTTTGTTTCAAATAACCTTGCTAGCCTAAGCCTTGTATCGAGAGGGAATACTTCTCATGCATCCAAAATCCTTGAGCCAACCACTATGCCATTTGTGTCCACCATACCTACCTACTACATGGTATTTCTCCGCCATTCCAAAGTAAATTGCTTGAGTGCTACCTTTAAAATTTCTATCCTTTACCTTTGCAATATATAGCTCATGGGACAAATAGCTTAAAAACTATTGTGGTATTGAATATGTACTTATGCACTTGATCTCTTATTAAGTTGCTTGTTGTGCGATAACCATGTTCCTGGGGACGCCATCAACTACTCCTTGTTGAATATCATGTGAGTTGCTATGCATGTCCGTCTTGTCTGAAGTAAGGGAGATTTACCACTCATTTAATGGTTAGAGCATGCATAATGTTAGAGAAGAACATTGGGCCGCTAACTAAAGCCATGAATCATGGTGGAAGTTTCAGTTTTGGACATATATCCTCAATCTCATATGAGAACATTAATTGTTGCTACATGCTTATGCATTAAAGAGGAGTCCATTATCTGTTGTCTATGTTGTCCCGGTATGGATGTCTAAGTCGAGAATAATCAAAAGCGAGAAATCCAAATGCGAGCTTTCTCCTTAGACCTTTGTACATGCGGCATAGAGGTACCCCTTTGTGACACTTGGTTAAAACATGTGTATTGCGATGATAATCCCGGTAATCCAAGCTAATTAGGACAAGGTGCGGGTACTATTAGTATACTATGCATGAGGCTTGCAACTTGTAAGATATAATTTACATGATACATATGCTTTATTACTACCGTTGACAAAATTGTTTCTTGTTTTCAAAACCAAAGCTCTAGCACAAATATAGCAATCAATGCTTCCCTCTGCGAAGGGCCATTCTTTTACCTTTTATGTTGAGTCAGTTCACCTATTTCTCTCCACCTCAAGAAGCAAACACTTGTGTGAACTGTGCATTGATTCCTACATACTTGCATATTGCACTTGTTATATTACTTTACATTGACAATATCCATGAGATATACATGTTATAAGTTGAAAGCAACCGCTGAAACTTATTCTTCCTTTGTGTTGCTTCAATACCTTTACTTTGATTTATTGCTTTATGAGTTAACTCTTATGCAAGACTTATTGATGCTTGTCTTGAAAGTACTATTCATGAAAAGTCTTTGCTTTATGATTCATTTGTTTACTCATGTCATTACCATTGTTTTGATCGCTGCATTCATTACATATGCTTACAATAGTATGATCAAGGTTATGATGGCATGTCACTCCGGAAATTATCTTTGTTATCGTTTACCCGCTCGGGACGAGCGAGAACTAAGCTTGGGGATGCTGATACGTCTCCGACGTATCGATAATTTCTTATGTTCCATGCCACATTATTGATGATATCTACATGTTTTATACACATTATATGTCATATTTATGCATTTTCCGGAACTAACCTATTGACGAGATGCCGAAGTGCCATTCCGTTTCTCGCTGTTTTTGGTTCCGAAATCCTAGTAAGGAAATATTCTCGGATTGGACGAAATCAACGCCCGGGGTCCTATTTTTCCACGAAGCTTCCGGAAGTCCGAAGGGGAAACGAAGTGGGGCCACGAGGTGGGGACACAGTAGGGCGGTGCGGCCCAAGCCACGGCCGCGCCGGCCTAGTGTGTGGCCCCACCAGGACTCCACCGACCTTGCCCTTCCGCCTACCGAAAGTCTCCGTCGCGAAAACCCTACCACGTTCGACGAAACCGGAGAAAACCTTCCGAGCCGCCGCCATCGCGAAGCCAAGATCTGGGGGACAGGAGTCTCTGTTCCGGCACGCCGCCGGGACGGGGAAGTGCCCCCGGAAGGCTCCTCTATCGACACCACCGCCATCTTCATCAACGCTGCTGTCTCCCATGAGAAGGGAGTAGTTCTCCATCGAGGCTAAGGGATGTACCGGTAGCTATGTGGTTCATCTCTCTCCTATGTACTTCAATACAATAATCTCATGAGCTGCCTTACATGATTGAGATTCATATGATGATGCTTGTAATCTAGATGTCATTATGCTAGTCAAGTGGGTTTTACTTATGTGATCTCCGGAGACTCCTTGTCCCACGTGTGTAAAGGTGATAGTGTGTGCACCGTGTGGGTCTCTTAGGCTATATTTCACGAGAATACTTATTCACCGTTATGAATGGCATAGTGAAGTGCTTATTTATATCTCTTTATGATTGCAATGTGTTTTGTATCACAATATATCCGTGTGCTACTCTAGTGATGTTATTAAAGTAGTTTATTCCTCCTGCACGGTGTAATGGTGACAGTGTGTGCATCGTGTAGTACTTGGCGTAGGCTATGATTGTGATCTCTTGTAGATTATGAAGTTAACTATTGCTATGATGGTATTGATGTGATCTATGCCTCCTTTCGTAGTGTGAAGTGATAGTGTGCATGCTATGTTAGTACTTGGTTTGGTTATGTTGATCTGTTATGGACTCTAAGGTTATTTAAACATGAACATCGAATATTGTGGAGCTTGTTAACTCCGGCATTGAGGGTTCGTGTAATCCTACACAGTTAGTGGTGTTCATCATCCAACAAGAGAGTGTATAGTCTAGCATCTATCTATTTATTCTGTTATGTGATCAATGTTGAGAGTGTCCACTAGTGAAAGTATGATCCCTAGGCCTTGTTCCTAAATAATGCTATCGCTGTTTGTTTACTGTTTTACTGCATCTTTACTTCCTGCAATATTACTACCATCATCTGCACGCCAGCAAGCACTTTTCTGGCGCCGTTGCTACTCGCTCGCATTTATTCATACCACCCGTATTTCACTATCTCTTCGCCGAACTAGTGCACCTATTAGGTGTGTTGGGGACACAAGAGACTTCTTGCTTTGTGGTTGCGGGGTTGCATGAGAGGGATATCTTTGACCTCTTCCTCCCTGAGTTCGATAAACCTTGGGTGATCCACTTAAAGGAAACTTGCTGCTGTTCTACAAACCTCTGCTCTTGGAGGCCCAACACTGTCTACAAGAATAGAAGCACCCGTAGACATCAATGATTAGTTTCATAATCATGAACATTGGATGTTATTAATAACAAGGTTATATCATTATATGAATGATGTAATGGACACACCCAATTAAGCGTAGCATAAGATCACGTCATTAAGTTATTTGCTATAAGCTTTCGATACATAGTTACCTAGTCCTTTCGACCATGAGATCATGTAAATCACTTATACCGGAAAGGTACTTTGATTACATCAAACGCCACTGCGTAAATGGGTGGTTATAAAGGTGGGATTAAGTATCCGGAAAGTATGAGTTGAGGCATATGGATCAACAGTGGGATTTGTCCATCCCGATGACGGATAGATATACTCTGGGCCCTCTCGGTGGAATGTCGTCTAATAGCTTGGAAGCATATGAATGGTTCATAAGAGACCACATACCACGGTACGAGTAAAAAGTAGTTGTCATGAGACGAGGTTGAACAAGGTATAGAGATACCGATGATCAAACCTCGGACAAGTAAAATATCGCGTGACAAAGGGAATCAGTATCGTATGTAAATGGTTCAGTCGATCACTAAAGTCATCGTTGAATATGTGGGAGCCATTATGGATCTCCATATCCCGCTATTGGTTATTGGTCGGAGAGAGGTATCAACCGTGTCTACATAGTTCGCGAACCGTAGGGTGACACACTTAAGGTTTGATGTCGTTTAAGTAGATATGGAATAAGGAATGGAGTTTGAAGTTTTGTTCGGAGTCTCGGATGGGATCCAGGACATCACGAGGAGGTCCGGAATGGTCCAGAGAATAAGATTCATATATAGGAAGTCATATTCCAAGTTTGGAAATGATCCGGTGCATTTATGGCAGGTTCTAGAAAGTTCTAGAAAAGTCCGGAAGAAATCACCATGGAAAGTGGAGTCCCGGAGGGACTCCACCTTGCATGGCCAGCCAACCCTAAATGGGAGGAGTCCAAGGTGGACTCTCCAAGGGTGGCCGGCCAACCCCCCAAGGAAGGGGTGGGAGTCCCACCTTGAGTGGGATTCCCCCCTTGGGTAGGTTTTGTCCCTATGGAAGGTTTTGGTTTCGGGTCTTATTCGAAGACTTGGATACCAACACTTGGGGTTTTCCACCTATATAATGAGGAGGAGAGGGAGGGGGCTGCCCACTCTTGGCCGCACCACCTAGGGCTGCCCATGGCCGGCGCCCTAGCCACCCCTCTCCCCAAACCCTAGCCTCTCCTCCTCCACATAATACTCCCGCAGCGCATAGGCGAAGCCCTGCCGGAGTTCTCCACCACCACCGCCACCACGCCGTCGTGCTGCCGGGATTCCGAGGAGGATCTACTACTTCCGCTGCCCGCTGGAACGGGGAGAAGGACGTCGTCATCAACACCGTACGTGTGACCGAGTACGGAGGTGCTGCCCATTTGTGGCACCGTCAAGATCTTCTACGCGCTTTTGAAAGCGGCAAGTGATCGTCTACCGCAGCAACGAGAGCCTCCTCTCGTAGGCTTTGGAAATCTTCAAGGGTTAGTCTCGTTCATCCCCTCGTTGCTCCCATCTTCTAGATTGCATCTTGGCTTGGATTGCGTTCTCGCGGTAGGAATTTTTTTGTTTTCTATGCTTCGAATCCCTACACTTCCATGCCACTAGGTTAGGTTTGATATGGATATGAATGCTTCACCAGTAAAAGCAGCGTGCAAGAGTTGTCTTCAGATAGGTGTTAAGCACCAACATCACGTCCTTAAAAGAAAGCACTTTGATAACCGTCTTCTCTGCGATGTACCGAAAGAAAGTCCTGTCAGTTCGTTGAACGACGTTGAGTGGAATGAGCTTGTGCAGCACTGGATGGATCCCAAGATGAAGGTCGGTTATTTTATGCAAATCGAAGTTGGTCATTACATGCTTATGGCAGATGAACTTGTTAACTGAATTGACTAGCCCTTTCCTCAGTTCTGACTTATGATTGCATTTTCTTGTGCATGAAGCTTGACTATGAGTACCGTTACTAATTCTACCATCCATCAGGAAATCAGTGAGAAAAACAAATTCAACCGTGCTAAGGTATTGATCCATCCGGCAACCGGATCATGCAGCTATGTCGCGCACTTGGAAAACATGGTAAATCACGAACTGTCACAACATAAAACTATGTTGTGATGAGTAATTCAAGTTTGTTGGTTATATAAGTTTGTTGTTGCGCTCAACACACATGCTAGATGATGTTCCTGTTTTTCTTTAGGACAAATTGCATTTTATTTGTTTCACAATAACGTCATTTACAGAGAAACGTCAGTTGAATTGAATTCCAGCTATGGTAACTAAAGTGCACATGGTCGCTAGCGGAAACTGTAGATTTTATATACACCTGAAACCTTTAAGTTGATCACCTATTTATGTAATTTTTTTCAGAAGGACAAATACAACGGCAAAGAACTTAGTCCTCTGGATATGTTCAAAGAGTGCCACTTGAGCCGACATAACGGCTTCTCCACCCCGACAAAGGATGCAATTGTAAGCCATCTTTCAAAGAGTTTTCAGTAACGTTTATCTTATATCTTTCTGCATCTCCGAACCATGATTCTTCATTGTAAAAGAAGGCTGAGATGGAATATGAGCTGTGTGTACCTACAGCAGGACTGAGGCCCAGGTTGTTTACGAGGTCCTCTCAAGTAAAACTTCCTATCCTACATTTCACAAATCACTCCTCTCGATCCATAATGAGCAAGCTTGATGCAGAACTGGAGAAGGAGCAGTTGGCAAGTGCAGAGCTGTCCAATGTTGCCAAGATCCAGAGGGTTGAAATTAATCAGCTGACAACCAAGGCAAAGGAAAGATTAGAAAAGCAGGCTGCAATGTCGGCAAAGATTGAAAGGTTCCTCATGCTTAAGTAAAGGTAGACTGCATAGCCCTGATAACGTGGTTCACACAGGTCGTGGTATGCTCAACGCTGAAAATGTTTTTTGATGCTGCTCGAGCTGTTCTGGTCATGTTGAAGAGATATATTGGTGCTATTGTGCATGCTGAACTCTGATCTGATGTTATTGCATAACTGTAATTATCTTAGTATGTAAATTATATTCCTGAATGTATAGCGTTTTCAGTTTTACCATGCTCTTGTGGGCATATTTGTTATACGAAAATTAAGAAATTGAATTTTAATGGGTTGCATAAGAGGACATTTTAAACAGACCGATCCATCAACTAACGGGCCCCAATGCCCATCACGGGCTCAAGGCCCACGATCAGAGGGATTCAAGGCCCACCAAATATAGGGCCCAAAAGGCTCACAAATTAACGGGCCTGAAGGTCCATCAAATAATGGCCCAAGGCCCATAAGCTGACGGGTTGAAGACCGACCGACTAACGCGACGTAAGGCCCACCAACTAACATGGGCCTCCAAGGGCCATCAACCAACGGGCCTCAGGACCCATCAAAAAATGGGCCTCAAGGCCCATCGCCTAACGGACCCCAAGACCCATCGACTAATGGGCTTGAAGGACCATAGATTAATGGGCCTAAATCCCATCGCCTAACGGGCATGAAGGCCCATCGACTAACAGGCCTGAAGGCCCATCGCCTAACGGGCCTCAAGGCCCATCGCCTAACGGGCCTCAAGGCCCATGTCCTGTGGGGACCACCTACTGTATGCTGCCACGTTTCATGGATCTAGTGGCACATTTGTCGCAACGATGTTAGTTTTTTTCAGAGCAGATGCTGCCACGTGTCGTCATCGGGGCAAGCCACCGCATCGCTGATAATATGGTAGGCGACAAAACAATATCACCCGACCGCAATAATTGCCCAATCATTGGCCTGACACATCGGTCGGGTACAGGGGGATCGCCCGACAAGGTGTAAGTCCATCACAACGGTCCGGGCCGGCTGGTCTTTGGGCTTGGACCTACCCGTCATGGATCTGTGACACACTTTCCTGGCCGTCTGGCCATCTGTGACGCGAGATCCTCCACGGTTCTGCAAACCGTAAGGATGATGCCTTCATGACGGATTTTGCACATTCGCTGACGAACTAAAATCGTTATAGACTAGCCAAATGTTACTAGTGGCCAGTGTACCCTCTCGGCAAGCTCTCTCTAGATATGTTATAGACTAGCCAAATGCTACTAGTGGCCAGAGTACCCTCTCGGCAAGCTCTCTCTAGATATTGTCTTCGGTAAACTCGGTAACTTCAGGAAGGAATGGCTCGAGTTCGAGGTAGAGAATTTGGAATCACACTACCACGCTATCCTCGGAATGCCAGCATAAGCCAAATTTATGGCGGTACCTCATGACACATACTTAAAGCTTAAGACACCTGGCAACAACTGAACCACTATCGCTATTCATGGAAGTTTCTCGCGTTTAGACAATTGCGACAGGGAATTCCAGAAAATAGCCTCCAAGTTCGGGGTGAAGTAGGAGAACAAGACATTGGACATCTTCCCCAAAAATATACAAGTCCACGATCGGGCATCCAAACCTGGCGAGGTTGACAAGGGCAAGAAGTCAAAGAAACAACCAGTTGACACTGTCAAGGTAATATAAGCCACTGATGCTTCAGCAGAAGCCATCCACGCTTCAGCAGAAGCCGTCGACGCTTCGATAGAAGCCGTCAACGCATCGGCAGAAGCCATCGGCGCATCAACAGAAGACATCGACACATCGACGGGAGCTGTCAACGCTCATACATAGACCCTCCTCTTACTTAAGAAGATGAGCAGCGGCAACACCCTACCTTTTAGAACAATTTACTCTTTTATTCAATAAGGCTTATTGGCCATAGCAGTTTAGGGTACTCTTCGATTACAACTTATTAATAAAGTTCAAGTTCAAATATGCAAGTGTGATTCTATAGGACGCACCCGAATTTATTCGGGGTTCCTGACAAATCTTCGAGTCCTTCAAAAGAACATCGTGCCCACGATAATTATCTAAAAAATTATCATATACTACCAAAGCAGTGAGCATACCGAAAAATACTCAGGGGTTGCAGACGAGAGTCTTTACATCAAAGAATCCATCAAGGCGTACATCGTACTCACAATAAAGGAGCATTACAAGACCATCAAGCAAGCAACAAGAATCTATCGACTACTATAAACACATCGTTCTTACGATAAAAATGCAAAAAAACCTCATGCCACCCTCAACCATGCGGGTGCAGCTATCAATGATAATCGCATAAAAACAACGGCTCAAGCCACACTACAAGAAAAGTTGCCATGGCCGACGAAGTTGAAGTCGCGCCGTGGTTGCTGGTGTACCATGGCCGACGATTTTTGGTCTCTCCATTGTGCATGTCAAAACGTTTTTTTTCTCGTTTTTTAGGCCACCTAGCCCGACGAAAACGGCCAAAACGTAGCGTATGGTGGCCCAGGACGTGGTGCATCTCGAAATCTCGGGTTCGCCGGCCAAGTCAACGCAAATCCGCACAACCCAGGGATGTTGGGCCCAGATGGCAGCCTCTCTGGCATTGTTTTTTTTCTCGATCGCGCCATCTCGTTCAATGCTCTCCGATCGAGCCGTTTACGATGCAGGATCATGGGTCCCGCATGTCATCCTCTATGAACCAAAATTCTTTCTATTCTTGGATTTTTTGACCCCCTGATTTCTGGCTACTTCCTTTTTCTTTTGATCCCTTGCCGCCTTAGAAACGTTCAAACCGCTGCTGCTAATTGGGACCTGCATGTCATCTTCTATGAGCAATCAACTGTTTTTCTTGGAGTTTTTTTTGGCACCTCATATTTGGTCACTTGCCTTTTTCTTTCGATCCCCTGCCGCCTCTCAAACGGTGATACCGCTGCTGCTAAATGGGACCCGCATGTCATCCTTTATGTACTATAAAACTTTCTTTTCTAGAATTTTTTTTGGAACCTCATATTTGGTCACTTTCCTTTTTCTTTCGATCCCGTGCCGCCTCTCAAACGGTGATACCGCTGCTGCTAAATGGGACCCGCATGTCATCCTCTATGTACTATAAAACTTTCTTTTCTTCAATTATTTTTGGCTCCTGATATTTGGTCACTTGCCTTTTTCTTTCGATCCCGTGCAGCCTCTCAAACGGTGATACCGCTGCTGCTAAATGGGACCCACATGTCATCCTCTATGTACAATCAAGTTTCTTTTCTTGAATTATTTTTGGATCCTGATATTTGGTCACTTGCCTTTTTCTTTCGATCTCATGCCACGTTTGAAACGTTGAGGAACTTGCTTGCTCATGGGACCCGCATGTCATCCTCTATGTGCTATAAAAGTTTATTTTCTTGGATTTTTTTTCACCCTTTGATTTTTCGCTATTTCTTTTTTCTTTTGATCCCCTGCCGCCTTGGAAACGTTGAGTAAGCTGCAGACTCATAGGACCCGCATGTCATCCTCTATGTACAATCAAGTTTCTTTTCTTGAATTATTTTTGGATCCTGATATTTGGTCACTTGCCTTTTTCTTTCGATCTCATGCCTTGAAACGTTGAGGAACCTGCTGGCTCATGGGACCCGCATGTAATCCTCTATGTGCTATAAAAGTTTATTTTCTTGGATTTTTTTACCCTCTGATTTTTGGCTATTTCCTTTTTTCTTTTGATCCCCTGCCGCCTTGGAAACGTTGAGTAAGCTGCTGACTCATGGGACCCGCATGTCATCCTCTATGTACAATCAACTTTCTTTTTCTTTTGATCTCAAGCCGCATTTGAAACGTTGAGACCGCTGCTGCTAAATGGGACCCGCATGTCATCCTCTATGTACAATAAAACTTTCTTTTCTTGAATTATTTTTGGCTCCTGATATTTGGTCACTTGCCTTTTTCTTTCGATCCCGTGCAGCCTCTCAAACAGTGATACCGCTGCTGCTAAATGGGACCCACATGTCATCCTCTATGTACAATCAAGTTTCTTTTCTTGAATTATTTTTGGATCCTGATATTTGGTCACTTGCCTTTTTCTTTCGATCTCATGCCACGTTTGAAACGTTGAGGAACCTGCTTGCTCATGGGACCCGCATGTCATCCTCTATGTGCTATAAAAGTTTATTTTCTTGGATTTTTTTTCACCCTTTGATTTTTCGCTACTTCTTTTTTCTTTTGATCCCCTGCCGCCTTGGAAACGTTGAGTAAGCTGCTGACTCATAGGACCCGCATGTCATCCTCTATGTACAATCAAGTTTCTTTTCTTGAATTATTTTTGGATCCTGATATTTGGTCACTTGCCTTTTTCTTTCGATCTCATGCCTTGAAACGTTGAGGAACCTGTCGGCTCATGGGACCCGCATGTAATCCTCTATGTGCTATAAAAGTTTATTTTCTTGGATTTTTTTACCCTCTGATTTTTGGCTATTTCCTTTTTTCTTTTGTTCCCCTGCCGCCTTGGAAACGTTGAGTAAGCTGCTGACTCATGGGACCCGCATGTCATCCTCTATGTACAATCAACTTTCTTTTTCTTTTGATCTCAAGCCGCATTTGAAACGTTGAGACCGCTGCTGCTAAATGGGACCCGCATGTCATCCTCTATGTACAATAAAGTTTCTTTTCTTGGACTATCTTTGGCTCCTAATATTTTGTCACTTGCCTTTTTCTTTCGATCTCATGCCACCTTTGAAATGTTGAGTAACCTGCTGGCTCATGTGTCCCGCATGTCATCCTCTACGAACAATAAAAGTTTTATTTCTTGGAGTTATTTTTGACCCCTAATTTCTGGCTATTTTCCTTTTTCTTTTGATCTCATGCCCCCTCTGAAACGATGAGGACGCTGTTGGTAGGTCGGTCCCACATGTCATCCTCTATGAACAATAAAAGTTTCCTTTGATGGATTTATTTTGAACCCCTAATTAATTTCTGGATATTTCCTTTTTTTCTTTTGATCCCATGCCGCCTTGGAATCGTTGAGGACGCTGCTGCCTCATGGGTCCCGCATGTCATCCTCTCAGAACGGTAAATGTTTCTTTTCTTGGATTTTGTTGACCAAACGATTTTTGGCTTATTTTTTCTTTCGATCTCCTGCAGCCTTTAAAATGTTGAGGACGCTGCTGGCTCACGGGTCCCACATGTCAACCTCTATGAACAATAAACGCTGAGGATGCTGCTGCCTCATGGGTCCCGCATGTCATCCTCTCAGAACGAAAATGTTTCTTTTCTTGGATTTTTACCAACAGATTTTTGGTTTATGTTTTCTTTCCATCCCCTGCCGCCTTTAAAACGTTGACGACGCTGCTGGCTCATGGGTCCCCGATGTCAGCCTCCCCGTACAAGAAACATGTGATATCTTGATTATTTTGCAGACAATAAACAGTGTATTTCGCTCTAAGCTATTGCAAACGGATAAATTAAATATTTATTTTTACATAAACAAACTTATATGTTGAATCTCCTTGTTTTTTTTTGCGAAGCATAGACCTTTCCTGTTTTTTTTAGAAAAATCCGAACTTTCCTGTTTTGGAGTGGGCTGAAATTGTACGAGTCAAAAGGCCCAGCAGGATAGTTCGAAGGCCCAGATGTCCAGATGCGACCCAATTGAAATCTTTCTTTTCTTCGATTTTTTTCACCCCCTGATTTCTGGCTACTTCATTTTTCTTTTGGTCCTGTGCCGCCTTGGAAACGATGAGACCGCTGCTGCAAAATGGGACCCGCATGTCATCCTCTATGTACAATTAAATTTCTTTTCTTGGATTATTTTTGGCTCCTGATATTTGGTCACTTGCCTTTTTCTTTCAATCTCATGCCAACTTTGAAACGTTGAGGAAGTCTGCTGGCTCATGGGTCCCGCATGTCATCCTCTATGAACAATAAAAGTTTCCTTTGTTGGATTTATTTTTTACCCCTAATTTCTCGGCTATTTGCCTTTTTCTTTTGATCCCCGCCCCTTTGAAACGATGACGACGCAGCTGGCAGGTCGGTCCCACATGTCATCCTCTATGAACAATAAAGGTTTCCTTTGATATATTTATTTTTGACCCTAATTAATTTCTGGCTATTTCCTTTTTTTATTTTGATCCCCTGCCGCCTTGGAATAGTTGAGGATGCTGCTGCCTCATGGGTCCCGCATGTCATCCTCTCAGAAAGGTAAATGTTTCATTTCTTGGATTTTGTTTACCAACTGATTTTTGGCTTATTTTTTTTTGTTTCGATCTCCTGCCGCCTTTAAAACGTTGACGACGCTGCTGGCTCATGGGTCCCCAATGTCAGCCTCCCCGTACTGCAAATCCTCTTTCTGCAAAGGTTGTATTTCTAGCTAGATAGCTAAGGTGGATTCGAATCTGCCGTGGTTCAGGCAGCTCAGGTAAGCCTTGTTGCACTAATTAATGGAACTAGTGTATAGTAAGGTCAAGACACGTGGCTCGGTATAATGAATCTATTTGAATCATGTTGTGGATTAAATCTGATAGTTCTCTAACAGGTCAGCCAAAATAGAAATTAAGTTTTCTTCTAAAATAGAAATGCAAATTAAGATGAACACAAACATTAGTTATCATAATAGTTGATCATACATACATACTTGCTAAGATCAAAAGCTTGCCAGAGATTTACCACCCATACAATTAATTAGCAGTTCAGATAAGATAACCTTATATAAGTATAACTACAAATGCATTTGCTAAGGGCTCATGGGACAACAGAACTAGACAACCGCAAACTTTATGACCAGCATGTCACAGCGGCATCGAAATATCTTGACCTTCAACTTTGATCCAATGCGAAGTTTGGCACCGTCAATGAACTTTTTCCACCTAGAAGTAACAGCCAAGCGGCCATCTGTGGGACTGACGGAGTACCGTCCCTCCACGGTGAGACCTTCACTCTCCATGACGAGGGAAATCTTGCCCCTTCGGCCAGCATTGAGATCCTTGGAGATACTTTTAGGAAATTTCTGATTCAAAGCAAGAGCTACCACCAAAAATTAGTCAATGGCACCAATGCACTGAAGACTGAACCATGTGCGACTTTGAGCAGAGAAGACATCAAGATAAGAGCAGTTATGATGTCATATACTCACGAACACAGCCTTCAGATGCGTCCTGGTCACCACACGGGTGGCCACAGCAATGAGCTGAGACCTCGGTGATCCGGCCAGGGCAGGTGCGGGAGCCCGGGCTGGTACACGAGCCGGTGCCGATGCGGAGACTGCCGGGCGGTGCGGTAAATGGTGCCTCTAGAGGAACCGGTGCCGATGCGGAGGATCGTTGGGCAGGTGCAGTAAATGGTGCAGCTAGAGGAACCAGTGCTGATGCAGGAGCCTGTTGGGCAGGTGTAGTATATGGGGCCTCTACAGGAACCAATGCTGATGTAGGGGCCTGCTGGATAGATGCAGTAAACGGGGCTGGTACAGGAACCGGTGCTGATGCAGGAGAGTGGGAAGCCGGTGCCGGTGCTGGTGTGGGTGCCCTTTGTGACATCCGCTCCTCACTAGTAGGAAAAGCCTCATCAGTGGCGCACGAAAAAGTGATTTTGTGGCGCATGGGCGGTGCGCCACAGAAACTTCGCCACAAAAATAAGGTTTCTGTGGCGCACTGGCCCGTGCGCCACAGAATTAAGGTTTCTGTGGCGCACATGTTGTGGTGCGCCACAGAAATAAAATTTTCTGTGGCGCACTGGTTCCCCTGCGCCAGAGAAATAGGTGCGCCACAGAACATTGTACATGTATACTCGATTTTATACTACCTGGTGTATTATACAGGTTTATAGGTTAGTTCCGGAAAATGCATAAAAACATGTAAGTATTGTCATAAAACTAGCATGGAACATAAGAAATTATAGATACGTTGGAGACGTATCAATGCACTGTGCAGTTTAGGAAACTTTGATGATGAATTAGATAATTCATTTTGCTGTTTAGTCAGATTAGATGATGCATTTTATTTAAAAAAATAGATGATGCAATGTGTTGTTTACATAATTTTGACGATGCAACGTGTGATTTGCGTAATCCTACCAGCTTCAGTCCAAGGACACCCACAACAATCAATGATCTACCTGAAGATGTAGTCTCTCAGATTCTTGTCAGGCTTCCTCCCCATCCAACCTACTTACTAGCTGCATCAGGCGTCAAGAAAGCATGGAGGCAATGTATGGGAAGCAATTATTTCAAAAAGCTAACTATGTCACACAGCGGAGGAAACCCGTTGCTAGGGTTTTTCACCATCAACTCCGCGGACAATCGATTTATCACAGAGCATGATCTTCACCCGGCCATCTTGCAGAAGCTGGCAATCCCGTCTTAGCTGAACAGTCCCAAAATCTATGTCCTGGGATGCCGCGATGGTATGGTGCTACTCCATTCTACAGTATCCAGAGGACATATATCAGTCTGGGATCCAATTAGGCAAGTTCTCAGAGAGATACCAGAACTACCATTGTGGCAGAATCGTAGAATTGAAAGCGGCGCAATTCTCTGTTCGAGAAACAACTCTGAACCATTTACACATTGTTGCAAGTTCTCGGTTGTTTGGATAACAACCTTCTATGTCGCACTAGCGAAGGGTAACTGTCATTAATTATAAAAGGTGTTTCGGTACAGTATACAAATGATGGTTTTGGTACTACTAGACAGAGGGTAACATTTGCAAGCATATGCAAAAAGAATCACTCAAAAAGGGTATGTAGATCTCATTTTATGGGTGAAGTACTCTGATTAGGCATTTAAATATGAATGTTTGTTAAACTTCTGTAAGTCCACATTTTATTGTTCCATAATTTTCCTTATATTTTTAGGATTCCAACGATATAAAGTTTGTGATTTTTGGACATACGGATCTCTAGATATGATTTTCGCAAAGCGGGGACTATCGCAATTCAATTTAAACGAAAACTAGGGTGTGTCCCTGACACGTGGCTCCCTGCTACTGGATGATACCCTTCGCGCGGATCAGCTTTATTAGCCGTTGGATTTACTTAACATCTACGGCTCAGATCTAAAGGCAGAGTAGGAAATAAAATAAAAAGAAAAAGGAGATTACCCAGGTGGCGCTGACTGGGTGCCCGCGTGACGCATGCGTGGCAGCTGACGTGGCCGGCGATGAGGAGATGGCCGGCGGCGGCTTAGGCGGGCACGGTGGCGGCGTTTCCCGGCGGACTTCGGCTCGGGCGAGGGGCGGACGGGGTGCGGGGCGTCGCCGCGGTTCAGATGGTGGCCGCGGCGCAGCTTGGCCCGGCCCCTGCCGGCGGCGACGGGCGGTTGGAGGCGGCGGCGCGGCTGCGAACTCCGGCGAGCTATTGCGGAGCGGCCTGACGGCGTGGGGGTTCGAGGGAAGGGGGAATGGAGAGAGGGAGGCGCGGCCTTTGTAGGGGCGGCTTCAGACGGGAGGGGAGGGTGCGTGGGGAGGTGGGGGAAGTGGAGGTCGTGATGGCCAACGGCGCCTCTGCGCGTGCGTGTCGTGCGGGAGGTGGGCGAGGGATCTCCTATTGATCGCCTTAAGCGGCGATCCCGATCAGCTCCGCTTAGGGAATTGGATGTGCCGGCCTAAGATGGGCTTGGCCCATACTATGTATGCACGATTCTGATGCTTCCGTACTTTCACTGTAATGGTGTGCGCTGCTGATGTTTATGTAAGGTTTGGCAAAAAAAAAAATTCTTTTTTATATGGTTAGAATAAATTTTTATATTTGAAACTGTTCAAATGTGAAAAATGTTTCGATCTAAAAAAATGTTCAACTTGAAATTCGTTCAGATTTTAAAACTGAACATTTTTTGGAATTAAACAAATTTCAAAGTGAACATTTATTAAAACTGAACTTTTCAAAATCTAAACAAATTTCAGGTTTGAACAAATTTCAAACATAAACAAATTTAGAAATTGAAATTAAAAAAAATCTGAACACATTTAGAAAATTTCAAAATCCAAACAAATTTCAAAATCTTAACAAATTTCGAATCTAAACAAGTTCCAAAATCTGAACTAATTTGAGAATTTTAATTTTTTTGGAAATCTGAATAAATTTCGAAAAAATTCAAAATCGAAAAACGTTAAAACTCAAAAAATATTCAAAGTAGAAAATTGTTCAGATTTGAAAAGTGTTCTTCGAAAATTGTTCAAACTAGAAAATTGTTCAATCCTAAAAACGTTCAAATTTTAAAAAGTTCAAATTTAAGATTTGTTTGAATTTCAGAAATTGTTCAAGAAACTACTAATATATTAGAAAAAAGTAGAAAAAAAGATAGGAAAAGCCGGAGAAAAAATCAAACAGAAAAAGTAAAAACCCGGCGAAGAGCCAGGAACTTACGTGACCAGAACCCACGAAAAACCGAATGAACAACCCCATCGCTGATAGTGGGCCGGCCCAATAAATTTGCCCCTGTGCGGTGTCCGAGATAGACATAGCAATAAGCGATGAATAGGTTTTGCCGGTGGGCGACGGTTGGAGACGAAGGGAGGAGAGAGAGGGGCCGGGGTGGGGGTGCTGGCCGGCTGGGCCAGATGGGTTGGCTGGGTTGGCCCAGGGGGAGGAAGGGAGAGGAGAGGGAGGGGGCGCGCGGGGACGGCCTGGCGTGTCGGGCCAGTTTGCGGACCGGGTCGGCCCAGTTTGGGTCGGCCTCTTTTTTTTTCTTCTATCCCTTTCTCTTATTTGAAAATGAATTTGAGGCGCCAAAAATATTCAGAAAAAAAGCAAATAAGATACCGATGGAAACCTTGTGAAAATGTCTTCATTTTGGAACCATTTTTGTAACAAAAAAATACTTTTAAAACCAAAGTTGCCATACATGCCTAAGTGACTATTCGTGCCATTTATGGTTCAGGGTTTTGAAATAACTTTGAATTTCTCTTAAAATGCAACGATGTCATGATACTTATGAATGCAATGCATGATGTTTCGAAATTTTGAAAATTGGGATGTTACACCCGCCAATTAAACCAGAAATATTTGGTACGCCTGTCTGAATTGAAGTTTGGAGAAAATGGGAACCGAATTTTTTATGATTATGACTTGATGTGACCCTAGGCCTTGGATTCCTGAACAAAGACACCGTGCTGGTGCACCTTTTTTCTATTAATATTATTATCGTTTCGACTGTAGCCACGATCAAAATCAAAATCTTAGTGGAGCAGCAAAACCTCCCGCCAACTAAACCCGAAATATTTCAGACACGTTTTTGGTTTAGAGTTTTGATAACATGGGAGTAACTTATTTGATATCTCATGACTTGATGTGACTCCTGACCTTAAATTTCTGAGCAGACATACTACCATGATCTAACCTTTTTATATTAGTAGTATTATATATTACTTGGACCATGGCCATATTCAAAATCAACTCTCAGTCGAGAGGCCAAAACTCCCAGCAATCCTGAAAAATTGCAGGCATGTTTCTAAATTGGATTTCAGAGATCATGATCATGGTAACAAGTTCTCAACGTAATGATGATTTGATGTTGCACTTGTCCTTGAACAGAAGTAATAGTACGGTCTCACAATTTTTTATCATTATAATTTCAAGATTTAGCGAATGCGCCAATTTCAGAGATAGATCATGATCATGGTAACAAATTTTCAACGTGATGATGATTTGATGTTGCACTCGAACTTGAGCAGAAGTACTAGTACGGCCTCACAATTTTTTTTATCATTATACTTTGCAAGATTTAGCGGATGTTCCAATTTTAGAGATAGATCATGATCATGGTAGTGACCGATATTCAACGTGATGATGATTTGATTTTGCACTCAGCCTTGAACAAATGTACTAGTATGGTGATGGGGATATGCCCATAGGGGGTGGGTCGCCAGTCCCACTCGCCATGAAGATGGAGGCCCGGGTGGGTGGCCAGTCGCCCAAGCGACTGGGCCCTAAAGCGACTGGGCCGTGATCCCAGGGTGAAGATCCGCGCGTCCAGATAAGAAGATTACTTGCGAGAGGGGTGGCTAATCCCGGATTAGTAGCAACTGATACGATTCGGAGTTATCTTCATGTAATCCTAGGTCGGGGGTGCTTATATAAACCCCCGAGCTTAAACCCTAGAGGACACATTACCTGAGATCGAATCTTCCCTTGTAAGCTCTGGGCGTAGCCGCCGACTGAGTCCCCCCATTGTAATTCTCCACTGAGTAATAGATCTAGCAGGACGTAGGCCTTTTACTCTCCGAAGGGGCTGAACCTGGGTAAACCCTTGCGTCCCGTGCACCTCGATCCGTAGATGGCCATGTCTCCTTGCCCCCGAATCAACGAAGTGCTACCCCCGGTAGTACTTGCCGTGGTCACATCCACGACAGTGGCGCCCACCGTGGGGCATGGGACATCAAGCCTCCGAGCTGCGGCGAGGCCTTACTCGCCGACACGCCGGCCGATCGCCTCCAGCAGGATGATCGCTGATGCGTGTAGTTGACACGTCCGTTGGGAACCCCAAGAGGAAGGTGTGATGCGCACAGCGGCAAGTTTCCCTTAGTAAGAAACCAAGGTTTAATCGAACCAGTAGGAGTCAAGAAGCACGTTGAAGGTTGATGGCGGCGGGATGTAGTGCGGCGCAACACCAGAGATTCCGGCGCCAACGTGGAACCTGCACAACACAACCAAAGTACTTTGCCCCAACGAAACAGTGAGGTTGTCAATCTCACCGGCTTGCTGTAACAAAGGATTAACCGTATTGTGTGGAAGATGATTGTTTGCAGAGAAAACAAGTAAAACAAGTATTGCAACGAGATTTGTATTTCGAGTATTAAAAGAATGGACCGGGGTCCACAGTTCACTAGAGGTGTCTCTCCCATAAGATAAAAGCATGTTGGGTGAACAAATTACGATCGGGCAATTGACAAATAGAGAGGGCATAACAATGCACATACATGACATGATAAGTATAGTGAGATTTAATTGGGCATTACGACAAAGTACATAGACCGCCATCGAACCGCATCTATGCCTAAAAAGTCCACCTTCGAGTTATCATCCGAACCCCTTCCAGTATTAAGTTGCAAAGCAACAGACAATTGCATTAAGTATGGTGCGTAATGTAATCAACAACTACATCCTCGGACATAGCGCCAATGTTTTATCCCTAGTGGCAACAAGACAACACAACCTTAGAACTTTCGTCACTCGTCCTGGTGTCAATGCGGGCATGAACCCACTATCGAGCATAAATACTCCCTCTTGGAGTTAAAAGTAAAAACTTGGCCAGAGCCTCTACTAGAAACGGAGAGCATGCAAGATCATAAACAACACATATGTAATAACTTGATAATTAACATGACATGGTATTCTCTATCCATCGGATCCCGACAAACACAACATATAGAATTACAGATAGATGATCTTGATCATGTTAGGCAGCTCACAAGATCCAACAATGAAGCACAATGAGGAGAAGACAACCATCTAGCTACTGCTATGGACCCATAGTCCAGGGGTGAACTACTCACTCATCACTCCGGAGGCGACCATGGCGGTGTAGAGTCCTCCGGGAGATGAATCCCCTCTCCGGCAGGGTGCCGGAGGAGATCTCCGGAATCCCCCGAGATGGGATCGGCGGCGGCGGCGTCTCGGTAAGGTTTTCCGTATCGTGGTTTTTCGCATCGGGGGTTTCGCGACGGAGGCTTTAAGTAGGCGGAAGGGCGAGTCGGGGGCCGGATGAGGGGGCCACACCATAGGGCGGCGCGGGCCCCCACGGGCCGCGCCGCCACGTGGTGTCGCCACCTCGTGGCCCCACTTCGTGTGTTCTTCGGTCTTACGGAAGCTCCGTGGAAAAATAGGCCCACGGGTCTTCGTTTCGTCCAATTCCGAGAATATTTCGTTACTAGGATTTCGAAACCAAAAACAGCAGTAAAACAGAACCGGCACTTCGGCATCTTGTTAATAGGTTAGTTCCGTAAAATGCACGAATATGACATAAAGTGTGCATAAAACATGTAGGTATCATCAATAATATGGCATAGAACATAAGAAATTATCGATACGTCGGAGACGTATCAAGCATCCCCAAGCTTAGTTACGCTGCGTCCCGAGCGAGTAAAACGATAACAAAGATAATTTCTGAAGTGACATGCCATCATAACCTTGATCATACTATTTGTAAACATATGTAGTGGATGCAGCGATCAAAACAATGGTAATGACATGAGTAAACAAGTGAATCATAAAGCAAAGACTTTTCATGAATAGTACTTCAAGACAAGTATTAATAAGTCTTGCATAATAGTTAACTCATAAAGCAATAAATCAAAGTAAAGGCATTGAAGCAACACAAAGGAAGATTAAGTTTCAGCGGTTGCTTTCAACTTGTAACATGTATATCTCATGGATAATTGTCAACATAGAGTAATATAACAAGTACAATATGCAAGTATGTAGGAATCAATGCACAGTTCACACAAGTGTTTGCTTCTCGAGGTGGAGAGAGATAGGTGAACTGACTCAACATAAAAGTAAAGAGAATGGTCCTTCAAAGAGGAAAGCATCGATTGCTATATTTGTGCTAGAGCTTTTATTTTGAAAACATGAAACAATTTTGTCAACGGTAGTAATAAAGCATATGAGTTATGTACATTATATCTTACAAGTTGCAAGTCTCATGCATAGTATACTAATAGTGCCCGCACCTTGTCCTAATTAACTTGGACTACCGGATCTTTGCAATGCACATGTTTTGACCAAGTGTCACAATGGGGTACCTCCATGTCGCCTGTACAAAGGTCTAAGGAGAAAGCTCGCATTTTGCATTTCTCGCTTTTGATTATTCTCAACTTAGACATCCATACCGGGACAACATGGACAACAGATAATGGACTCCTCTTTAATGCATAAGCATGTGGCAACAATTATTATTCTCATATGAGATTGAGGATATATGTCCAAACTGAAACTTCCACCATGAATCATGGCTTTAGTTAGCGGCCCAAAGTTCTTCTCTAACAAAATGCATGCTCCAACCATGAAGGTGGTAGATCTCTCTTACTTCAGACAAGACGGACATGCATAGCAACTCACATGATATCCAACAAAGAATAGTTGATGGCGTCCCCGAGAACATGGTTATCGCTCAACAAGCAACTTAATAAGAGATAAAGTGCATAAGTACATATTCAATACTACAATAGTTTTTAAGCTATTTGTCCCATGAGCTATATATTGCAAAGGTGAATGATGGAGTTTTAAAGGTAGCACTCAAGCAATTTACTTTGGAATGGCGGATAAATACCATGTAGTAGGTAGGTATGGTGGACACAAATGGCATAGTGGTTGGCTCAAGTATTTGGGATGCATGAGAAGTATTCCCTCTCGATACAAGGTTTAGGCTAGCAAGGTTATTTGAAACAAACACAAGGATGAACGGTACAGCAAAACTCACATAAAAGACATATGGTAAACATTATAAGACTCCATACCGTCTTCCTTGTTGTTCAAAACTCAATACTAGATGTTATCTAGACTCTAGAGAAACCAAATATGCAAACCAAATTAGCAAGCTCTAAGTATTTCTTCATTAATGGGTGCAAAGTATATGATGCAAGAGCTTAAACATGAGCACAACAATTTCCAAGTATCAAATTATCCAAGACATTATAGCAATTTACTACATGTATCATTTTCCAATTCCAACCATATAACAATTTAACGAAGATGAAACTTCGCCATGAATACTATGAATAGAGCCTAAGGACATATTTGTCCATATGCAACAGCGGAGCGCGTCTCTCTCCCATAAAGTGAATGCTAGGATCCATTTTATTCAAACAAAACAAAAAACAAAAACAAACCGACGCTCCAAGCAAAGTGCATAAGATGTGACGGAATAAAAATATAATTTCGGGGAGGAACCCGATAATGTTGTCGATGAAGAAGGGGATGCCTTGGGCATCCCCAAGCTTAGACGCTTGAGTCTTTTTAGAATATGCAGGGGTGAACCACCGGGGCATCCCCAAGCTTAGAGCTTTCACTCTCCTTGATCATATTGCATCATACTCCTCTCTTGATCCTTGAAAACTTCCTCCACACCAAACTCGAAACAACTCATTAGAGGGTTAGTGCATAATAAAAATTCACATGTCCAGAGGTGACACAATCATTCTTAACACTTCTGGACATTGCATAAAGCTACTGGACATTAGTGGATCAAAGAAATTCATCCAACATAGCAAAAGAGGCAATGCGAAATAAAAGACAGAATCTGTCAAAACAGAACAGTCCGTAAATATGGATTTTATTAGGCCACCAGACTTGCTCAAATGAAAATGCTCAAATTGAATGAAAGTTGCGTACATATCTGAGGATCATGCTCGTAAATTGGCGTAATTTTCTGAGCTACCTACAGGGAGATAGACCCAGATTCGTGACAAGCAAAGAAATCTGGAACTGCGCAGTAATCCAAATCTAGTACTTACTTTTCTATCAAAGACTTTACTTGGCACAACAAAACATAAAACTAAGATAAGGAGAGGTTGCTACAGTAGTAAACAACTTCCAAGACACAAATATAAAACAAAAATACTGGAGTAAAAACATGGGTTGTCTCCCATAAGCGCTTTTCTTTAACGCCTTTCAGCTAGGCGCAGAAAGTGTTTCTCAAGTGTTATCGAAGGGTGGTGCGTCAACCTTACCTTGGGCTTTACCCTTACCTTTCTTATTGTTTTTCTTTCCCTTTGGTTTAGGAAATATATGATTTCCCCCTGGTATAGAGGTGAATTTCAGAGTGCCTTCTCCCACATCAATGACTTCTCCCAATAGTTTCAACAGGGATCTCCCGAGTATGATTTTTCCTGTTTCAATAACAAGATAATCAATGGATATTGTTCTTCCAAGTATGGTTGTATGCACACCTGCAGCTACTCCCTTAGGAATTATAATAGAGTTATCAATGAGAGTTATTTCTTCTCCTCCTTCATCGACTCCCCAAAGTTTCAAAGATTTATAAATGCTTTCGGGCATAAGGCAAAATTCATACATAATATCACGAGTAGGGCATGAAGAGTTCGATCACCGATAACAATTTTAACAACAGGATCCCACAATGAAAGTTCAGAGTTCACTAAAACTTGATCAAGACGGTTACGAATGTATCCATAATTTTCATTTAAGCGAGATGCACTTGTCTCAAGAGTGTTTAATCTATTATGAATGCTGATAAGGGCTGAATCAAAATTATTAGCTGAATCATGTGACGCAACCAACTTCTTTATGGCATTAAAAGCTTGATCCCCATTGCAATGGAGGAAATATCCTCCCACTAAAGTATCCAAAGCATATCTATAGCGAACCATAAGACCAAAATAAAAATTACTAAGGAGCAAACTTAGAGTCATTTGAGGTTCAGTTTCACGATAAGAAGTAAAAATTCTAGACCAAGCATCCTTAAAACTCTCCTCATCCACTTGTTTAAAAGTGAAGACTAATTCTTCAAGCGAAGAAGTAACAGGTTCAGAGCTAGACATGGTAACAAAAGTAACTAAATATTTTTTTGTATTTTTAATATAGAGTGCAAGACAATAAAGCAAACTAAATAAAGTAGATGCAAGTAAACTAATTTTTTTGTGTTTTTGATATGGCAAACAAGACAGTAAATAAAGTAAAGCTAGCAACTAATTTTTTTGTGTTTTGATATAATGCAGCAAACAAAGTAGTAAATAAAATAAAGCAAGACAAAAACAAAGTAAAGAGATTGAGAAGTGGAGACTCCCCTTGCAGCGTGTCTTGATCTCCCCGGCAACGGCGCCGAGAAATTTGCTTGATGCGTGTAGTTGACACGTCCGTTGGGAACCCCAAGAGGAAGGTGTGATGCGCACAGCGGCAAGTTTCCCTCAGTAAGAAACCAAGGTTTAATCGAACCAGTAGGAGTCAAGAAGCATGTTGAAGGTTGATGGCGGCGGGATGTAGTGCGGCGCAACACCAGAGTTTCCGGCGCCAACGTGGAACCTGCACAACACAACCAAAGTACTTTGCCCCAACGAAACAGTGAGGTTGTCAATCTCACCGGCTTGCTGTAACAAAGGATTAACCGTATTGTGTGGAAGATGATTGTTTGCAGAGAAAACGAGTAAAACAAGTATTGCAGCAGATTTGTATTTCGAGTATTAAAAGAATGGACCGGGGTCCACAGTTCACTAGAGGTGTCTCTCCCATAAGATAAAAGCATGTTGGGTGAACAAATTACAGTCGGGCAATTGACAAATAGAGAGGGCATAACAATGCACATACATGACATGATAAGTATAGTGAGATTTAATTGGGCATTACGACAAAGTACATAGACCGCCATCCAACCGCATCTATGCCTAAAAAGTCCACCTTCGAGGTTATCATCCGAACCCCTTCCGAGTATTAAGTTGCAAAGCAACAGACAATTGCATTAAGTATGGTGCGTAATGTAATCAACAACTACATCCTCGGACATAGCGCCAATGTTTTATCCCTAGTGGCAACGACACAACACAACCTTAGAACTTTGCATCACCTTGTCCCAGGTGTCAATGCGAGGCATGAACCCACTATCGAGCATAAATACTCCCTCTTGGAGTTAAAAGTAAAAACTTGGCCAGAGCCTCTACTAGAAACGGAGAGCATGCAAGATCATAAACAACACATATGTAATAACTTGATAATTAACATGACATGGTATTCTCTATCCATCGGATCCCGACAAACACAACATATAGAATTACGAGATAGATGATCTTGATCATGTTAGGCAGCTCACAAGATCCAACAATGAAGCACAATGAGGAGAAGACAACCATCTAGCTACTGCTATGGACCCATAGTCCAGGGGTGAACTACTCACTCATCACTCCGGAGGCGACCATGGCGGTGTAGAGTCCTCCGGGAGATGAATCCCCTCTCCGGCAGGGTGCCGGAGGAGATCTCCGGAATCCCCGAGATGGGATCGGCGGCGGCGGCGTCTCGGTAAGGTTTTCCGTATCGTGGTTTTTCGCATCGGGGGTTTCGCGACGGAGGCTTTAAGTAGGCGGAAGGGCGGAGTCGGGGGCCGGATGAGGGGCCACACCATAGGGCGGCGCGGGCCCCCCGGGCCGCGCCGCCACGTGGTGTCGCCACCTCGTGGCCCCACTTCGTGTGTTCTTCGGTCTTCTGGAAGCTCCGTGGAAAAATAGGCCCCCGGGTCTTCGTTTCGTCCAATTCCGAGAATATTTCGTTACTAGGATTTCCGAAACCAAAAACAGCGAGAAAACGAGAACGGCACTTCGGCATCTTGTTAATAGGTTAGTTCCAGAAAATGCACGAATATGACATAAAGTGTGCATAAAACATGTAGGTATCATCAATAATATGGCATAGAACATAAGAAATTATCGATACGTCGGAGACGTATCAATCGCCATGGGCAACTTCTTCCACATCCAGCCGAGCTCCTATCAGCCGGCCTCAGCGCCCCTCACGCATGCTTGGATGGTGCCGGTCGGCACGATCAACCTCTTCGTCGGGCTCGCCAGCGTCAGCGACCCCACTGAGCCTCGCCCTGGCCAGCTGCACGACCCCTTCGCGCCGGGGCAACTCCTCACCGCCACTCTCCCAGTCACCGGCGAAGTATACGTCGAGGGTGAGTCGGCCCTGGAGGACGACGCCGACTCGGCGGCCACGGCGTTGGTCGCCGGATCCACCGCTGCGGCATCAGTCACCGAGTCCACCGCCACATCGTCGTTCGCCGGTTCTATCACCCGAGCGACTTCGAGGACGACTCCGTCCTCCCCCTCTTCGGCAGCGACTCCGAGTCGGACTCCGTCGACGCCCCGCACTACCAATATCCAATCGCCATCTTCATGGCGGGAGGCGAGGAAGTGCCTCTAAACGACGCCTTATCCACGCCCCTCCCAGCAACCGCCAACACGACCGAGATCGAGGCGCATCGGGCGGCCCTTGAGGAGTAGAGGAAGAAGGAGCTCACCGAGCGGCAGAAAATCCGCCTCGAGCAAGATGAAGTGAGAGCTGTGTCTCACTACCGCCAACAGCGCAATCGCCTGTGCATGGAGCGCGCTCGCGCGCATGACTTCCCCAGCGCCCGCCTCAACTTCGACGACCCAGATGGAGAAGTCCGGGCCGCCCGAGTCCAGAACCCCGACATCCCCGAATCAAGTCGGGCTGCCGCCGGCAGAGCGGCACATGGAGCACCACCGCCACCGCCACCGCCACCACCGCCACCACTGCCACCACTGCAACCACTCGCCACACTCGGGGACTGGCCCCCGCAGCAGACTCGCCACGCTCGGGGACTGGCCCCCGCAGTGGACTCGCCACGCTCGGGGACTGGCCCCCAAAGCGGACTCGCCACGCTCGGGGACTGGCCCCCGCATCGGACTCGCCACGCTCGGGGACTGGCCCCCGCAGCGGACTCGCCACGCTCGGGCACTGGCCACCGAAGCGGACTCGCCACGCTCGGGTACGGGCCCCCGCAACGGGTAAGCCATGCTCAGGGACTGGCCCCTCGACGGACTCGCCGCGTTCGGTGACGGACGGCGCCATGGTTTCCCACAAAAATAACGAAAGGGAGGAAAACTTACCGAGAAGCTGTCGTGACATTTCATGGACGAAGGCCTCGAAACTGGTCTTTTCGGCTTGCACCGTCAAGACAACGTCCTCTGAGGCCGCCTTCTCCGCGGCAAGCTCCTTGGCGTGCTGCAGCTTTAGGGCTGCAAGCTCCTCCCGCAGCGCCCCGGGCAGCGTCCCTGTCCTCCGCCGCGGCCTCAAGCTTGCCCTTATACTCGGCAATGATGTCCTCGAGTACCTTACCCTTGTCCTCCAGGACCTTGGTAAGGGCTGCGACCTCCGCCTTCGCCTTCACCTTCTTCTTCGCCTCCTCGGCCTGCGTCGCCCGGAATTCAGCCTCCCGGTAGAAGGATTCCTTCACGAACCCTTCGCGGGCCTCGGCAAGCGCCTTCTCCTGCGCCTCTGCTACAGAAAACGGACGATAATGAGAACAACTCCAATCACGCGGAAACAAAATCAAGCACACAGACAAAAAAAAGAAGAACTCACTGCCAATGGCGATGAGTTGGCGGTTCTTCTTTGCTGCCTCCTCCACAAGCGTCGTTAGTCGCTTCATCTCCGCCTGCACAACAGAAGAACGATTGTAAGTAACAAGAGTAGGTCGGTTCCAAAAAGGAGACTCGACTCGCCCCTTCAGCCCAAGTCGACCCTGGGGGACTGGGGGGGGGAGACCGGACCGCAAGCAAGGAAAGCTTACCACATGAACTTCACCGAGCGTCGTGTGAAGCTCAGTGAAGGACAAAGTCGACAGCGGAGGTCGGCGCGACTCGTGCGTCCCGCCCCCTGCACCACCACCTCAGTCGACGGTGTCCCCTCAGCCGGCGCCTCGGGATCGCTGGGACGAGCTTGATCCCTGGCGGCCTTCGTCCGGCGCTCCCTCATCTTCGCCAAGAGGCCGCTCCCCTCAGCAGCGCCCCGCTCCTTCTCCACCACGGGAGGTATGGCATCCAGACTTCGAGCCGTCGCCGACTCGGCGCCTGCCGTCTCCTCCTCCACCACGGTGGGAGCGACGTCCGGACCCCGGGCCATGGCCGTCTCCACGGCCGCCTTCGTCACCTCGCCGCTGCTCGCGCTCGCCGAGGGGCCACCTCCGGCGACTGGCTTGGCGAAACTGGCAGTCGCGTCCTCCGCCTTGCTCACGATGGCGGGCTCTTCCCGCCATGAGGCTAGGTTCGCGGGGTCGGCGGCCACCTTCTTTGACTCAGCGGCCTTCTTCAGCTCAGCCTCCTTCTTCGCCTCGGCGACCCTTGTAGCCGCCGCTCCGCCGACCGGGGTGGGCCTCGACAGAACCTTCCTCTTCTACCTGCAGAAGATCGACGTGAGCTCCTCGCTAACCCAGCGAACGGTGATACAAGAGTCAACGAGGAGTGCTTACTTCACCGCCGGAATCGCCTTCACGCCTCGGCCGACTCGGGCCCCGGCATCGAGGGCGTCCTTCAGGGGCGCCAAAGCTCTGTGGCGCCCTCAAGGATGGTCTGACGCAACCGCTTGGACCGCGGCTCGTCTCCCCCCTTCACGGGTCCTTTTCCTTCCGGTGGCGAGGTCGCCTCCTCTTCCTCGTCATCTTCCGGGGCGTCCGCCCCCGGCGCGCCCTGCGACGAGGAGGTCGCCCCTCTCTTCGTACCACGCGGAAGTCGGACGAAGTCCCTTGATGCGCGTAGTTGACACGTCCGTTGGGAACCCCAAGAGGAAGGTGTGATGCGCACATCAGTAAGTTTTCCCTCAGTAAGAAACCAAGGTTTATCGAACCAGTAGGAGCCAAGAAGCACGTTGAAGGTTGATGGCGGCGGAGTGTAGTGCGCGCAACACCAGGGATTCCGGCGCCAACGTGGAACCTGCACAACACAATCACAGAACTTTGCCCCAACGTAACAGTGAGGTTGTCAATCTCACCGGCTTGCCGTAAACAAAGGATTAGATGTATAGTGTGGATGATGATGGTTTGTTTGCGAAGAACGAGTAGAGAACAATTGCAGTAGATTGTATTTCAGATGTAAAGAATAGGACCGGGGTCCACAGTTCACTAGTGGTGTCTCTCCCATAAGATAAACAGATGTTGGGTGAACAAATTACAGTTGGGCAATTGACAAA
Organism: Lolium rigidum; assembly: GCF_022539505.1. Lineage (NCBI taxonomy): Eukaryota > Viridiplantae > Streptophyta > Magnoliopsida > Poales > Poaceae > Lolium > Lolium rigidum. The sequence continues at coordinate 210,288,091 of NC_061514.1, forward strand.
TAAAGAAGGCATAATAATGCACATACATATATCATGATGAGTACTATGAGATTTAATTAGGGCATTACGACAAAGTACATAGACCGCTATCCAGCATGCATCTGTGCCTAAGAAGTCCACCTTCAGGTTATCATCCGAACCCCTTCCGGTATTAAGTTGTAAACAACAGACAATTGCATTAAGTATGGTGCGTAATGTAATCAACACAAATATCCTTAGACAAAGCATCGATGTTTTATCCCTAGTGGCAACAGCACATCCACAACCTTAGAACTTTCTGTCACTGTCCCAAATTTAATGGAGGCATGAACCCACTATCGAGCATAAATACTCCCTCTTGGAGTCACAAGTATCAACTTGGCCAGAGCCTCTACTAGCAACGGAGAGCATGCAAGAACATAAATAACATATATGATAGATTGATAATCAACTTGACATAGTATTCAATATTCATCGGATCCCAACAAACACAACATGTAGCATTACAAATAGATGATCTTGATCATGATAGGCAGCTCACAAGATCTAACACGATAGCACAATGAGGAGAAGACAACCATCTAGCTATCGCTATGGACCCATAGTCCGAGAGTGGACTACTCACACATCGATCCGGAGGCGATCATGGCGATGAAGAGACCTCCGGGAGATGATTCCCCTCTCCGGCAGGGTGCCGGAGGCGATCTCTCGAATCCCCCGAGATGGGATTGGCGGCGGCGGCGTCTCAGTAAGGTTTTCCGTATCGTGGCTCTCGGTACTGGGGGTTTCGCGACGAAGGCTTTAAGTAGGCGGAAGGGCAGGTCAAGAGGTGCCACGGGGGCCCCACACAACAGGGCCGCACGGGCCCCTTGCTGGCCGCGCCGCCCTGTTGTGGCGGCGCCTCGTGGCCCCACTTCATCTCTCCCTCGGACTTCTGGAAGCTTCGTGCAAAAATAGGACCACGGGCGTTGATTTCGTCCAATTCCGAGAATATTTCCTTACTAGGATTTCGAAACCAAAAACAGCGAAAACAGACAATCGGCTCTTCGGCATCTCGTCAATAGGTTAGTGCCGGAAAATGTATAATAATGACATATAATGTGTATGAAACATGTGAGTATCATCATAAAAGTAGCATGGAACATAAGAAATTATAGATACGTTTGGGACGTATCATCCCTCACGTTGGAGTCCGACTCGGTGCGCTCCCCTTCGTCCTCCTCGCCCTCGGTCATCTCCGAAGGTTCTTTCCCCGCGAGTGGGGGGAGATGGTCAGCGACCTTCCGCCATCGTTGCATCCAGGCCGAGAAAGTGCGTCAGCGGACTCGGAACTCGAATCAAGCATTCGAAATTACTAAAAAAGATGGACTAGTACCTGGGGCGCCGGCTTGTCCTCGGAGAAGGGCTGTAGCCCGTCGTCGAAGGAGGTGAAGGCGGCCGTGGTGACCTTGGCGAGTGCCTTCCGATACTCGGCCTCGTCCCACTCGGTCGCCGTCGACCGTGTGCAGTCGTTTTGCCCCCGGTACTCCCACATAAAGTGGCCTCGGCAGCGCAGAGGAATCTAGCGGCGACCAAGCCAGCAGTTGTACATATTGGCCGCTGTCAGCCCGCCATCCTTCAGCGCCTGGATCGCCAGGCGCATCTCCTTCACCACCTCCTCCTGGTTGCACGGCAGCGACCGCACGTTGAGGCGCCGAGGGACGCTCGGCTCGGGTGTGTACTGGGGAATACGAACCCCGCCCGGGGGAGTGTACTCCTGGGCGTAGAACCAGAACCGGCGCCACTGCGATTGCGCTTTCTTGGGGAGCGCCATGTCAATGAAGCTCTCCCTCGACTTCACCTAGAAAGTGACCCCGCCGTTCGGGATGAGCGCCTGGTCGCTCTTGCTGGCCCTGGTCGCCCGCCCATGGAAGATCGACACCCATAGGGGGAAGTAGGGCGGGCAGCCCAAGTAGCATTCGCAAAGCACCACGAACAGCGAGATCTGCTGAACGCTGTGCGGCCCGAGGTCGGAGACCTTGATGTTGTAGAAGGCCAGGAGCTGCCGGAAGAAGTCGGAGGTGGGGAGAGCAAAGCCGCGGTCGAGGAAGCTCAGAAAGATCACAAACTCCCCGGGCCTCGGGAGCGGCTCCACCTCGTTTGCTGCCGGGACTCGCCATCGCTCCTGCTTGAACTCGGGAATGATCCTGGAAGCGACATACGAGAGGAGGGATTCCCGCGTGACCTTCGATTTGCCCCAGCCTTTCGTCGCCATGGATGCGTGTGGAACTCGGAATGGGGAGGAGATGAAGAGAAAAGGAGGGAAGAGTGCGGTGGAATGATAAGCCGTAATCCCAGGGGCAGCCCTTTATACCGCCGTACTCGCCCGGAATAGGGATAAGATCCGCCCGTTAATTCGTTCCGGAATTGCTGCCCTGCAATCAACGGTCGAGATTTGCGCCGGCTCAGGCTGAATAGCCATTAAACTAGCCGTTTGCGGTCACGTCAGGCCCAACGGTCATAAACATGCAAACGGTTCGTGCCTCGGTCAACATGAAATCTAGCCGTTGTCTCCTCCACGTGTCTCCGTGATGGATGTGCGCCGACTGGCAGACTCCGACTGGCCAACACCGACTGTTAGACGACGACTGGCTAACGCCGACTGTCATACGCCAACTGGCTGATCAAGCTCTGGCGACTGGAGACTGGCGCTGAACCTGCGACTTTATTTCTGAGAGCCCGATGGTGACTCACCTTGATCCATCACCGCGCCTCTTCAAGACTCGCCTCAGATCCACGCTTCATCACCACCGCGCTCGGGGACTACTGATGGGGATATGCCCATAGGGGCTGGGTCGCCAGTCCCACTCGCCATGAAGATCTAGGCCCGGGTGGGCCGCCAGTCGCCCAAGCGACTGGGCCCTAAAGCGACTGGGCCGTGATCCCAGGGTGAAGATCCGCGCGACCAGATAAGAAGATTTCTTTCGAGAGGGGTGGCTAATCACGGATTAGTATCAACTGACACGATTCGGAGTTATCTTCATGTAACCCTAGGTCGGGGGTACTTATATAAACCCCCGAGCTTAAACCCTAGAGGACACATTACCTGAGATCGAATATTCCCTTGTAAGCTCTTGGCGTAGCCGCCGACTGAGCCCCCCATTGTAATTCTCCACTGAGTAATAGATCTAGCAGGACGTAGGCCTTTTACTCTCCGGAGGGGCAGAACCTGGGTAAACCCTTGCGTCCCGTGCACCTCGATCCGCAGATGGCCATGTCTCCTTGCCCCCGAATCAACGAAGTGCTACCCCCGGTAGTACCTGCCGTGGTCACATCCACGACATATGGTCTCACTATTTTTTTTCATTATACTTTGACCGTAGCCAAATTCAAAATCTCATCCCAGCGGCAAAACTTCCCACACACAAAATACAAATATTTCACACCCTTCCAAATTCTCATTCTAACCCTGTGGAGATGACAGCAAAGTCGGTTGGTGGGGGGTCTGCCCGTCATTTTTTCAATCACAACCTCCCTAGCCCGGGAAACCCTCCGAAAAAATTCATTTCCCTCTGTTTCTCCTTCGAGACCACCAACCGGAACATACCAAGTCCCTCTCGCTCCCACCTCCACGGCCACCGCACCAAAACATCCCTGCCGAACTTCCCTGGCCTACCCGAGGCCGCGCGATCCTCCTCATCCGGCTGTCTGCCAGAGCCGCTTCATCGACACCGTCATCAACCGGACCGTATCATCCCCACCGAACCTCGAAACCGTATACTCATCCAGCAGAGTACCGCAGTCGTTTCAGCTGCGGTATCGTCCACCCCACCGAAGCCACTTCGCTGGATACGTCGTCCACCGCATCGGACCTAGCCCACCGACACCGGTGTGCATGAACCGAATCTGCTTCACCGGCGTCGTGCACGATCCACACCTATCTAAACTCTTCTACTGTCGCTTTTCTAGTGTTGCCTGCAAGTTCTTGTTTAATCTTGGGGGAACCTGTTTGTGCTAACGACGCGCCGTTACGTTTTTGCAGATGAGATGAGTAACCATGAAGTGTAATGGCCGTTTCTCCAACCCCAAGTAGCACATGTAGTGTACTTCATCACCGGATCTATAAACCCCAGGAAGGTTTGCAGTGACTCCCACAAAGTGCTTCTCCTAATATAAGTCCCTTGTTTTAGCGACATGTTTAGGGTTCAGATGCTTGTCTGTCTGAAGCTCTTTAAGTTCATTCCTAGCTATGACAGTAACACCCTACAATTTTCTAGTTCATTGCTAAATTTAAGCGATCGAACATTTTGGTTTGCATTCCCTGCTCTGTAGATGTAGCCATCATAATTTCTATCTTGCTCAGTCGTTGTTACAAAATTTATAGCCTGATACTGTTTTATTCATGCCAATCTTGTTCTCCCTGAACATGTTGGTTTGCATTCCCTGTACTACAGGTGATAACATTGTTATTTCTATCTACTTCATCGTAAGCTAACAAAGTAACTGACTACTATTAGTTCCTGCATGCTATCGCTCTGATATCCGGCAGTATAAATTTATTTAAACTTGTCACACTAGCTACTTCGATAATAATTTTGTGTGCCATCGGTTTCTCCAAAAGCTGCAACATTATCTCGCTTCTCTTAGTTTGCATGGCACTCACACATGGAATGTTGAACATATTGGTTTGCATTCCCTCTTCAGCTCTTCTACAAGTTCATAGGTGATCCCACTATATTTTGTATTTGGTCCATCCTTAGCTCCAACATTAACTATCCTCTTCGTGTTGCTCATTACAAATTTATGTCCCAAAACATATTGATTTTCATTCCCTTCACTACAAGTTCAGGAATGATGCTGTTATAATTCGTATCTGGTTCATTCCTATCTATTACAGTAACATCCTGCAATTATTTAGTACATGGCCAATTTTAAGTAATTGCACATATTGGTTCACATTCCCTGCTCTATAGCTTTTACCATCTTAACATCTATTTGGCTCATTGTTTGTTACAAAAGTAACAGCCTCCTATTACGTAGTTCATGCCGAATTGAAGTCACTGAACCTGTTACTGTGCATTCCCTGTACAAGTAATACCATTATTATTTGTACCTGGTTCGTCGTGAGCTACTAAATTAAATACCTGCTATCAGTTCATTCACTACCATCTATGTGCTGCATGTTACGTATTTTAAGTCCCTGAACGCATTGATTAGCATTCCCTGCACAACAAAGTTCAGATTATAATTCCTTCATGGTTTGTTACTAGCTATGACAGTAAAATGCTTCTATTATTTAGCTCATGGCCAATTTAAGTAATTGAGCATGTTGGTTTGCATTACCTGCTCTATAGTTGTTGACATTATAACTACTATCTGGTTCATTCCTTTTTACAAAAGTAAGTGCCTTCTATTATGTAGTAGTTGATGTCAATTTGGAAATATCTGAACATGTTGGCCTGCTTTTGCTGCACTGCAAATGATACAACTATTGTATCTATCTGGTTTGTCATAAGCTAGGCCAGTAACTGCTGCTCTGGTTCAAGTACGTGTACCTTTCGTATTGCTATAGGCCTGTGTGTGTATATATGCATGAACACACATTCTTGAGATATTCCATCCACATATATAGTGTAATTATGTAGCCCATCGCTCACTATTTTTGGTGTTTAATGCATGAATACCACTGGGATGAAGAGAGCACATACATATTGTTTATCATGCTAGAACTCGTATGTGTATGACTGGTCGTCTCTTGATGCAGAATAACAAAAAACTCTGTTTATAAATAAGGGCAACATCGGACATCTTCAACGAGTGTATCAACATGGCGATCTGCATGGGACTTGACAGTAGTAAGTATGTTGTTTTATTCTGACGTGCTTGGTTATATAACCCACAAAATAATTTGATTGCTTGTTTATCTTGCACTATCTCAGCTGGTCAATGATTAGAACATCACATTTTTTTTGTGTTGGATTATACACATCAAAAGGAAGCTCACAGCTTATTATTTGCCATATGTCCACCTTAAAATGTTATGGTTGTTGCTATGCGGCATGCACTCTTTATTTGCTTATTGGTAGTCTATATTAGCCCCATATCGGTAGACTACCTATGCGGATTACAATGATCTTGTTGTAACGAGGAAATGGTGAGTTCCAAATTCTTTGGAAAACAACATTATAGTGTCTAGGCCTTTTCATTGTTGTTGTCTTAACTTGTAATGTCTTTGTTTCAGATCTAGGTGGTGCACGGACAACATGAAAGATTGCCGAATCCCTTCATTGTATTGCTAGGTTTAATTACAATTCAATTTCTCTTGGTTCTGTAATATTTTTTCAAAGCCTTGCAGCTGATTTAATATTTAGTTAGTTTCTATGGTTCTTTCGCGCATTCTTTCTATGGTTCTTGTGGTAAGTGAGGGTATCTGACTGAAATCATGTGAAGCGTAAATATTCTCAGTATGTCACCGGTCGTTGTTGGTGCAAACTAAATCACACATTTCCATCCCGGCAACGGACCAATTAAGCGAAATCACATATGGCCGGCCCGCAAAATTCTAAAGCGCCTTACAGGCCGGTATGTTAACATAGCAATTCGCAGATGAGCCGGCCCAACAAGTAACAACGGGCTTCACGCAGTGATACGTCCAATTTGCATCATTATTTTATATCATAATTTACCGTTATTCATTGACATATTTCATGTTTAGAGGTGATACTTATGTCATTCTATCTATTTTTGCATGTTTAATGATTATTGGAGAATTAACCACCGGAGCCAGGATTCTGCTGGAAAAAGGACCGTCAAGACACCATATTTCTGAAGAACAACAATTCCCAGAGAATATACGAAAAACCCTATTTTTCCAAATGACGGAGGAAGCCAGAAGGGGAGGTCGAGATGGGCCCTGAGGGGGCCAGACCACCCCTAGGCGCGGGCCAGCCTCAGGCAGTGGCTAGGCATAGTCTAGGCGCCCTGGCCCACTTCTGACAACGCCCCCTCGCGTATTTCAACCCCTCGGGAAACCTAAGATCAGGGGAGCGACCAGAGAAATATTCCGTCGCTGCTACGTGGCGGAGAACCAGAGAGAGAAAAGCTCTCCGCATGCTGAAATCTGCCGAGGAAATTCCTTCCCGGAGAGGGGAGATCGTCGCCATCGCCACCGCCATCGAGCTGGACTTCATCAAGATCATCATCACCATCATCTCCACCAAGAGTGCCATCATCCCCGCCGTCTTCACGCCGTCCCGCTGTAACATCTTGGGTTTGATACTTGTCTAGTTCATAGGGGAAACTTTACCAGTGTTGATTACTCCTTGTAGTTGATGCTATTGAGTGAAACCATTGTATTAAGGTTTATGTCCAGATTGTTATTCATCATCATATCACCTCTGATTGTGATCCATATGATGTCTCGTGAGTAGTTCGTTTAGTTCTTGAGGACATGGGAGAAGTCATGCTGTTAGTAGTGGAACTATGTTGAGTAATATGCAATGATTTGATATTTAAGTTGTGGTGCTATTCTTCTAGTGGTGTCATCTGAACGTCGACTACATGATACTACACCTTTATGGGCCTAGGGGAATGCGTCGTGTATTTGGCTACTAATTGTGGGGTTGCGGGAGCGACAGAAACCCAAACCCCTGTTAGGAAACCGATGCACGAGGGAGTGTAGGATCTCAAAGTTTAAGGCTGTGGTTAGATTTTATCTTAATTACTTTCTTGTAGTTGCGGATGCTTGCAAGAGGTATAATCACAAGTATGTATTAGTCCAAGTATGGGGTAGTACATTAGCATAGGTTCACCCACACAACACTTACCAAATCATTGAAGATTATTCAGCTATGTGAAGCGAAAGCACTTGACGAAATTCCCATATGTCCTTAGGAACGTTTGGTCATCATAAGAACAACAACCGGCTTGTCCTTTGCTATAGAAAGGATTGGGCCACTCACTGCAATTATTATTACTGCATTTTATTTACTCGTACTTTATTTATCTGCAATACCAAATACCCCTGCAAACCTGTTTGCTAGTGTTTACAGTGAATCCTTGATCAAAACTGCTCGTCAACACCTTCTGCTCCTCGTTGGGTTCGACACTCTTATTTATCGAAAGTACTGCGATACAACCCCTATACTTGTGGGTCATCAAGACTATTTTCTGGCGCCATTGCCAGGGAGTGAAGCGCTATCGAAGAGTGGAATTGGTAAAGGTAACTTTTACTGTAAGTGAAGTTTTTTTTTGTCTGCTACTGCTTTATTTCATTATGGAGACGTCTCCGTTTGACTCTCTATTTGGAATTACTACTACCACTGTTACGGTAGTAGATGAACCACCACGTGCTCAATTGGATCCTTTTAAAATACCTATGAAAATTGTTGAACGTGTTATGAATAACTGCTATTATGGAGATGGAACTGTCCATCCGGGTGATCATTTACTCTTTATACATGAATTATGCGAGTTGTTCAAGTCTGCAGGTATATCTATGGATCAAGTTAAGAGGAAATTATTCTCTTTATCACTTAAGGGAAGAGTGGCGAAATGATATAAGATGTTGAAAAGATCAGAATCAAATATATAATTTTTGGCCTCAAGATGGAGAGATTATTTCCCAAGCGTGGGGGAGATTGAAGTCACTAATGCTCAAATGTCCCATTCATCGGCTCCCCAGTAATATTGTTATTAATAACTTCTATGCAAGGCTTTCTCTCCATGATAAGGATTTATTGGGTGCTTCTTGTACCGGATCATTTACACGTATGAAGGAAGAAGCTAAATGGGATGTTCTCGACCGCATTCAGGAAAATACTAAAGGATGGGAGAATGATAAAGGAACAAAGTCGGGTATTAATTATGATTATGAATGCATTGAATCTTTTATGCAAACTGTTGACTTCCGTAATACTAGTGTTATTTATGGTCTTGATTCTCAAATTCTTGCAAATTGTTTTAAGGCTTTTTCCTCTTATCTTGATGTTCCCAAAAAGGAGTGGAACAAGTATCATGCACCTTATAAGGATATTGTTAATTGTGTTTGTACTGTTGATCGTGTTTTGCTTGAACCTTATATTGAGAAAGTATGTTTCCCTGCCAAGGTAAAGGAACATTCTATTGTAACTAGTGTGGTTAATAAAAGAAAAAATAAAGCTATAGAACCTGATGAACAAATAACTATCAAACCTGCGGTAGCAATAGTAAAGGACTTGGTTACTGAAAATGTAGAAGATGGACATATTATATTTTGTGAAGATGCTTCTAATATTGTTTTACATCCTAGTTAATCCAAGAAAATTAGTGTTCATGTGCTTTCTATCAGAATAGGTGATCATTGCTATTATGGTTTATGTGATATTGGTGCAAGTTCTAGTGCTATTCCTTATGAGCTTTAAAGGGAAATTATGCATGACATTGGTTCTTGTGAACTTGAAGAAATTGACGTGGTTATTCAGCTTGCTAATAGATAGACCATCTCTCCGATTGGTAATGTTAGAGATGTGGAAGTTTTATGTGGTAAGATATATATTGCTGATTTCCTAGTACTTGGTTCAGCTGCTAGTAAGACTTGTCCTATAATTTTTGGTAGACCTTTCTTGAATACTTGTGGTGCTATTATAGATTGCAAGAAGGAGAAAATTCTTACTAAATTTTATGGAGATTCTTATGAGTTTAATTTTTCTAAGTTTTCTAAAGCTCCTTATAAAACTGAATGGCCTAATGAAGATTTTAGAGTTGAACAACTTGCTTCTATTGTTGTTGCTCCTAACAATGCTTTGCAGCAATATATGGAGGATCACAAAAGTGAGGTCTTTATGGACGAAAGGAAGGAAATTGACGATATTTTTCTTCGTCAATCGGAGATGCTTAAGCACAATTTACCTGTGGAAGACTTGGGTACCATGCTACCACCCAAGGAGGATCCTGTTTTAGATTTAAAACCTTTACCTAATGATCATAAATATGCTTATATTAATGATAAGAAGATATATCCTGTTATTATTAGTTCTAAACTTTCAAGACAGGAAGAGGAAGCATCGAGGAGCTATGGGATATACACTTGATGATTTGAAGGGGGTTTCTCCTATTATATGTCAGCATGCTATTAATATGGAACCAGATGCAAAGCCAGTTGTTGAACATCAACGCCGTTTAATTCCGAAGATGAAGGATGTGGTAAGAAATGAGGTATTGAAACTTCTTGATGCTGGTATTATTTATCCTATTGCTGATAGTAGATGGGTTAGTCTTGTGCATTGTGTTTCTAAGAAAGGAGGATTTTACTGTTGTGCCTAATGAGAACAATGAACTTATTCCTCAAAGAGTAGTATTTGGTTACAGGATGTGCATTGATTATAGAAAAGTTAACAGAGTTACTAAGAAATATCATTATCCTTTACCTTTTATTGATCAAATGTTGGAAGGTTGTCTATGAAAACTCAATTTTGTTTCCTTGATGGTTATTCTGGGATGCTGGTTTTATTGATCAAATGTTGGAACTTATGCTTATAGACGTATGCCTTTTGGTTTGTGTAATGCTCCTGCTACATTTCAAAGATGCATGTCTGCTATCTTTCATGGTTTTTGTGAAGAAGTTGTGGAAGTATTCATGGACGATTTCTCCGTATATGGGACTTCTTTTGATAACTATTTGCACAATCTTGATAAAGTTTTGCAGAGATGTGAAGAAACTAATCTTGTTCTTAATTGCGAGAAATGCCACTTTATTGTGAATGAAGGAATTGTTCTTGGACATAAAATTTCTGAAAGAGGTATTGAAGTCGACAGAGCCAAAGTGGAAGCAATCAAGAAATGCCCTATCCCAGGGATGTTAAAGGTATTCGTCGTATTCTTGGTGATCTTGGTTTCTATAGGAGGTTTATTAAAGATTTCTATAAAATTTCAAAGCCTCTTACTAATCTTCTCCAAAAGGATGTACCTTTTGTTTTTTATGATGACTGTAAGGAAACTTTTAAAACTGTAAAGAAGGCTTTAACTAATGCTCCGATTGTTCAACCACCTGATTGAAATTTACCCTTTGAAATTATGTGCCATGCTAGTGATTTTGCGGTAGGTGATGTTCTTGGATAGCGAGTAGATAAGAAGTTCAATGTTATTCATTATGCTAGTAAGACTCTTGATGTTGCTCAAAAGAATTATGCTACAACTGAAAAAGAATTTCTAGTTGTAGTCTTTGCTTGTGATAAGTTTAGACCTTATATTGTTGATTCGAAAGTTACTATATATTCATACTGATCATGTGTGACGCCCCGGAACCGGTACCATGAGGATTCCAGCGAACCCGCCGAAATCCGCACGATATCGATCCAGAGACGCCCTCCGACACGACGTGCGCGACGAATCCCACACGTGATGCCAGAGGAATTAACACGAGCGGTAACATTACAACGGGATTACAATAGAGCCCACAAGATACATATATTACAACAACGACTCCAACGAGTCAAGATACAAATATACAATACAAAGATCCAAATCATACGAGAAGATCAAATACGTCCGAGTACGGACAAGATACAAATTGGACTAAGAGTCCCGAAGATAACCGGCGGCGTCCATAACCCTGCCCGGGCCAAGCCGGAAGGGTAACCTTGCTAACGTCGTCATCTCGTACTGTCAAAGTCGGGCCATCGGTTGCGCGACAAAAGGGGAGGAGACAAAAAGAAAGGAAGGCGAGGGTAAGTACCATTGGCACGTACTTGCGAGACAAGACCAGCTATGCTCGCTGGTGGGCGGTATAAACTTCACCCGGCTATATGTGGAGTTTAGCGGCAGCAAAGCTACTATCCAATAGAGACACGCTACAACATCCGTCTACTCAGAGAAGATAAGAGAGCGCACAAGGTAACAGATAAATACTACACAAACATAACCCAGCCGATTACACATATCCCCTCCAACAATTGCGAAGAGGCAATGTAAAAGGCACTCAACGGTGGACAAGTTTTATTGGGTAACGGTTGTAGTAAGGCTATATTACTACGCAAGTTATTATCGGATTATTAGCAACAAGATAACGGTGTAAGTTGTTCTATGATCAAGCTATACAATTCCAAGTCGTCCATAACCGCGGACACGGCTTATCGATAAGATGTACACCCTGCAGGGGTTGCCCAAATGTAACCATACGCATGCTCGAACCCACTTACTACAGGTGGAGTCTCACAACAAGACCGTTCCCAATGCAAGAGAAAGTTTAAGGGGAGCCACCCCACTAAGCTACCGTGACGAAGTTCGGCCGTACTCCGATACGGACCCGGAGGTTTGTGCCAACGGCTAAGCTAAGTGTGAACAACTCTGTCGTCGCTAATCGTTCCACGAGATGAGTACAGAACAGAAATAAACACCCGAAGGCAACAAGAAGTAAATCGTGCATCGTGCATATGAGCAAATAAAACCAAGGTTGTGGCTCCCAATAAACAGACTCGAGGAAAGGTAGTGGGTGATGGGGGTCCCACTCCCCACGTACGGGTAGAGCGCTCAATCTCGGAACAGATAACAAGAACTCGGATCCTAGGGGACATTAGCGAGTCAAAGTTCCGATGCTTTCGCAAAGGGGCTCACAGATGCCTCTGCTTACAATTTTAGTTGTTAACAATTAAGTAAAGCATGTGTATCTCCAACAATTGATATAGCATGTGATAACCTCCCAACAAGATATCCCGAACATCTTGAGATATCAACAAGACCCTAAACTCGCCTACGACTCGCAAAGCTGGCAAACAACAAACAATAGGTAGGGCGAGGAGGTGTATCTCGGACATATAGGTAACAGGTGGATAGGACACGTGGCACAACAGAATCGCAACACAAGGATAGCAATAGATCAAAAGAGCATGTAAAAGTAAAATAGGTGAAGGGGTGGGCTCGCCTGTGGAAAGCTGCAGAAGAACTTGTCGGAGAACTCGTCGTATCTCACATCAACACTTCGTTGTCCTATCCGGGAAGAAGCAAATGCTTGGAACACACAACGTATGCAATCTTACTACTACGGATAAAGAACCGAGCATGCTCAAGATGATATGCATGACATGGCAAGGATGATGCGGCGGTGCAACTTATCCATATTAATCGGAGTCGGAACCCGGACAAGCAAATTAGGTTGGTGTTGCATTTTCTACCGTCAAAGTTAAGTGTTGATTAGCATGGCATAACATGGCAGGGGTGAGCTACATCAATATTAAACGGAGCGAGGAATCCCTAATTGGAGTACCAAAATACTCCGCATATTATGTGAGGTGAATATGCACGACTATCAACGAGCGACATGATGCGAGATGCAAACAGATGAATGGATGGCATAATCATGTCCAGCACATTTTTCTGATCAATTTTCATATAGAACACATTTTATTTCGAATTACAGATTTAAAGTTATTAACAGATTAAGTTTTATTGTTAATTTAAAACATAAAACAGGTTTTATTAAATAGGGAAGGACCCAGAAATCATATTCATACAGGGGGAAGGACCCCGGGTTGATTTTCAAAAGATACAGGGGGTTTTGTTTAAAAGGGAGAGGTCCAGGGGCTGCGGGTTGAGAAGGATAAACATGCAGGGGCCTAGACGAAAAGCGGCAGATCTGGATCTGAGGTGGGGGAGTTTCTCACCGAGCGGTTCGACCCGCGCGTCGCTGACGGGTGGGACCAAAGAAGCGGACGTGGCGGCCAGGCTGGCGAACCATCCAGGCACGCACGGAAAGTGCTCGACGCGGAGATGCCGTGCGCGGCGAAGGGAGACGCGGTGACTGCGGCTCGGCGTCGCGCGGCGCGGGCGTTGCAGAGGGCCCCCGGATGCGCGCGTGAGGGCGTTGGGTGCGCCTCGCCGGCGTGGACCAGAAGATGGCGGCGCCGTCTCCAGGAGGTCGCCGGAGCGTCGTCGTCGGAGGTGTCCTGCGGAGGAGGCGGCCGGCATCAACGACGGGAGGTCGAATCAGGGGACGAAGGAGAAGGGGAGGAGTACTGGGAGGTAGAGGAGATCACCAGGAACAAGCAGGAGGCCACGGCGGATGAAGGGGGAGTCGGTAGCGGCCGGAATCGACGAAGAACCGCGGCGGCCTGAGCGAGGAATCGGCGAATTTCTCGTCGATTGGAGGGGCCCTGGTTCGATTGCTTGCTCGAGGTGGTAGAGGACGACGGTGCGGTTCCAACGGTGGCAGCGGCGAGGCTTGGGGTGGACGGAGCTAGCGGCGCCACGGCAGAGCAGCTCACGGTGGTTGTCTCCGTTGTTCACAGAGAAGAAAAGGGAGAGGGGAAGAAGAGTGGCGGCGCGAGGGGAGGAAGAGTGGGAAAGGCGCTAGGGTTTGGTGCATCTGGGGTGGCTTTAAGAGAGGGGAAAAGGGAAGGTGGCCGCGGTGGTTGAGCTCGGTGGTGGCAGACAGCGATGGGGGGCTCACGCTGCTTTTCGTGGGGAGGAAGAGGACACGAGGGAAGATCCTTTTCCCACGAAGGGGTACGGGCCTGGAGATGGGGAAGGAAGAAAAAGGCCAGGGGGAGAGAGTGGGCCGCCGGGTTGGGCTGACTCGGCCAGGAAGAGATGGGCCAGAGGGGAGAAGGTTGCTGGGCTGCAGGGAGGGAGAGAGAGGTAGAGAGAGCTGGGCCAGGAAGAGAGAGAGCCCAAGGAGAAAGAAAGGGTTTTGTTAAAAGAAGGAGAAGGGAAAGTTTTATTCAACCATATGAGAGGGAAAAGAAAATAGATTAGGGTTTATAAAATAATTTTATTTTGTAAAACAAGGATGCTATGATGCATGATGCATGATGATACACAAAAAGAAAGGAACAGACAAATCTAATAGGGGTGCTACCCGGGGTCGTTACAATCGACACCACTAACAAGGAACCTCGCCCCGAGGTTCCACGTCCAGGTACGGGGGAGAGAGGTGGACTATCGGATCTTCTGGCGACGTGTCGATCTCCTCGACACCACTAACAAGAGTTCTTGCTCCACGTAGATCGGCGACACCACTAACAAGAAGTCGTGGTTACGATGTTGATGATGCATTTGCGTCGGGACCTCCGAAGATCAGAACTAATAGGTGAAAGGTAAAGATCGTCCAACCCACGTAGAGACCTAAGACTCGGAGAAACAGATAAGAGGAGATTCAAAACTCGCAAGGATAAGAGGAGCAAGAATGGCACAAGGAGAAAAATAGAGCTAATCAGATCTATCCAACGAATTTTCAGAAAATAGTTTTGACACTAGACACAACAACGTCCGTTGGCAAGGTTATCCTACAGGCTGGACTAGTGGGGTACGCAGTCAACTCGAGCTACGATACCAACTTGTGACGCCCGGAACCGGTACCATGAGGATTCCAGCGAACCCGCCGAAATCCGCACGATATCGATCCAGAGACGCCCTCCGACACGACGTGCGCGACGAATCCCACACGTGATGCCAGAGGAATTAACACGAGCGGTAACATTACAACAGGATTACAATAGAGCCCACAAGATACATATATTACAACAACGACTCCAACGAGTCAAGATACAAATATACAATACAAAGATCCAAATCATACGAGAAGATCAAATACGTCCGAGTACGGACAAGATACAAATTGGACTAAGAGTCTCGAAGATAACCGGCGGCGTCCATAACCACCGCCTGAGCCAAGCCGGAAGGGTAACCTTGCTAACGTCGTCATCTCGTACTCGTCAAAGTCGGGCCATCGGTTGCCGAGCAAAAGGGGAGGAGACAAAAAGAAAGGAAGGCGAGGGTAAGTACCATTGGCACGTACTTGCGAGACAAGACCGGCTATGCTCGGCGGTGGGCGGTATAAACTTCACCCGGCTATATGTGGAGTTTAGCGGCGGCAAAGCTACTATCCAATAGAGACACGCTACAACATCCGTCTACTCGAGAGAAGATAAGAGAGCGCACAAGGTAACGAGATAAATACTACACAAACATAACCCAGCTCGATTACACATATCCCCTCCAACAATTGCGAAGAGGCAATGTAAAAGGCACTCAACGGTGGACAAGTTTTATTGGGTAACGGTTGTAGTAAGGCTATATTACTACGCAAGTTATTATCGGATTATTAGCAACAAGATAACGGTGTAAGTTGTTCTATGATCAAGCTATACAATTCCAAGTCGTCCATAACCGCGGACACGGCTTATCGATAAGATGTACACCCTGCAGGGGTTGCCCAAATGTAACCATACGCATGCTCGAACCCACTTACTACGGTGGAGTCTCACAACAAGACCGTTCCCAATGCAAGAGAAAGTTTAAGGGGAGCCACCCCACTAAGCTACCCGTGACGAAGTTCGGCCGTACTCCGATACGGACCCAGAGGTTTGTGCCAACGGCTAAGCTAAGTGTGAACAACCTGCTGTCGCTAATCGTTCCACGAGATGAGTACAGAACAGAAATAAACACCCGAAGGCAACAAGAAGTAAATCGTGCATCGTGCATATGAGCAAATAAAACCAAGGTTGTGGCTCCCAATAAACAGACTCGAGGAAAGGTAGTGGGTGATGGGGGTCCCACTCCCCACGTACGGGTAGAGCGCTCAATCTCGGAACGGATAACAAGAACTCGGATCCTAGGGGACATTAGCGAGTCAAAGTTCCGATGCTTTCGCAAAGGGGCTCACGGATGCCTCTCGCTTACAATTTTAGTTGTTAACAATTAAGTAAAGCATGTGTATCTCCAACAATTGATATAGCATGTGATAACCTCCCAACAAGATATCCCGAACATCTTGAGATATCAACAAGACCCTAAACTCGCCTACGACTCGCAAAGCCGGCAAACAACAAACAATAGGTAGGGCGAGGAGGTGTATCTCGGACATATAGGTAACGGGTGGATAGGACACGTGACACAACGAGAATCGCAACACAAGGATAGCAATAGATCAAAAGAGCATGTAAAAGTAAAATAGGTGAAGGGGTGGGCTCGCCCGTGAAAAGCTGCAGAAGAACTTGCTGGGAGAACTCGTCGTATCTCACATCAACACTTCGTGATCCTATCACGGAAGAAGCAAATGCTTGGAACACACAACGTATGCAATCTTACTACTACGGATAAAGAACCAGCATGCTCAAGATGATATGCATGACATGGCAAGGATGATGCGGCGGTGCAACTTATCCATATTAATCGGAGTCGGAACCCGGACAAGCAAATTAGGTTGGTGTTGCATTTTCTACCGTCAAAGTTAAGTGTTGATTAGCATGGCATAACATGGCAGGGGTGAGCTACATCAATATTAAACGGAGCGAGGAATCCCTAATTGGAGTACCAAAATACTCCGCATATTATGTGAGGTGAATATGCACGACTATCAACGAGCGACATGATGCGAGATGCAAACAGATGAATGGATGGCATAATCATGTCCAGCACATTTTTCTGATCAATTTTCATATAGAACACATTTTATTTCGAATTACAGATTTAAAGTTATTAACAGATTAAGTTTTATTGTTAATTTAAAACATAAAACAGGTTTTATTAAATAGGGAAGGACCCAGAAATCATATTCATACAGGGGGAAGGACCCCGGGTTGATTTTCAAAAGATACAGGGGGTTTTGTTTAAAAGGGAGAGGTCCAGGGGCTGCGGGTTGAGAAGGATAAACATGCAGGGGCCTAGACGAAAAGCGGCAGATCTGGATCTGAGGTGGGGGAGTTTCTCACCGAGCGGTTCGACCCGCGCGTCGCTGACGGGTGGGACCAAAGAAGCGGACGTGGCGGCCAGGCTGGCGAACCATCCAGGCACGCACGGAAAGTGCTCGACGCGGAGATGCCGTGCGCGGCGAAGGGAGACGCGGTGACTGCGGCTCGGCGTCGCGCGGCGCGGGCGTTGCAGAGGGCCCCCGGATGCGCGCGTGAGGGCGTTGGGTGCGCCTCGCCGGCGTGGACCAGAAGATGGCGGCGCCGTCTCCAGGAGGTCGCCGGAGCGTCGTCGTCGGAGGTGTCCTGCGGAGGAGGCGGCCGGCATCAACGACGGGAGGTCGAATCAGGGGACGAAGGAGAAGGGGAGGAGTACTGGGAGGTAGAGGAGATCACCAGGAACAAGCAGGAGGCCACGGCGGATGAAGGGGGAGTCGGTAGCGGCCGGAATCGACGAAGAACCGCGGCGGCCTGAGCGAGGAATCGGCGAATTTCTCGTCGATTGGAGGGGCCCTGGTTCGATTGCTTGCTCGAGGTGGTAGAGGACGACGGTGCGGTTCCAACGGTGGCAGCGGCGAGGCTTGGGGTGGACGGAGCTAGCGGCGCCACGGCAGAGCAGCTCACGGTGGTTGTCTCCGTTGTTCACAGAGAAGAAAAGGGAGAGGGGAAGAAGAGTGGCGGCGCGAGGGGAGGAAGAGTGGGAAAGGCGCTAGGGTTTGGTGCATCTGGGGTGGCTTTAAGAGAGGGGAAAAGGGAAGGTGGCCGCGGTGGTTGAGCTCGGTGGTGGCAGACAGCGATGGGGGGGCTCACGCTGCTTTTCGTGGGGAGGAAGAGGACACGAGGGAAGATCCTTTTCCCACGAAGGGGTACGGGCCTGGAGATGGGGAAGGAAGAAAAAGGCCAGGGGGAGAGAGTGGGCCGCCGGGTTGGGCTGACTCGGCCAGGAAGAGATGGGCCAGAGGGGAGAAGGTTGCTGGGCTGCAGGGAGGGAGAGAGAGGTAGAGAGAGCTGGGCCAGGAAGAGAGAGAGCCCAAGGAGAAAGAAAGGGTTTTGTTAAAAGAAGGAGAAGGGAAAGTTTTATTCAACCATATGAGAGGGAAAAGAAAATAGATTAGGGTTTATAAAATAATTTTATTTTGTAAAACAAGGATGCTATGATGCATGATGCATGATGATACACAAAAAGAAAGGAACAGACAAATCTAATAGGGGTGCTACCCGGGGTCGTTACATCATGCTGCTATTAGATACTTTATGGAAAAGAAAGATGCTAAGCCTAGACTTATTAGATGGGTGTTGCTTTTAGAAGAGTTTGATCTGCATACTGTAGATAGGAAGGGTGTTGAAACTACTGATGGAGATATGCCCATAGGGGGTTGGTCGCCAGTCCCACTCGCCATGAAGATGGAGGCCCGGGTGGGCCGCCAGTCGCCCAAGCGACTGGGCCCTACAGTGACTGGGCCGTGATCCCAGGGTGAACATCCGCGCGACCAGATAAGAAGATTACTTGTGAGAGGGGTGGCTAATCCCGGATCAGTAGCAACTGATACGATTCGGAGTTATCTTCATGTAACCCTAGGTCGGGGGTGCTTATATAAACCCCCGAGCTTAAACCCTAGAGGACACATTACCTGAGATCGAATCTTCCCTTGTAAGCTCTTGGCGTAGCCGCCGACTGAGGCCCCCCATTGTAATTCTCCACTGAGTAATAGATCTAGCAGGACGTAGGCCTTTTACTCTCCGAAGGGGCTGAACCGGGGTAAACCCTTGTGTCCCGTGCACCTCGATCCGCAGATGGCCATGTCTCCTTGCCCCCGAATCAAGGAAGTGCTACCCCCGGTAGTACCTGCCGTGGTCACATCCACGACTGTGGCGCCCACCGTGGGGCATGGGACATCAAGCTTCCGAGCTGCGGCGAGGCCTTACTCGCCGACACGCCGGCCGATCGCCTCCGGCAGGATGATCGCCACGGGCAACTTCTTCCACATCCAGCCGAGCTCCTATCAGCCGGCCTCAGCGCCCCTCACGCACGCTTGGATGGTGCCGGTCGGCACGATCAACCTCTTCGTCGGGCTCGCCAGCGTCAGTGACCCCACTAAGCCTCGCCCTGGCCAGCTGCACGACCCCTTCGCGCCGGGGCAACTCCTCACCGCCACTCTCCCAGTCACCGGCGAAGTATACGTCGAGGGCGAGTCAGCCCTGGAGGACGACGCCGACTCGGCGGCCACGGCGTTGTTCGCCGGATCCACCGCTGCGGCATCAGTCGCAGAGTCCACCGCCACAGCGTCGGTCGCCGGTTCTATCACCGCGGCGTCGTTCGAGGACTCCATCTCCCCGGTCTCTCACCCGAGCGACTTCGAGGACGACTCCGTCCTCCCCCTCTTCGGCAGCGACTCCGAGTCGGACTCCGTCGACGCCCCGCACTACCAGTATCCAATCGCCGTCTTCATGGCGGGAGGCGAGGAAGTGCCTCCAAACGACGCCTTCTCCACGCCCACGCCCCTCCCAGCAACCGCCAACGCGACCGAGATCGAGGCTCATCGGGCGGCCCTTGAGGAGCAGAGGAAGAAGGAGCTCGCCGAGCGACAGAAATTCCGCCTCGAGCAAGATGAAGTGAGAGCTGTGTCTCACTACCGCCAACAGCGCAATCGCCTGCGCATGGAGCGCGCTCGCGCGCATGACTTCCCCAGCGCCCGCCTCAACTTCGACGACCCAGATGGAGAAGTCCGGGCCGCCCGAGTCCAGAACCCCGACATCCCCGAATCAAGTCGGGCTGCCGCCGGTAGAGCGGCGCATGGAGCACCACCGCCACCGCCACCACCGCCACCCGAAGCTCCCCGGGTGGAGGTCGACGCCAACGGCCTACCCCTACACTCGTCTCCGGCCGACAACGTCGCGGCCGCTCATGCCGTTCTCGCCAAACTCCCTGAAACGGGAGACGGTGCGATCCTCGTCTAGCATGCTAAGGCTCTAGTCGCCAAGGCCCTGGAGCAATAGCACGCCGCCGCCAATTCACAAGGGCGACTCTACTCGCGCTCAACCACCAGCCGCGCTGCTTCATCAGCAGCAGCGAATCGTGCGGTCGCCAACGTCAACAACTGCCCGCCACCGGTGCCACGCGCAGCCCACTCGACCAATCACCGAGTCGAGCCACGCCCCGCGTGAGCAATGGTCGCCGCCAGCGGGCAGCCAATCGACGCGCGCACCCACATCGTCAACGACCAAGAATGGCGGGCGCGCAACCGCATGAACGACCGCTACGCCGACGAACTCCCGTGCTAGAGCGCGTTCAATTGGGTCGGCCCAGCATGCTTTGCCCCTATGATCAGAGGCGAGCCCTACCCCGTAGGGTTCAAGGGGCCCCGTGACATCGAGAAGTACATCACCCACATCGACCCTACGGTCTGGATCGACTCGTACACCATGGCGATGGGCATCTAGGGCCACTCCGAGCTGCTCGCCGCACGTTACCTGCCCCTCATGATGGATGGCGGTAATCGCCACTGGTTCAACACCCTCACCCCAAACAGCATCGACTCCTGGGAAGAAGCTCGCGCCGCGTTCTTCCAGCACTTCGCCAGCGCGTATACCCGCGCAACCACCATAGAAGACCTGGATCGCTGCATCCAAGGCCCACGCGAGTCGACCCGCCGATGGGTGCAACGCTGGCAGGACATGTGGATGACCTCCAGCGGCATCAACACGGACACGGCGATCTACTGCTTCCGGCGGTGCTGCCGGTACGAGCCGCTCAGCGCCAAGCTCCGCCGCGTCAGCAGAGACAACATCTCCATGGCCGAGCTCTTCGACATCGCCCTGCGCTACGCCGACGAAGACCCTGCAGTCGACTCGGATGACGAGTACGGGCAGCGGCGCAATCGCCGCCCCACCCACCGCGACACTCGCCGCGGCGACTACCGGTTTGGTGGCCGGTCAGGCAACGGCAAGCGCCACGCAGACGACGGACACACCGAACTCGTCGCCAACGCCGACTACGAGCAGCGCGACCCAAAGTCCTTTCGCCGCGATAACCGCGCGCCCCGAGAGGATCGACCCCAGCCCAAACAGTTCAACGCATGTAGCCTGCTGGATGCCCCGTGCATCTACCACAGCAGGGAGGGCAAGCCCTCAACACACACGACGGGAAACTGCTACTCCGTGAAGCAAATAGAGAAGGCCCGCCGTGCCAAGGAAGCTGACGGCGGCAATCAGCACAAGGACCACACCAAGGACCAAGACCAGCACAAGGAAGACGGGTTCGGCCGCAGCGCCGGCTCGCTCCATACCTTCACCGGAGTCGGCGACCGCCGGGACAGGAAGGTCCTCACAAGGGCGGTGGCCGTACACGCAGTCGTCCTCGACGGTCCCCGGTGGCTCAACTGGTCCGAGCAGAGCATCACGTGGAGTCATGAAGATCACGCCCCACGCATCGAGTACCCCGACCGAGTGGCGCTAGTCGTCAGACCCAAGGTGGCCGACTACTGGCTGCCGAAGACACTGATGGATGGAGGGAGCTCCATTAACATCCTGTACTACGAGACCTTCCAGTGGCTCGGCCTGCCAGACTCGCGCCTCGAGAACACCAAAGTCACGTTCCATGGCATCGTCCCGGGACGGAAGGCCTTCCCGATCGGCAAGGTCACACTGCCGGTAACCTTCGGCACACCTGTGAACTACCGCACCGAGCGGATAACGTTCGAGGTGGTCAACTTCCGTAGCCCATACCACTGCATCCTCGGTCGCCAGGCGTTCGCCAGGTTCATGGCTGCGCCTCATTACGCCTACAACATGATGAAGATGCCCGGGCCCCGCGGCGTCATCACCGTCCACGGCGACCCGGAGATGGCACTGGAGTGCGAGGACAGCAGCGCCAAGCTCGCCAACGCTGTCATCACCGAGGAACAAGACAACATCGTCGAGCTCGCCAAGTACCCAGTCGACCGCAACGACCCCACCATCCTCGAGAAGCCGACTGAGCTTGACTCGTCCGCAGCAACCTTCAAGCCTACAACCGATACTCACCAAGTAGATCTTGTAGAGAATGATTCGAGTAGGCAAGTTACCATTGGGACGGGCCTGTCCGGCCAATAGGAAAGCGCGCTCATCAAGTTCCTCCGTGAGAATCGAGATATCTTTGCATGGAAACCGTCTGACATGCCGGGTGTCCCGAGAGAACTTGCTGAGCACAAATTACACGTCGACCCCACCGCACGCCCCATTAGGCAAGCGATGCGACCCGTGGGCAAAGAGCGTCGACGCGCAATCGCCGGAGAGGTGAACCGGCTACTCGCCGCCGGCTACTCGCCGCCGGCTTCATCATAGAAATCAAACAGCCCAAATGGCTGGCAAACCCAGTCTTGGTGCTAAAGAAGAACAAGACATGCCGCATGTGTATCGACTACACCAGTCTCAACCGCGCATGCCCCAAGGACCCATTCGTCCTACCGCGAATCGACCATATCATCGACGCGGTCGCGGGGTTGGAATCGCTATGCTTCCTCGACGCCTACTCTGGGTACAATCAAATAAAGATGGCAAAAGAAGATCAGGAGAAGACGGCGTTCATCACGCCACTCGGCGCCTACTGCTACACATCCATGACCTTCGGTCTCAGGAACGCGGGAGTGACTTACCAGCGGTGCATGAACAGCTGCCTGGAGAGCCAAATTGGCCGCAATGTACACGTCTACATAGACGACGTGGTAGTCAAGTCGACTCGGCAGGACGATCTAGTCGCCGACCTCGCCGAGACATTCGCCAACCTGTGGCGCTACCAGATCAAGCTCAACCCCCTGAAGTGCACCTTCGGGGTCCCATCCGGACAACTCCTCGGCTACATCGTTTCCAAATGCGGCATCGAGCCTAACCCGGAAAAAACCTCGGCGGTCATGCGAACCAAGCAACCAACTTGCCTGGTCGACGCGCAGAAATTCGCCGGGCGAGTCGCGGCCCTCAGTCGCTTCATACCCCGACTCGGTGACAAGGCCACGCCACGCTATCGTCTCTTGAAGAAATCGAAATCGTTCGAGTGGACGGACGAAGCGCAGAAGGCCCTGGAAGAGCTCCAGCACGCCCTGCGGAACGCTCCCGTCCTCGCGGCCCCGCTCCAACAAGAAACCATGATGCTGTATGTCAACGCGTCCAATCGCGCGATAAGTGCGGTCATGGTCGTTGAGCGCTGATACGTCTCCGACGTATCGATAATTTCTTATGTTCCATGCCACATTATTGATGATATCTACATGTTTTATACACATTATATGTCGTATTTATGCATTTTCTGGCACTAACCTATTAATGAGATGCCGAAGAGCCGATTGTCGTTTTTTTGCTGTTTTTGGTTTCAGAAATCCTACAAAGGAAATATTCTCGGAATTGGACGAAATCAACGCCCAGGGGCCTATTTTGCCACGAAGCTTCCAGAAGACCGAAGAGAAGACGAAGTGGGGCCACGGGGCGCCGCCACACTAGGGCGGCGCGGCCCAGGAGGGGCCCGCGCGGCCCTGCCGTGTGGGGCCCCCGTGACCCCTCCGACTCCGCCCTTCCGCCTACTTAAGGTCTTCGTCGCGAAACCCCCGATACCGAGAGCCACGATACGGAAAACCTTACCGAGACGCCGCCGCCGCCAATCCCATCTCGGGGGATTCTGGAGATCACCTCCGGCACCCTGCCGGAGAGGGGAATCATCTCCCGGAGGACTCTTCACCGCCATGGTCGCCTCCGGAGTGATGAGTGAGTAGTTCACCCCTGGACTATGGGTCCATAACAGTAGCTAGATGGTTGTCTTCTCCTCATGTGCTTCATTGTCGGATCTTGTGAGCTGCCTAACATGATCAAGATCATCTATCTGTAATTCTATATGTTGTGTTTGTCGGGATCCGATGGATAGAGAATACTATGTTATGTTGATTATCAATCTATTACCTATGTGTTGTTTATGATCTTGCATGCTCTCCGTTATTAGTAGAGGCTCGGGCCAAGTTTTTGCTCTTAAGTCCAAGAGGGAGTATTTATGCTCGATAGTGGGTTCATGTCTCCGTGAATGCGGGGAGTGACATAAACCTCTAAGGTTATGGATGTACTGTTGCCACTAGGGATAAAACATTGATGCTATGTCCGAGGATGTAGTTATTGATTACATTACGCACCATACTTAATGCAATTGTCTCGTTGTTTTGCAACTTAATACTTGGAAGGGGTTCGGATGATAACTCTGAAGGTGGACTTTTTAGGCATAGATGCATGTCTGGATAGCGGTCTATGTACTTTGTCGTAATGCCCAATTAAATCTCACAATATTCATCATATCATGTATGTGCATTGTTATGCCCTCTCTATTTGTCAATTGCCCGACTGTAATTTGTTCACCCAATATGCTATTTATCTTATGGGAGAGACACCTCTAGTGAACTGTGGACCCCGGTCCATTCTTTTACATCTGAAATACAATCTACTGCAATACTTGTTCTACTATTTTCTGCAAACAATCATCATCCACACTATACATCTAATCCTTTGTTACAGCAAGCCGGTGAGATTGACAACCTCACTGTTTCGTTGGGGCAAAGTACTTTGGTTGTGTTGTGCGGGTTCCACGTTGGCGCCGGAATCTGCGGTGTTGCGCCGCACTACATCCCGCCGCCATCAACCTTCAACGTGCTTCTTGACTCCTACTCGGTTCGATTAAACCTTGGCTTCTTGCGAGGGAAACTTGCCGCTGTGCGCATCACACCTTCCTCTTGGGGTTCCCAACGGACGTGTCAACTACACGCATCAAGCAAATTTCTGGCGCCGTTGCCGGGGATCTGAAGAAAAGCTACACCACAAAGATTTCTAACTCCCACGTCAACTACGCGCCAGCAAGCGCCAGGAGGAAGGAAAAGACCAGCTGATACAACGCCCAGTCTACTACATCAGCGAGGCCTTAATCGAGTCAAAGCAGCGGTACCCGCACTACCAAAAGCTGGTGTATGCAGTACTCAGGGCCCAGCGGCGACTGGCCCCTTACTTCCATGAGCATCCCATCAAGGTGGTCGCCTCAACGCCGCTCGCCGACATCATCCGCAACCGCGACGCAACCGGCCGGATCGCCAAATGGGCAGTCGAACTCGGCGTCCACAACATCACGTACGAGTCACGCCATGCCATCAAATCCCAAGCGCTCGCCGACTTCCTCGACGATTGGGAAGAGTCCCAGTAGCCAAGCTCCCCCGCGGACCTCAAGCATTGGAATTACACTTCGATGGCTCCAAAAACCTCGAAGGAGCAGGAGCAGGGGTGTCCTCACTTCGCCGAAAGGCGACATCTTGAGATACGTCCTACAACTCCGATTCGAGCCCTGCACCAACAACATGGCCAAGTACGAGGCACTCCTCCACGGCATGCGCGTTGCAAAGGAGATGGGCGCAACACGACTGCGTTGTCTTGGCGACTCCGACCTCGTCGCCAGCCAGACGTCCGGCACCTACGACGCCACCGATGCCAACATGATCGCCTACAAGCGAGCGGTCGACCAGGCCGACGCCAACTTCGCTGGTCACGTCGTCGAGTGGGTCGACAGGCGCAAGAACGAAGAGGGAGACGCGCTGGCCAGGCTGCGGTCCAAGCGACTCCCACCCCCTCCAGGCGTCTTCCTCGACATCCTCAATCACTCGTCGGTGCGCGTGCCACGGGAGATCGACATCGCCGAACCACCTGCACCTGACTCGGCCCTAGTCGCACTCGCCTCCGACACTGAGGATTGGACGGAACCATACCTAGGCTACCTCAAGCGCCAGGTATTGCCGATGGAAGAAATGGAGGCACGCGCGCTCGTACGCCGTTGTAAGTCCTTCACCATCATCAACAATGAACTCTACAAGCGCAGCATCTCCGGAGTATTCCAGCGGTGCGTCACCACCGACGAAGGACGCAAAATTCTGCGCCACATCCACGCAGGCGACTGCAGCCACCACGCAGGCGCGCGCTCGATCGTCGCCAAAGCCTTCCGGCACGGCTTTTATTGGCCAACAGCCCACAAAGATGCATTCGACCTCGTCCGCGCGTGCGCCGGATGGCAGAAGTACGCAAGTCAGTCGCACATGCCGGGCTCAGCGCTAAAGACCATACCCCTCACTTGGCAATTCGCTGTCTGGGGCATGGACATGGTGGGGAAATTCAAGACAGCCCCCGGCGGGTACACTCATCTCCTGGTCGCTGTGGACAAATTCACCAAATGGGTGGAGGCAAAACCCATCAAGAAGTGCGACGACAAAACAACGACCAAATTCCTGCGCGAGCTGATCTACCGCTACGGCTACCCTCACAGCATCATCACGGACAACGGTACTAACTTCGCCAAAGGGGAAATGGCCGACTTCTGCGACGACAAAGGCATCCGACTCGACCTCGCGTCAGTCGCACACCCCGAGTCGAATAGGCAAGCGGAAAGGGCGAACCAGAGCATCCTCCACGGAATCAAACCACGACTGGTGGTACCTCTGGAGCACGCAGCCGGATGCTGGGCAGAAGAACTCCCCTCCGTGCTTTGGGGCATTCACACAACACCAAACAGGTCGACCGGCTTCACGCCCTTCTTCCTGGTGTACGGCGCCGAAGCTGTCATGCCCACAGACATCGCCTACGATTCGCCACGAGTCGCCAACTACGTCGAAGAAGAGAACGAACACGCTCGGCAAGATGACGTCGATCTCCTCGACGAGGCACAGGACCTCGCACTCTCCAGGACGGCCATCTACCAGCAAGGCCATCGCCGCTATCACAGACGCCGCGTCCGCGGTCGCTCCTTCCAAGAAGGCGACCTCGTCCTTCGGCTAACCCAGGACAAGAAGGGCATGCACAAGCTTTCCCCCCCCCCATGGGAAGGGCCGTCGCCGTCAGCCGCGCACTCGGCAACGACTCTTACTACCTCACCGATGTTCGCAAAGACAACAAAGACGAGCCACTCACCCGGGAAGTCGAGCGCCCCTGGAACATCAACCTACTCCGTCGATTCTACACCTAGAAAAGGCATGTAAAGCAACACCCAAATATCAATAAAATCGCCTGTTGCATTAATCGCATTCGCGACCATTTCGCCATCACTCGCCACTTGAACTTATCTCCCATCTCACCACCATGAGCCCAGTCACTAAACCGCGCGACTCGGGACTGGGAGACCTTCGATTGCTGCTGCTGGCAGAGAAAATCCAAGATCAGCCAAGTAGCTCGGCTAACAAGGGCACGACAGGCAAACCGGTCGCAACACCAGGCCCGACTAACCCCGTGTCCCTTACGCCGTCAAGAAAAAACGGCGACTGGATCCGACAGCAGGGTCGCCCGCCCGACCAGCCCTTCGGGCCCCAGCAATCGTACTGTGCTACGCTATACAGCACGCCAAGTGCCCTCCTCTACCTTAGGCAGGTGACTTGAAAGGCTAAGTACTTCGACCAGGGACTCCGCAAAATGGACCCGCGGCTCGCCAAGGAACAACGCCACACCAAGAACCCCTTTGGAGTCGCCAAGTGACTAGCTCACTGAGCCACGACGAGTGGCGCGCTACACGAAAACAGCGCAAAAATAAATGACCCACTCCTCCACCCATGAGGCTGATATTCGCACTAAAATGACTACGTACTACGACTGGGGACGCCCAGCTCGACAAGGAAAACAGTCAAGTCGATATCCTTCATCGGGGTCGCACGGCGACTGGCCCCTCTGGCCATGGAGTGTCAGCTCGCAACAAACACTCGCACAAAGAGGTCACCAACAACAATTCGCCAAAAGCAATTAACTTATATACAACTAACACCCACGAGTCACATGCTCGCAGGGACAAAATTTTCATCCTTACAGGTCTGGAGGGCATCCCCATACAAAGAACAACTACTTGGAGGACCCTGGATTCTCCTCTATCACCGGCTCGGCACCACCTTCCCCATGACGGAACTTAGGGGTGTACCGGACGACCGGATAGGTGGATAGGGCATTGGTGGCCGCAGCATGGAACAGGCGCTCGGCGGGGAAGTCCATCGGGCCCGCCTC
This sequence comes from Lolium rigidum, assembly GCF_022539505.1. Lineage (NCBI taxonomy): Eukaryota > Viridiplantae > Streptophyta > Magnoliopsida > Poales > Poaceae > Lolium > Lolium rigidum. Next base: position 210,316,731 of record NC_061514.1, read on the forward strand.
CTTCTCCGCATCCTCGGGAGCCGGCTGGCTGACGATGTGCATCTCCAAGTCCGCAGTCGCCAGCACTCGGTCGGCGTAAGGGCGTACCGCCTCCATCAGGCGCAACACCTCGGCGACGTCGAACTCGCTAGTCTCCGACGGGAAGCCGGCAGTAACCTCCTCCACGTCGAAGCCCTCCGAGTAGTGGGCAAGCACCATGCTCAACGCCATGGTGACGCCCATGCGGCAAGAAGATCGGCGGAGCCAGTCGACCACCGCCGGGATGTCGTTGACGGCCTTGAAGACCGATGGTGCGTCACGAGGAATCAACTCCCGCGGACTCAGGTACTGGAGCGCCGCCAGAATTTCCCCCTGCGCAGGCGATGATGCGCGTGGTCGCAGCCTGCAGGCACTCCCGCGGGGTCGCCGACTCCACGAACTCACACTTCCCTGGAAACACAAAAAGTTCAAAGTCAGCACTCGCTTCATAAGAGACTCGACATGCTCGGTGACTGGCCCCCGCCGCGGATTCGCCACGCTCGGGGACTAGCCACCGAAGCGGACTCGACACGCTCGGGGACTGGCCACCGAAGTGGACTCGCCACGCTCGGGGACTGGCCCCCGCAGCGGAATCGCCACGCTCGGGGACTGGTCCCCGCAGCGGACTCGCCACGCTCGGACACTGGCCACCGAAGCGGACTCGACACGCTCGGTGACTGGCCACCGAAGCGGACTCGCCACGCTCGGGGACTGGCCACCGAAGCGGACTCGCCACACTCGGGGACTGGCCCCCGAAGCGGACTCACCACGCTCGGCGACTGGCCCCCGAAGCGGACTCACCACGCTCGGGGACTGGCCCCCGCATCGGACTCGCCACGCTCGGGGGCTGGCCCCCGCAGCGGACTCGCCACGTTCGAGGACTGGCCTCCGAAGCGGACTCGCCACGCTCGGGAACTGGCCCCCGCAGCGGATTCGCCACGCTCGGGGACTGGCCACCGAAGCGGACACGCTCGGTGACTGGGCCCCCGCCGCGGATTCGCCACGCTCGGGGACTGGCCACCGAAGCGGACTCGCCACGCTCGGGGACTGGCCACCGAAGCGGACTCTCCACGCTCGGGGACTGGCCACCGAAGCGGACTCGCCACGCTCGGGGACTGGCCACCGAAGCGGACTCTCCACGCTCTGGGACTGGCCCCCGCAGCGGAGTCGCCACGCTCGGGGACTGGTCCCCGCAGCGGACTCGCCACGCTCGGACACTGGCCCCCGAAGCGGACTCGCCACGCTCGGGGACTGGCCCCCGCAGCGGACTCGCCACGCTCGGGGACTGGCCCCCGCAGCGGACTCGCCACGCTCGAGGACTGGCCCCCGCAGCGGACTCGCCACGCTCGGGGACTGGCCCCCGCAGCGGACTCGCCACGCTCGGGCACTGGCCACCGAAGCGGACTCGCCACGCTCGGGTACGGGCCCCCGCAACGGGTAAGCCATGCTCAACGACTGGCCCCTCCACGGACTCGCCGCGTTCAGTGACGGACGGCACCATGGTTTCCCACAAAAATAACGAAAGGGAGGAAAACTTACCGAGAAGCTGCCGTGACATTTCACGGACGAAGGCCTCGAAGCTGGTCTTTTCGGCTTGCACCGTCAAGACAACGCCCGCTGAGGCCGCCTTCTCCGCGGCAAGCTCCTTGGCGTGCTGCAGCTTCAGGGCTGCAAGTTCCTCCCGCAGCGCCGCCACATTGCCCCGGGCAGCGTCCCTGTCCTCCACCACGGCCTCAAGCTTGCCCTTATACTCGGCAATGACGTCCTCGAGTTCCTTACCCTTGTCCTCCAGGACCTTCGTAAGGTCCGCGACCTCCGCCTTCTCCTTCTTCTTCGCCTCCTCGGCCTGCGTCTCCCGGAATTCAGCCTCCCGGTAGAAGGATTCCTTCACGAACCCTTCGCGGGCCTCGGCAAGCGCCTTCTCCTGCGCCTCTGCTACAGAAAACGGACGATAATGAGAACAACTCCAATCACGCGGAAACAAAATCAAGCACACAAACAAGAAAAGAAGAACTCACTGCCAATGGCGATGAGTTGGCAGTTCTTCTTTGCTGCCTCCTCCACAAGCGCCGTCAGTCACTTCATCTCCGCCTGCACAACAGAAGAACGATTGTAAGTAACAAGAGTAGTCCGGTTCAAAAAATGAGACTCGCCCCTTCAGCCCAAGTCGACCCTCGGGGACTGGGTGGGAGACCGGACCGCAAGCAAGGAAAGCTTACCACATGAACTTCACCGAGCGCCGCGTGAAGCTCAGTGAAGGACAAAGTCGACATCGTAGGCCGGCGCGACTCATGCGTCCCGCCCCCTGCACCACAGCCTCAGTCGACGGTGTCCCCTCAGCCGGCGCCTTGGGATCGCTGGGACGAGCTTGATCCCTGGCGGCCTTCGTCCGGCGCTCCCTCATCTTCGTCGAGAGGCCGCTCCCCTCAGCAGCGCCCCACTCCTTCTCCACCATGGGAGGTACGGCATCCGGACTCCTAGCTGTCGCCGACTCGGCTCCTGCCGTCTCCTCCTCCACCACGGGGGGAGCGATGTCCGGACCCCGGGCCATGGCCGTCTCCGCGGCCGCCTTCGTCACCTCGCCGCTGCTCGCGCTCACCGAGGGGCCACCTCCGGCGACTGGCCCGGCCGAACTAGCAGTCGCGTCCGCCGCCTTGCTCACGACGGCGGGGTCTTCCCGCGATGAGGCTAGGTTCGCGGGGTCAGCGGCCACCTTCTTCGACTCAGCGGCCTTCTTCATCTCAGCCGCCTTCTTCGCCTCGGCGGCCCTTGTAGCCGCCGCTCCGCCGACCAGGGTGGGCCTCGACAGAACCTTCCTCTTCGACCTGCAGAAGATCGACGTGAGCTCCCCGCTAACCTAGCGAACGGTGAAACAAGAGTTAACAAGGAGTGCTTACTTCAGGGCCCCGGCCTCGAGGGCGTCCTTCAGGGGGCGCCGAAGCTCAGTGGCACCCTCAAGGATGGTCTGACGCAACCGCTTGGACCGCGGCTCGTCTCCCCCCTTCATGGGTCCTTTTCCTTCCGGTGGCGAGGTCGCCTCCTCTTCCTCGTCATCTTCCGGGGCGTCCGCCCCCGGCGCGCCCTGCGACGAGGAGGTCGCCCCTCTCTTCCCACCACGTGGAAGTCGGACGAAGTCCCTCACGTCGGAGTCCGACTCGGTGCGCTCCCCTTCGTCCTCAGCTTCGTCGTCCTCGCCCTCGGTCATCTCCGAAGGTTCTTTCCCGGCGTGTGGGGGGAGATGGTCAGCGACCTTCTGCCATCGCTGCATCCAGGCCGAGAAAGAGCGTCAGCGGACTCGGAACTCCAATCAAGCCTTCAAAATTACTAAAAAAGATGGACTAGTACATGGGGCATCGGCTTGTCCTCGGAGAAGGGCTGCAGCCCGTCGTCGAAGGAGGTGAAGGCGGCCGTGGTGACCTTGGCGAGTGCCTTCCGATACTCGGCCTCGTCCCACTCGGTCTCCGTCGACCGGGTGCAGTCATTTTGCCCCCGGTACTCCCACATAAAGTGGCCTCAGCAGCGCAGAGGAATCAAGCGGCGACCGAGCCAGCAGTTGTACATACTGGCCGCTGTCAGCCCGCCATCCTTCAGGGCCTGGATCGCCAAGCGCATCTCCTTCACCACCCCCTCCTGGTCGCACGGCAGTGACCGCACGTTGAGGTGCCGAGGGACGCTCGGCTCGGGTGTGTACTGGGGAATACGATCCCCGCCCGGGGAGTGTACTCCTGGGCGTAGAACCAGAACCGGCGCCACTGCGATTGCGCCTTCTTGGGGAGCGCCATGTCAATGAAGATCTCCCCCGACTTCACCTGGAAATTGATCCCGCCGTTCGGGATGAGCGCCTGGTCGCTCTTGCTGGCCCTGGTCGCCCGCCCATGGAAGATCGACACCCACAGGGGGAAGTAAGGCGGGCAGCCCAAGTACCATTCACAGAGTGCCACGAACAGCGAGATCTGTTGAACGCTGTGCGGCCCGAGGTCGAAGACCTTGATGTTGTAGAAGGCCAGGAGCTGCCGGAAGAAGTCGGAGGTGGGGAGAGCGAAGCCGCGGTCGAGGACGCTCAGAAAGATCACAAACTCCCAGGGCCTCGGGAGCGGCTCCACCTCGTTTGCTGCCGGGACTCGCCACCGCTCCTACTTGAACTCGGGAATGATCCCGGAAGAGACGTACGGGAGGAGGGATTCCCGCGTGACCTTCGATTTGCCCCAACCTTTCGCCGCCATGGATGCGTGTGGAACTCGGAATGGGGAGGAGATGAAGAGAAAAGGAGGGAAGAGTGCGGTGGAATGATAAGCCCTAATCCCAGGGGCAGCCCTTTATACCGCCGCACTCGCCCGGAATAGGGATAAGATCCGCCCGTTAATTCGTTCCGGAATCGCCGCGCCGCAATCAACGGTCGAGATTTGCGCCGGCTCAGGCTGAATAGCCGTTAAACTAGCGTTTGCGGTCACGTCAGGCCCAACGGTCAACAACATGCAAATGGTTCGTGCCTCGGTCAACGTGAAATCTAGCCGTTGGCTCCTCCACATGTCTCCGTGAAGGATGTGTGCCGACTGGCAGACGCCGACTGGCCAACGCCGACTGTCAGACGACGACTGGCTAACGCCGACTGTCATACGCCGACTGGCTGATCAAGCTCTGGCGACTGGAGACTGGCGCTAAACCTGTGACTTTATTTCTGAGAGCCCGATGGCGATTCACCTTGATCCATCACCACGCCTCTTCAAGACTCGCCTCGGATCCACGCTTCATCACCACCGCGCTCGGGGACTACTGATGGGGATATGCCCATAGGGGGTGGGTCGCTAGTCCCACTCGCCATGAAGATGGAGGCCCGGGTGGGCCGCCAGTCGCCCAAGCGACTGGGCCGTGATCCCATGGTGAAGATCCGCGCGACCAGATAAGAAGAATACTTGCGAGAGGGGTGGCTAATCCCGGATTAGTAGCAACTGATACGATTCGGAGTTATCTTCATGTAACCCTAGGTCGGGGGTGCTTATATAAACCCCCGAGCTGAAACCCTAGAGGACACATTACCTGAGATCGAATCTTCCCTTGTAAGCTCTTGGCGTAGCCGCCGACTGAGCCCCCCCCCCCCATTGTAATTCTCCACTGAGTAATAGATCTAGCAGGACATAGGCCTTTTACTCTCCGGAGGGGATGAACCTGGGTAAACCATTGCGTCCCGTGCACCTCGATCCGCAGATGGCCATGTCTCCTTGCCCCCGAATCAACGAAGTGCTACCCCCGGTAGTACCTGCCGTGGTCACGTCCACGACAACTACTGTTGCTGATAATTTGTCTAGATTGGAAAACATTTCTTATGATCCTATTCCTATTAATGATAGTTTTCCAAATGAACAATTGGCTGCAATAAAAGTAATTTCGCGTGAGAGTCCTTGGTATGCTGATTATGCTAACTTTATTGTTTCCAAGTATTTGCCTCCAATATTTACAGCTCAGCAAAGAAGGAAATTATTTTAAGATTTGAGGCATTATTTTTGGGATGGCCCACACTTATATAAAGAAGGAGTGGATGGTATTATGCGAAGATGTGTTCCGGACTATGAACAACATGAGATATTGAGAAAATGTCATGGTAGTGCTTATGGAGGACATCATGCTGGAGATAGAACTACACAAAAGGTTCTACAATCAGGTTTTTATTGTCCTACTCTTTTTAAGGATGCAAGAAAGTTTATTTTATCTTGTGATGAATGCAAAAGAGTTGGTAATATTTCTAGACGAATGAAATGACTATGAGTTATTCTCTTGTTATTGAACCATTTGACTGTTGGGGATTTGACTTTATGGGTCATTTTCCTCCTTCAGAAGGGTATACTCATATACTTGTTGCTGCTGATTATGTTACTAAATGGGTAGAAGCTATACCTGAAAAAAGTGCTGATGGTGAGACCTCACTAAAAATGCTTAAAGATGTTATTTTCCCTAGATCTGGTGTGCCTAGATATCTTATGACTGATGGAGGTTCTCATTTTGTTCATGGTGGTTTTAGAAAGACCCTTGCTAGATATTATGTTAATCATAGAATTGCTTTAGCCTATCATCCTCAAACAAGTGGGCAAGTAGAATTATCAAATCGAGGGATTAATAGAGACTTTAAACTAGCTGGTAAGAAAGGTTGCTTGACTTGAGTTCTCTAGATGAATGGAGGAATGAAGCTTAAGAAAATGCTAACCTATTTAAAGAGAAGGTTAAGAAGTGGCATGATAAGAGAATTCTAAATAGAGAATTCCATGCCGGTGATATAGTTCTATTGTATAGGTCTTGTCTCAGATTTTTTGCAGGAAAATTACTCTCAAAATGGGAAGGACCCTTTATTATTGAAGAGGTGTATCGTTCCAGTGCAATAAAAATTGCTTCATTGAAGGATAACACTACACAAGTGGTGAATGGGCAAAGACTCAAGCATTATATTTCTGGAGATTCTTATAATGAAGACATCGATATTATTCAAGTGGTGACTCCGGAAGAATTCATTAAGGATCAAATCCAGGAATCTGCTGAGTCTGTTTTCGAATAGGTAACAATTTTAGTAAGAAAAAGTTCGCGTTAAACCTTCAAGGTTATGTTTTTGCTAAATATGAAAAATTACGAGATAGAAAAGGGGATGAGAAGGTTCCCAGGGGAAGCAAACCACCCCTAGGCGCGGGCCACTCCAGGCCGCGCCTAGGCATGGTCTGGGCGCCCTGGAGCCCCTTTCTGACCCGATTTCGCCTTGCTCCCTTCCTTTTGTTACGAAACTTTTTGCTATATAATCCCCTAGATCCCCCGAGGTCCGTATATCATGTTCTCGTCGTGTTTTTGTATCGACCTGTTTTTGCCAGGTTTTGTTCTCGGTTTTAGAGGCACCATGGTCTCCACCAACAATGAAAAGGCAAGGAGCTGCCGGAAGATGATCTCCAAAATCATCGCCGAAGGAGTAATTCTTCATTGGTATTGGCATCCCCTTGGCTTGTTCCAAGCTTGGGGCAGTGCGCGGTATCACACTATTATCTTTTAACTATTTACTTTTTAGTAGAGTCATATCATGAGTAGTGGAGTTATCATATAGGATAGTTTGCAGTGAGGAAGTATCTCTCCTTTAGTCGATTATCTATGTATCCCTTGGTGTGAGTTGCCGTTATGGAATATTAATGAGAAGTTTTTATCATTTACTTTATGCACATCTTATTTTAGTTTGTAATTTCTATCATATGGTTAATCTTGTTGGTTAGTATTGGTATCACTTTGGGAGCATCAAGTAATTCTAGTTGGTGTTTGCAAACTTAGCATTGGTTAGTAGCTACATTACTTTGCGGCTTAAGTAGAAAACAGAGAAATACATGTAGATATATTATTCCATTATCTTTCTTTGTTGTTGGCTCATTACCTTAATATTCTTAAGATTGAATCATTTGTACTTCCAAGGAAGATTGCATGATTGTTTTCTATCACATGTATATTTGTTTGTTTCGCTCAACTCCTATGCTTGCTACCCAACTTTGCGAGCCAAAGACATGTACTGAGAGGGAATGCCTCTCGTGCATCCAAACCATGAACCAAAAATTCATGCTATTTGTGTCCACCATATCAACCTATATGTGGTATTTCACTGCCACTCCAAAGTGAATTGCATGTGTGCTACCTTTAAACTTTCAAACATTGTACCTGTTTTATGTTTTGTTCTTAGCTCATGAGAAAGTATTGAATGGTTTATTTTCTTTTCATGACTTCATTCAGTGACTAGCATGAATAATGTGCTAAGTCCTTAATTTTCCAAAAAGATCAAGGCGTTGGGTGCCCATCCCAAACAAAATATAAAATAAAAAAATAAACAAACAATGCTCCGCACATTATGTACTGGAGAGATCCTAAATAATGGTGTGCAATGGAGAACTACATGGAAACCGCTCTTGAGGTCACTATATGAAAAGATTATAGATTGTTCAATGCCATTCGTTGACATATACATGCATACCTCTCAAAATATTTTTTTTCGACACTCCTATTGCATTTAAAACAAAAAACTCTAGCACATGAGTAATCTTGCTTCCCTCTGTGCAAGGCCTTTCTTTTACTTTTATGTTGATTTAGTAAACCTATTTCCCTCTACCTCAAGCAAGCATTTGAGTTGTTGTGATCCAACCATTTATATATGTTGATCCATTCAATCCTCTCTTTTATTCTTCCTTGTGTATCACAATGTGTTTATCTCAATGAATAATCTGAAAGCTATCTATGATTGAAAAGAGATTGTAATGGTTGAGCATGTGGTTTCTGCAATAAGCTCTAATATAAAGACTCTGCTCGAAAGATAAGTACAATTTGTTAATTGTTCTTTGACCAAGAACGAAAGTTTGCCATCATCAATTATGATTTCCTCTATGCACTTTTATTTAGTGACTCCTTACTCAATGCATGTTGAATTATATAAGAAGAAGTTGCTGTCTATAATGACTTGCGTATTGGTAAGTATGATGCTTCTTTTCCGTATTTTGTTTATCGACACTTCACTCCATAAACCCATGGTCTGGTTTACTAAGTTCAGTTTCGCTTGGGGACAAGCGAGGTCTAAACTTGGAAGGATTTGATACGTCCAATTTGCATCACTATTTTATATCATAATTTACTGTTATTCATTGATATATTTAATGTTTAGAGGTGATACTTATGTCATTATACCTATGTTTGCATGTATGATGATTATTGGAGAATTAACCACCGGAGCCAGGATTCTACTGGAAAAAGGACCGTCAAGACACCATATTTCTGGAGAACAACAATTCCGAGAGAATATACAGAAAACCCGATTTTGCCGGATGACGGAGGAAACCAGAAGGGGAGGTAGAGATGGGCCCTGAGGGGGCCAGACCGCCCCTAGGCGCGGGCCAGCCTCAGGCCGCACCTAGGCATGGCCTGGGCGTCCTGGCCCACTTCTGACAACGCCCCCTCGCATATTTCAACCCCTCTGGAAACCTAAGATCAGGGGAGCGACAAGAGAAATATTCTTCCGCCGCTACGGGGCAAAGAACCAGAGAGAGAGAAGCTATCCGGCAGGCTGAAATCTGCCAGGGAAATTCCTTCCCGGAGAGGGGAGATCATCGCCATCCCCACCGCCATCGAGTTGGACTTCATAGGAATCGTCATCACCATCATCTCCACCACCAGTACAATCATCCCCGCCGTCTCCATGCCGTCCCACTGTAACATCTTGGGTTTGATACTTGTCTAGTTCATAGGGGAAGCTTTCCCGGTGTTGATTACTCCTTTAGTTGATGCTATTGAGTTAAACCATTAAATTAAGGTTTCTGTCCAGATTGTGATTCATCATTACATCACCTCTGATTATGATCCATATGATGTCTCGTGAGTAGTTCGTTTAGTTCTTGAGGACATGGGAGAAGTCATGTTGTTAGTGTGGAACTATGTTGAGTAATATGCAATGATTTGATATTTAAGTTGTGGTGCTATTCTTCTAGTGGTGTCATGTGAACGTCGACTGCATGATACTTCACCTTTATGGGCCTAGGGGAATGCATCATGTATTTGGCTACTAATTGTGGGGTTGCGGGAGCGACAGAAACCCAAACCCCTGTTAGGAAACCGGTGCACGAGGGAGTGTAGGATCTCAAAGTTTAAGGCTGTGGTTAGATTTTATCTTGATTACTTTCTTGTAGTTGCGGATGCTTGCAAGAGGTATAATCACAAGTATGTATTAGTCCAAGTATGGGGTAGTACATTAGCATAGGTTCACCCACACAACACTTACCAAACCATTGAAGATTATTCAGCTTTGTGAGGCGAAAGCACTTGATGAAATTCCCGTATGTCCTCAGGAACGTTTGTTCATCATAAGAACAACAACCGGCTTATCCTTTGCTATAGAAAGGATTGGGCCACTCACTGCAATTATTATTACTGCATTTTATTTACTCGTACTTTATTTATCTGCAATACCAAATACCCTTGCAAACCTGTTTGCTAGTGTTTACAGTGAAGCCTCGATCAAAACTGCTCGTCAACACCTTCTTCTCCTCGTTGGGTTCGACACTCTTATTTATCGTAAGTTCTACGATACACCCCCTATACTTGTGGGTCATCACGCACCTCGGCCCAATAAGACTATTGGGCCATACTAGGCCCACATATATATTATGTATTGGGCTAATGGGCAGATCCACCAACTAAATGGGCCGGCACAACATATCTAGATGAAACCATGTCTAGACAAAGTTTAGTCCTTATGTATGGACGGGGGTAGTATTATTTATGTGGTGCTCCATGTAGTAAAGGACCCAATTTTCTTTGAAGATATGGTATGTATGATTTGTGGATGTGTCCTCGGGCTTGAATTCCTGAGCAGAGCAGCACGCTACCAAATTTATACTCCATAGTTATTTTTTACTTCAGAAATACTCAAATTCAAAATCTCTGTTGGGCGGTGTAACCTTCGCCAATTAAACCCGAAATATTTGGTAAGCCTATCTGAATTGAAGTTTGGATAAAATGGGAACCGATTATTTTGTGATTATGACTTAATGTGACCCTAGGCTTTGGATTCCTGAACAGAGGCACCGCGCTGGTGCACCTTTTTCCTATTACTATTATCATCGGTTCGACTGTAGCCACGATCAAAATCAAAATCTCAATGGAGCAGCAAAACCTCCCGCCAACTAAACCCGAAATATTTCAGACGCGTTTTTGGTTTAGAGTTTGGAGAGCATGGGAATAACTTATTTGATATCTGATGACTTGATGTGACTCCTGACCTTAAATTTATGTGTAGAGCTACTACCATGATCTACCCTTTTTATATTAGTAGTATTATATATTACTTGGACCATGGCCATATTCAAAATCAACTCTCAGTCGAGAGGCCAAAACTCCAAGCAATCCTGGAATATTGCTGGCGTGTTTCTGAATTGGATTTCAGAGATAGATCATGATCATGGTAACAAATTTTCAACGTGATGATGATTTGATATTGCACTCGGCCTTGAACAGAAGTACTAGTACGGTCTCACAATATTTTATCATTATACTTTTCAAGATTTAGCGGATCCGCCAATTTCATAGATAGATCATGATCATGGTAACAAATTTTCAACGTGCTAATGATTTGATGTTGCACTCAGATTTGAACAGAAGTACTAGTACAGACTCACAATTTTTTTATCATTATACTTTGCAAGATTTAGCGGATGTGCCAATTTCAGAGATAAATCATGATCGTGGTAACACATTTTCAACGTGATGATGATTTGATGTTGCACTCGGGCTCGAACAGAAGTACTAGTACGATCTCAGAACTTTTTATCATTATACTTTGGAAGATTTAGCGGATGCACCAATTTTAGAGATAGATCATGATCATGGTAGTGACCGATATTCAATGTGTTGATGATTTGATTTTGTACTCGGCCTTGAACAGAGGTACTAGTATGGTCTCACAATTTTTTATCACATACTTGGACCGTGGCCAAATTCAAAATATCATCCCAACGGCAAAACTTCCCGCCCACAAAATACAAATATTGCACACGCTTCCAAATTCCCATTCTACCCCTGTGGAGATGACAACAAAGTCGGTTGGTGGGGGGTTTGCCCGTCATTTTTTCAATCACCGCCTCCCTAGCCCCGAAACCCTCCGAAAAAATTCATTTCCCTCAATCTCTCCTTTGAGACAACCCACCGGAACTTACCAAGTCCCTCTCTCTCCCACCTCCATGCCCACCGCACCGGAACATCACCGCCGGACTTCCCTGGCATACCCGAGGCTACGCGAACCTCCTCATCCGGCTGTCTGCCTGAGCCGATTCATCGACGCCATCATCAACCGGACCGGATCATCACTACAGAATCTCGAAACCATATACTCATCCAGCAGTTTACCGCAGTCGCTTCAGCTGCGGTATTGTCCACCCCACCGGAGCCACTTCACCGGATCTATCTCACCGACACCATTGTGCATGAACCTGATTTGCTTCACCGGCACCGTGCATGATCCACACCTATCTAAACTCTTCTACTGTCGCTTTTCTATTGCTGCCTGCAAGTTCTTGTTTAATCTTGGGGGAACCTGTTTGTGCTAACGACGCGCCGTTACGTTTTTGCAGATGAGATAAATTACCGTGAAGTGTAATGGCCATCTCTCCAACCCCAAGTAGCACATGTAGTGTACTTCATCACCAGATCTATCAACCCCAGGAAGATCTGCAGTGACCCCTACAAAGTGCTTCTCCTAATGTAAGTCCCTTGTTTTAGCGCCATGTTCTGGGTTCAGATTCTTGTTTGTCTGAAGCTCTTTAAGTTCATTTCTAGGTATGACAGTAACACCCTTCTATTTTCTAGTTCATTGCTAACTTTAAGCGACTGAACATTTTGGTTTGCATTCCCTGCTCTGTATATGTAGCCATCATAACTTCTATCTTTCTCAGTCGTTGTTACAAAATTTATAGCCTGCTATTATTTTGTTCATGCCAATCTTGTTCTCCCTGAACATGTTGGTTTGCATTCCCTGTACTATAGGTGCTGCCATTGTTATTTCTTTCTACTTCGTCGTAAGCTAACAAAGTAACTGGCAACTATTAGTTCCTGCATGCTATCGCTCTGATATCTTGCAGTACAAATTTATTTAAACTCGTCATAATAGCTACTTCGATAATAATTTTGTGTGCCATCGGGTTCTCCAAAAGCTGCAACATTAACTCGCTTCTCTTACTTTGCATGGCACTCACACATGGAATGCTGAACAAATTGGTTTGCATTCCCTCTTCAGCTCTTCTACAAGTTCACAGGTGATCCCACTATATTATGTATCTGGTCCATCCTTAGCTCCAACATTAACTATCTTCTGCGTGTTGCTCATTACAAATTTATGTCCCAATACATATTGATTTCCATTCCCTTCACTGCAAGTTCAGGAATGATGCTGTTATAATTCCTATCTGGTTCTTCCTATCTATTACAGTAACATCCTGCAACTATTTAGTTCATGGCCAATTTTAAGTAATTGCACATGTTGGTTCACATTTCCTGCTCTATAGCTTTTGTCATCTTAACTTATGTTTGGCTCATTGTTTGTTAAAAAAGTAACACCCTCCTATTACGTAGTTCGTGCCAAATTGAAGTCACTGAACATGTTACTCTGCATTCCCTGTACAACTAATACCATTATTATTTATACCTAGTTCGTCGTGAGCTACTAAATTAACTTCCTGCTATCAGTGCATTCACTACCCTCTATGTGCCGGATGTTACGTATTTTGTGTCCCTGAACGCATTGATTAGCATTACCTGCACAACAAAGTTCAGATTATAATTCCTTTAGGGTTTATTACTAGCTATGATAGTAAAATGCTGCTATAATTTAGTTCATGGCCAATTTAAGTAATTGAGCATGTTGGTTTGCATTACATGCTCTATAGTTGTTGACATTATAACTACTATCTGGTTCATTCTTTGTTACAAGAGTAAGTGCCTTCTATTATGTAGTAGTTCATGTAAATTTTGAAGTAACTGAACATGTTGGTCTTCTTTTGCTGCACTGCAAATGATAAAACTATTGTATCTATCTGGTTTTTCATAAGCTAGGCCAGTAAGTGCTTGTACCTTTCGTATTGCTATAGGCATGCGTGTGTCTATATATGCATGAACACACATTCTTGAGATATTCCAACCACATATATATATATAGTGTAATTATGTAGCCCTTGATAACTATTTTCGGTGTTTAATAAATGAATACCACTAGGATGAATGGAGTACATGCATATTGTTTATCATGCTGGAAATCGTATGTGCAGACTGATCGTGTCTTGATGCAGAGTAACAAAAAACTACCTTTATAAATAAGGGCAACATCGGACATCTTCAACGAGTGTATCAACATGGTGAGCTGCATGGGACTTGACAGTAGTAAGTATGTTGCTTTATTCTGACGTGATCGGTTATATAAGCCACACAATTATTCACTTGCTTGTTTATCTTGCAATATATCAGCTGCTTAATGATTAGAACATCACATTTTTTATGTTGGCATAGATTATACACATCAAAAGGAAGCTCACAGCTTATTATTTATCATATGTCCACCTTAAATTGTTTTGGCTGTTGGTATGCGGCATGCATTCTTTATTTGCTTATTGGTAGTCTATATTAGCCCCATACCGGTAGACTATCTGTGCGCATTACAATGATCTTTTTATAATGAGGAAATGGTGAGTTCCAAATTCTTTGGCAAACAACATTGTAGTGTCTTTGCCTTTCCGTTGTTCCTGTCTTAACTTGTAATGTCTTTGTTTCAGATATAGGTGGTGCACGGACAACATAAAAGATTGCCGAATCCCTTTATTATATTTCTAGGTTTAATTACCATTCAGTTTCTCTTGGTTCTGTAATATTTTTTAAAGCCTTGCAGCTGATGTAATATTTTTTCAAAGCCTTGCAGTTGATGTAATTTTTTTCAAAGTCTTGCAGCTGATGTAGTATTTAGTTAGTTTCTATGGTTCTTTCGCGCATTCTTTCTATGGTGCTTGTGGTAAGTGAGGATATCCGACTGAAATCATGTGATGCGTAAATATTCACAGTATGTAACCGGCCGTTATTGGGGCAAACTAAATCACAAATTCCCATCCCGACAACGACCCAATTAAGCGAAATCACATATGGGCTGACCCGCAAAATCCTAAAGTGCCTTACATGCCGGCATGTTAACATAGCAATTTGCAGATGGGCCGGCCCAACAAGTAACAACGGGCTTCACGTACCTCGGCCCAACAAGACTATTGGGTCTTACTAGGCCCGCATATATATATTATGTATGGGCTAATGGGCCGATCCACCAACTAAACGCGTCGGCCACTTATTTATTGGGCCAGCCCACTTTCTTTAAGGTGCACCCCACTTACTAACTGGGCCTGCCCGATAACAGGAAAGTGGGACCCGCGTGCTTATTGGGTTGGCCCACATGCTTATTGGGTCGAACCGTTTGTCTGTTGACTGGTCAAACAAAGAATTCGGCCCGGCCCGTTTGTCTGTGGACTGGTCAAACAAAGACATTCGGCCCGACCCACATGACTATTGGGCCAACCCATTTATCGTGTTGACCGGTCAAACAAAGACATACGACCTGGCCCACTTGTTCAGTGGGCCCGCTGATGTCTACGCACGCTTCTATTCCTGTAGACAGTGTTGGGACTCCAAGAGCAGAGGTTTGTAGAACAGCAGCAAGTTTCCCTTAAGTGAATCACCCAAGGTTTATCGAACTCTGGGAGGTAGAGGACAAAGATATCCCTCTCAAGCAACCCTGCAATCACAATACAAGAAGTCTCTTGTGTCCCCAACACACCCAATACACTTGTCAGATGTATAGGTGCACTAGTTCGGCGAAGAGATAGTAAAATACAAGTGATATAGATGGTGGTAATATTGCAGGAAGTAAAGATGCAGTAAATAAACATGTAGCAGAACTTGTTGGAAACGGTGCCAGAAAATAGCTTGCTGGCGTGGGAGGCAATTCTCTGTGGTGTAACTTTTCTATTCGGGAACAAGGCCTAGGGATCCTACTTTCACTAGTGGACACTCTCAACAATGATCACATAAATAAATAACTTCTCTTCCTTTGTGCTACATACACTCTTTTGTTGGATGACAAACACCATTCATTGTGTAGGGCTACAAGAGCTCCCTCAAGCCGGAATTAACAAGCGCCACAACATTCGGTGTTCATATTTGAGTAACCTTTAGAGCATAATAGACCATTGCAATTTAGACCGAGTACTAACATAGCATACACACTGTCACCTTTAAGCTATGAAAGGGGGAATAGATCGCATCAATACTATCATAGTAATAGTTAACTCCATAATCTACAAGAGATTACAATCATAACCTACGCCAAGTACTACATGATGCACACACCGTCACCTTTACATCATGAAGGAGGAATAGACTACTTTAATAACATCACTAGAGTAGCACATAGATTAATAGTGATACAAAGCTCATCATATGGATCTCAATTATGCAAGGCAATTCATGAGATCATTGTATTGGGGTACATGAGAGAGAGATTAACCACATAGCTACCGGTAGAGCCCTTAGCCCCGAGGAAGAACTACTCCCTCCTCATCATAGGAGATAGCAGCGGCGATGAAGATGGCGGTGATGTCGATGGAGATGCCTCCCGGGGGCAATTCCCCGTCCCGGCGGCGTGCCGGAACAGATACTTCTGTCCCCCGAAACTTGGCTTCGCGATGGCGGCGGCTGCGTAACTTTTCTCGTCCCGTGGCTTATCCGTGTCGAAGTTTTAGGTCACGACGACTTATATAGGTGAAGAAACGGAGTCGGAAAGGGTCTGGAGGGGCCACACACCAGGGGGGCGCCCCCCCCCCCTTGGCAACGCCGCCATACAGTGTTGGGGCCCTGGGCCTCCCCTCTGGTCCCTCTCCGGTGTTCTGGAAGCTTCGTGAAAATATAAGATCGTGGGCCTTGATTTCGTCCAATTCCGAGAATATTTCCTGTGTAAGATTTCTGAAACCAAAAACAGCAGAAAACAGGAACTGGCACTTCGGCATCTCGTCAATAGGTTAGTTCCGGAAAATGCATATAAATGATGTAAAGTGTGTATAAAACATATGTGTATCATCATAAAAGTAGCATGGAACATAATAAATCATAGATACGTTGGAGACGTATCAGCATCCCCAAGCTTAATTCCTACTCGCCCTCGAGTAGGTAAACGATAACAAAGATAATTTCTTAAGTGACATGCTATCATAATCTTGATCATACTATTGTAAAGCATATGAGATGAATGAAGTGATTCAAAGCAATGGTAAAGACAATGAGTAAACAACTGAACCATATAACAAAGACTTTTCATGAATAGTACTTTCAAGACAAGCATCAATAAGTCTTGCATAAGAGTTAAATCATAAAGCAATAGATTCTTAGTAGAAGGTTTTGAAGCAACACAAAGGATGATTAAGTTTCAGCAATTGCTTTCAACTTGTAACATGTATATCTCATGGATAGTTGTCAACATAGAGCAGTATAACAAGTGCAATAAGTAAACATGTAAGAATCAATGCACACAGTTGACACAAATGTTTGCTTCTAAGATAGAAGGAAGTAGGTAAACTGACTCAACATAAAGTAGAAGAATGGCCCTTCGTAGAGGGAAGCATGGATTACTATTTTTGTGCTAGAGCTTTTCATTTTGAAAACATAGAAACAATTTTGTCAACGGTAGTAATAAATCATATGTGTTATGTATAAGACATCCTATAAGTTGCAAGTCTCATGCATAGAATACTAATAGTGCCCGCACCTTGTCCTAATTAGCTTGGATTAACATGGATTATCATTGCATAGCATATGTTTCAACCAAGTGTCACAAAGGGGTACCCCTATGCCGCCTGTACAAAGGTCTAAGGAGAAAGTTCGCATTGGATTTCTCACTTTTGATTATTCTCAACTTAGACATTCATACCGGGACAACATAGACAACAGATAATGGACTCCTCTTTTAATGCTTAAGCATTTAACAACAGATAATATTCTCATAAGAGATTGAGGATTAATTGTCCAAACTGAAACTTCCACCATGGATCATGGCTTTATTTAGCGGCCCAATGTTTTTCTCTAACAATATGCATACTCAAACCATTTGATCATGAAAATCCCCCTTACTTCAGATAAGACGAACATGCATAGCAACTCACATGATATTCAACAAAGGTAAAAGTTGATGGCGTCCCCAGAAACATGGTTACCGCTCAACAAGCAACTTATTAAGAAATAAGATACATAAGTACATATTCTTCACCACAATAGTTTTTACGGCTATTTTCCCATGAGCTATGTATTGTAAAGGCAAAGAATAGAATTTTAAAGGTAGCAATCAAGTAATTTACTTTGGAATGGCAGAGAAATACCATGTAGTAGGTAGGTATGGTGGACACAAATGACATAGTTTTTGGCTCAAGGATTTGGATGCACGAGAAGAATTCCTCTCAGTACAAGGCTTAGGCTAGCAAGGTTGTTTGAAGCAAACTCAAGTATGAACCGGTACAACATATTGCAAGCATTATAAGACTCTACACTGTCTTCCTTGTTGTTCAAACACCTTAACCAGAAAATATCTAGACTCAGAGAGACCAATCATGCAAACCAAATTTTAACAAGCTCTATGTAGTTCTTCATTAATAGGTGCAAAGTACATGATGCAAGAGCTTAAACATGATCTATATTAGCACAACAATTGCCAAGTATCAAATTATTCAAGACATTATACCAATTACCACATCAAGCATTTTCTGTTTCCAACAAAATAGCAATTAACGAAGCGGTTTTCAACTCCGCCATGAACATTAAAAGTAAAAGCGAAGAACACTAGTGTTCACATGAAAGAGCGGAGCGTGTCTCTCTCCCACACAATCATGAATTTATTCAGAGAATGAAAATAACAAAACGAAAATAAAAGCACACAGACGCTCCAAGTAAAGTACATAAGATGTGATGGAATAAAAATATAGTTTCACTAGAGATGACCTGATAAGTTGTCGATGAAGAAGGGGATGCCTTGGGCATCCCCAAGCTTAGATGCTTGAGTCTTCTTGAAATATGCAGGGATGAACCACGGGGGCATCCCCAAGCTTAGACTTTTCACTTTTCTTGATCATAGTATATCATCCTCCTCTCTTGACCCTTGAAAACTTCCTCCACACCAAACTCGAAACAAACTCATTAGAGGGTTAGTGCATAATCAAAAATTCACATGTTCAGAGGTAACACAATCATTCTTAACACTTCTGGACAGTGCCCAAAGCTACTGGAAGTTAATGGAACAAAGAAATCCATCAAACATAGCAAAACAGGCAATGCGAAATAAAAGGCAGAATCTGTCAAAACAAAACAGTCCGTAAAGACGAATTTTTCTGGGGCACTTAACTTGTTCAGATGAAAAAGCTCAAAACTAATGAAAGTTGCGTACATATCTGAGGAACACGCACGTAAATTGACAGATTTTTCTGAGTTACCTACAGAGAGCCCTGCCCAAATTCGTGACAGATGGAAATCTGTTTCTGCGCAGAAATCCAAATCTAGTATCAACCTTCTATTAGAGATTTCACTTTGCACAACAATGCAATAAAATAAAGATAAGGAGAGGTTGCTACAGTAGTAACAACTTCCAAGACGCAACAAAATAGTAGCAAAATAAAACATGGGTTATCTCCCAAGAAGTGCTTTCTTTATAGCCATTAAGATGGGCTCAGTAATTTTTATGATGCTCGCGCAAGAAATAAGAGTTGAAGTAAAAGAGAGCATCAAAAAGCAATTTAGAAACACTTTTAAGTCTAACCCACTTCCTATGCATAGGAATCTTGTAAATAAACAAGTTATTGAAGCATGAAGCTACTATCATAGAAAGACAAAGAAAGTGCAACTTCAAAATTTTTAACATAAAGAGGAGAAACTTAATATTATTAAGATGCATATAACCATGTTTCCCTCTCTCATAATAACTTTCAGTAGCATCCTAAACAAACTCAACAATATAACTATCACATGAAACATTCTTATCTTGAGCTACATGCATAAAATTATTAATCTCCACATAAGCATAATCAATTTTATTAGTAATAGTGGGAGTAAAACTACCATAACCATCATTGTAATCATCATAAATTGCAGGCATGGTATAATCATAATAACCTTTATCCTCCATAGTAGGTGGCACCAAAATACCACTATCATTATAATCATCATAAATAGGAGGCAAAGTATCATCAAAGTAAATTTTCTCCTCAATGCTTGGGGAACTAAAAATATCATGCTCATCAAAACCAGCTTCCCCAAGCTTAGAATTTTCCATAGCATTAGCAACAATGGTGTTCAAAGCATTCATACTAATAACATTCCCATTAGCATGCATATAA
Organism: Lolium rigidum; assembly: GCF_022539505.1. Lineage (NCBI taxonomy): Eukaryota > Viridiplantae > Streptophyta > Magnoliopsida > Poales > Poaceae > Lolium > Lolium rigidum. Next base: position 210,336,695 of record NC_061514.1, read on the forward strand.
AGTTCCATGTGTTTTTTAATTCTCTCTTCAAACACATCATGTCCTAATTCAAGATAAAGTTCATAAAGATCTCTCATTTTGTTGTTGTTTTCCATTAAGCCTAACTAGTGAAAACAAGAAACAAAAAGATATAATTGCAGGATCTAAAGGAAATATCTTCGAGCACTCACACACCGAGCAACGGTGCTAGGAAATAGCTTAGTAGTCGGAGGATGTGAATACCTTTTACCTTACCTCCCCGGCAACGGCGCCAGAAAATAGCTTAGTTGCCGGGGTCCGGAGTGTGAGTGCCTTTTACCATACCTCCCCGGCAACGGCGCCAGAAAATAGCTTGATGTCTACGCACGCTTCTATTCCTGTAGACAGTATTGGGCCTCCAAGAGAAGAGGTTTGTAGAACAGCAGCAAGTTTCCCTTAAGTGAATCACCCAAGGTTTATCGAACTCAGGGAGGTAGAGGACAAAGATATCCCTCTCAAGCAACCCTGCAATCACAATACAAGAAGTCTCTTGTGTCCCCAACACACCCAATACACTTGTCAGATGTATAGGTGCACTAGTTCGGCGAAGAGATAGTAAAATGCAAGTGATATAGATGGTGGTAATATTGCAGGAAGTAAAGATCAGTAAATAAACATGTAGCAGAACTTGTTGGAAACGGTGCCAGAAAATAGCTTGCTGGCGTGGGAGGCAATTCTCTGTGGTGTAACTTTTCTATTCGGGAACAAGGCCTAGGGATCCTACTTTCACTAGTGGACACTCTCAACAATGATCACATAAATAAATAACTTCTCTTCCTTTGTGCTACATACACTCTTTTGTTGGATGACAAACACCATTCATTGTGTAGGGCTACAAGAGCTCCCTCAAGCCGGAGTTAACAAGCGCCACAACATTCGGTGTTCATATTTGAGTAACCTTTAGAGCATAATAGACCGTTGCAATTTAGACCGAGTACTAACATAGCATACACACTGTCACCTTTAAGCCATGAAAGGGGGAATAAATCGCATCAATACTATCATAGTAATAGTTAACTCCATAATCTACAAGAGATTACAATCATAACCTACGCCAAGTACTACATGATGCACACACCGTCACCTTTACATCATGAAGGAGGAATAGACTACTTTAATAACATCACTAGAGTAGCACATAGATTAATAGTGATACAAAGCTCATCATATGGATCTCAATTATGGAAGGCAATTCATGAGATCATTGTATTGGGGTACATGAGAGAGAGATTAACCACATAGCTACCGGTAGAGCCCTCAGCCCCGAGGAAGAACTACTCCCTCCTCATCATAGGAGACAGCAGCGGCGATGAAGATGGCGGTGATGTCGATGGAGATGCCTTCCGGGGGCAATTCCCCGTCCCGGCGGCGTGCCGGAACAGAGACTTCTGTCCCCCGAATCTTGGCCTCGCGATGGCGGCGGCTGCGTAACTTTTCTCGTCCCGTGGCTTATCCGTGTCGAAGTTTTAGGTCACGACGACTTATATAGGCGAAGAAACGGAGTCGGAAAGGGTCTGGAGGGGCACACACCAGAGGGGCGCCCCCCCTTGGCCGCGCCGCCATACTGTGTGGGGGCCCTGGGCCTCCCCTCTGGTCCCTCTCCGGTGTTCTGGAAGCTTCGTGGAAATATAAGATCGTGGGCCTTGATTTCGTCCAATTCCGAGAATATTTCCTATGTAAGATTTCTGAAACCAAAAACAGCAGAAAACAGGAACTGGCACTTCGGCATCTCGTCAGTAGGTTAGTTCCGGAAAATGCATATACATGATGTAAAGTGTGTATAAAACATATGTGTATCATCATAAAAGTAGCATGGAACATAAGAAATTATAGATACGTTGGAGACGTATCACCCGCCCAGCTATCCTTTTGACCGGTCAAACGAAGGCATTCGGCCCGGCCCACGTGCTTAGTGGGCCGGTCCATTTAAGTTTTACCACTCAACATTAGAGGTTAGGCCCGACCTACGTACCTAATAGACCAGCCCAGTTACATAGTTGACTGGTCAAACTAAGTCAGCTAGCCCGGCCCGCAAACTAAATGGGCCGGCCTGCTTAAGGCGTGGTAGGTCTTGTGTGGGCCTACCATCTACCACGGGGTTTCAGCTGGTTAACGGCGTTAACTGACAGTTAATAGCGTCTGCAACGTGTTAGTTTGCATGACGTCAGCAGTCAACGGCCTCCCGAAAACTCTTCTCCAACGGTCCGATTTTCCTTGGCCAAAGGGAGCCCAAACGCGACGCACCGAAAAATCTGTGGTAGGCCTTTACCTGAAGCGGTATGGACCTGATACATCTCCAACGTATCTATAATTTCTTATGTTCCATGCTAGTTTTATGACAATACCTACATGTTTTATTCACACTTTATAATGTTTTTATGCATTTTCTGGGACTAACCTATTAACAAGATGCCACAGTGCTAGTTCCTGTTTTCTGCTGTTTTTGAGTTCAGAAAAGTTGTTTTACAAATTTTCTCGGAATTGGACGAAACAAAAGCCCACGGCCCTATTTTCCACGAAGTGTTCCAGAAGACCGAAGAGGAGTCGAGGAAGGCCAGCAGGGGGCCCTCCCCATATGGCGGCGTGGGGGGCCCCACTGCCGCGCCAAGACGTCCCCTAGCTTAGTTCTACTGCAGCCTCGAGTAGGTAAGCAGATAACAAAGATAATTTCTTAAGTGACATGCTATCATTAATCTTGATCAATACATTGTAAAGCATATGAGATGAATGAAGTGATTCAAAGCAATGGTAAAGACAATGGTAGCTAGCTGAACCATATAACAAAGACTTTTCATGAATAGTACTTTCAAGAGAAGCATCAATAAGTCTTGCATAAAGTTAACTCATAAAGCAATAAATTCAAAGTAAAGACATTGAAGCAACACATAAAGGAAGATATAAGTTTCAGCGAGTTGCTTTCAACTTTCAACATGCATATCTCATGGATAATTGTCAACACAAAAGTAATATGATGAATGCAAATAAGCAAGTATGTAGGAATCAATGCACGGTTAACACAAGTGTTTGCTTCTAAGATAGAAAGAAGTAGGTAAAGCGACTCAACATAAAAAGTAGAAGAATGGCCCTTCGCGAGAGGGAAGCATGGATTGCTATATTTGTGCTAGAGCTTTTATTTTGAAAACAAGAAACAATTTTGTCAACGGTAGTAATAAAGCATATGTGTTATGTATAAGATATCCTATAAGTTGCAAGCCTCATGCATAGTATACCAATAGTGCTCACAATTACCTTGTCCTAATTATCTTGGATTTACATGGATTATCATTGCATAGCATATGTTTTAACCAAGTGTCCACAAGAGGGTACCTCTATGCCTTTACTACAAGGTCTAAGGAGAATGACGCATTGGATTTCTCTCTTTTGATTATTCTCAACTTAGACATCCATGCTGGGACAACATAGACAACAGATAATGGACTCCTCTTTAATGCATAAGCATTCAACAACAGATAATATTCTCATAAGAGATTGAGGATTAATTGTCCAAACTGAAACTTCCACCATGGATCATGGCTTTAGTTAGCGGCCCAATGTTCTTCTCTAACAATATGCATACTCAAACAATTTGATCATGATAAATCACCCTTACTTCAGACAAGACGAACATGCATAGCAACTCACATGATATTCAACAAAGTTGAAATAGTTGATGGCGTCCCCAGGAACATGGTTATCGCTCAACAAGCAACTTATAAGAAATAAAGATACATAAGTACATATTCAATACCACAATAGTTTTTTAAGCTATTTTCCCATATGAGCTATATTACCGCAAAGACAAAAGAATGGAATTTTAAAGGTAGCACTCAAGCAATTTACTTTGGAATGGCAGAAAAAATACCATGTAGTAGGTATGAGTATGGTGGACACAAATGGCATAGTTTTTTGGCTCAAAGGATTTTTTGGATGCACGAGTAATCCCTCTCAATACAAGGCTTAGGATAGCAAGGTTGTTTGAAGCAAACACAAGTATGAACCGGTACAGCAAAACTTACATAAGAACATATTGCAAGCATTATAAGACTCTACACTATCTTCCTTGTTGTTCAAACCCTAACCAAAAAATATCTAGACTTTAGAGAGACCAATCATGCAAACCAAATGTCAACAAGCTC
>NC_061514.1:210340948-210507929 GCF_022539505.1 Lolium rigidum
AAGAGCTAAATTTTAAAATGGCAGTGCGGACGGCTGGGGATACTCAGCCACCGGGGACCAATCTATGTGGATACTATGTTTGTGAGAGGATCCGGAGATACCGCAATGAGCGGGACCAGAAGTGTGAGAACAACATCCCGAGGAATAACCTCCGGAAGACGCTTAGTCCGGAAGCTCGCTTCCGACCACTTCAAGAGGAACTAGCTGGATGGTTGGCGAGGAAGTCATCGATCCTATAGGAGAACACTATTACGATGACGTAGAACTTTATATGCACAAGAATTTGTAACTAACTTGTTCAAAATTGTATATGGTCATCCGATATTGAATATATATTGTATATGGTCATCCGATATTGAATATATATTATATATTCCTCTTGAATTCTTTTTGGTTCTAATTTCAAATTTGTTTAAAATTGTACATTCATATGCATGTTTTAGGGGGAGGGGGCCGTAGAATATGTGAAACTCCTTCAAAATTAAAACCCAAAAGAAATAAAATAATACAAATTAAAAAGAAACCAGATTTAGGGGGAGGGGGGGCTAAACCCTAAACCTGCGGAGGCCTTTAGTCGCGGTTGGCCGAAGAACCGCGACTAAAGGTCCTCCGCCTCCCGGCGCTCGCCTGCGGCCCACGTGGACGGGCCTTTAGTCGCGGTTCGTAAGGAACCGCGACTAAAGGGGGGCCTTTAGTCGCGCTACTTTGGTCGCGGTTGCGCCACCGCGACTAATGGTAGTTGCCAACCGCGACCAAAGCCCCTTTTTCCACCAGTGATCTATAAGGAGACTAGGATTTGTATAGAGCTCGGCCGATCTTTTGAATTAGTTTCAGCTGAGGTAAGAGACTAATGTGAAGAAAAAAGCCCGTAAACCTCCATCGTTCTCATCCAGACGCGCGACCCCGATCCGCCTTCCCAGCCGCCGGTCCAGATTCCTCGACGCCGGCAGGCTCCCGCGCAGCAGCACCCGCCCTTCCTTCCCCGCCGCTGGAAGATCCTCACGCTGGCCTGCCCCTCCTCCCCCTACGCCGCAAGGTCGTCGCGCCAGCCAGTCTTCCTCGTTGTGGGCAAGCTCCACGGCTAGCAGGCTCCCACGGTGCCTGTTCTTCCCCATCGCCGGCAGGACCCAGCGCCCAAGTGGCGCCGTCCACTTCCAAGATTTGAGGTGTTCTTGATGCTCAATGTACATGCCCCCTTCGTGCCATGTTTTCTCCATATTAATTGCTCATTTTTTGGATGCACCATCACCGTATCCTCTGTTCGTCTTGATTTCGCTGCACAGATGTTCTTCCTGGAAAGAAACACTTTGGTTTAGGTTGCGCGGCAGCCGCCGGGATAGTTCGGCGCGGCAGTTGGAACGGGCGGCGGTCAGAGCACCCGCTCCCCTCCACGCATCTTCGGTAGATATTAGTGACCTTGGATGACAATCGGATTTCCATGATGTATTTGATGCTAATTTTCATGCCATCCCTCCGTATCATGTTTCTCCTCATCTTCTCTTCTTTCTGAAATTTTTTCTCGATCCGTATGTGAACCTTGTTAGTTTTCCTGATCTGGACTTGTTTCACCGTTTGAGGAAGCAGGTCTATGCTGATTTTGTGTACATGTGTTCCGATTCAGATCCAATTTATTCTTCATTTTGACAGTGAGATCTACTTTGTAAATTTGTTGGAATTTTATGGCAGCGAGCCTTTCCGTTTGAATTCTCACTCTGGAAAAACTCGAATGAAACTTATATGCTTGACTTGGTATTTTAGATAAAAAACTCGAATTGATTCTGTTGTGTTCCAGCTTCAACCGTTTTGGAGCCAAATGTGCAGTATTCCCTCCCTCTCACTGAAATTAGTTTGTTTTTTTGGAGGCAAATACTTTGCAAACTTTCAACTGAATCCGAAAGAAAATAAATCACGTTTATAATATGAAGAGCCGATGATTTGTCAATTCCAAAGCTGATTTAGGTAGACTGAAATAGTGGAGGTGAAGGAGCTGGACAACGGTTTGACATGAATGTATTTTTCGGTGGATATATCTTTTAGTTTTGCTGGCTAATGGTGGATTTCAAGTTTCTAACGAAGCCGCGCGTAAAAAGTTCCAAAAGCAAAACAATCATGGCTTGTAACCACGACACTCAAAACATGTCCTATCTTCTATTTTCTTGTAACAGAACTCAAAATAAGTTGTTGTTCTGAAATTTTCGCAACTGAACTACGAGATATGCGTTGCAATCGTTCAAAAATGTAAAATCATTTGCAACTCGGACAGATTAAGCAATGGTGTGGTTAATCGATGCAGCCGCCACATGGACAATTCTATAGTCTGGATTTCTTTTTCACCCAAGGTAGCTAGCGGCAGGACAGGGTCCACTGCGACATGATCTCTCTCGGCCATGGCCACCGCAGAGCGGGGACCTCCTCACAGGCCGCTCCTTGGTGACGGCGTCCTATCGCCGGGTGCGACGGTGGAGCCGCCGGGTGCGCCGTCCGTGTGGCCTTATGGCCATCAGCTCTGCTTGCCCCGCTAGTCGTGATCCTGGGTGCTTGGTACCACCCCGAATGGCTGTCCTCCGCGAGGGAATCCCATCCAAGGTGGTTGAATTTGAACCCGCGCGAGTCACCATTTCCGATTAGCGCCACCGTCGAGACTCTAGGAGCTGAACCACCCTCCTCCAATCAGTTGGCCCGTGTCCTGGGCGCGACCGAGCCTCGGCCACGAGCTCCCTCCCGAACGCCTGCGGCCGGCAACTAGAGCTCGCCGTCTTGGGCTCTTCCAACGTCCGTGTGTGGCTGCTGCTTCTGCTGTCCACGACACACCCGCGGCGCACCCTCACCTTCACTTTGTTTACTCCCATGTAAAAGTTGTTGCCTAATATCGTACAGTATACTAGTACCAGTTACTCAATTGCGTCACAGCGTGTTAATAATAGTTGCTTAGTTTAGATAGTTTGTTGCTTAACGATGTGTGCACGCCGAGGCCAACCCGTGTGCCAACAACATATAATGTTAATGGTTGTAAGAGTTTTTTTTGGAAAGAGGAAGATTAAACTCAAAGGAATACCCGTCTGGCTGATCCGCTACAAGCCTACACCATAACCCTCCTCTCTATACACTGTAGTATACGTACCGTGCCGACACAAGTTTGTCGATTTGGAATCAAAACAACGAGTTAACATTGCCATGGTTACCGTGACCGTGTTATTTTGTCATTTCACTACCAAAACTACAAGCTACCTTCGGTATGGTATTGGCAACCGTGTCCGTGTGATTTTGTCATTTCACTACCAAAACTACAAGTTGTCTTCAGCATGGTATTTCATGGAACAAACATCCAAACCAGTGCCAGCGTCATGGCTACCGTGACCGTATGATTTTGTCATTTCACTACCAAAACTACAAGCTAACTTCGGTATGGTATTTTATGGAACAAACATTTAAACCGGTGTGAGCTCTCGTGGAGCTACACTGGTTCGGCATGGCAGCCATCCCGTAGAATTTTGTCAATTTGGAAAAAAAACGACAATCTAACTTTGGTACTACACTGTTGAAGGGACATCTACACATATCTACCGTGCCAAAATAACAAGCTAGCATTGGTATGGCAGCCATGGCAAAGAAGATTCAAACTCACACATCAAGTTCTGTAACGACGTTACATGAGATGACATACTCTTTTTTTGATCTGCACCTGGAGAGAGTTGGAGCCCCACTATCCAACGGTTACTATCCTATGCATAGCTATCACCCTTGGTAGAATAGCTATTCTCGAACCCCCTGCCCAGCCGCCCAGGCCGAGCCGAACCACCGACAAGCTCCCGAACCAACCCGGTGTGAGAAAACCCACCGACGCCACAATGCACTTCTCCTCCCTGTGAACTTCCCCAGCTTCTTCCCGGCGGCCATCCCCAACTCCCGCCCCACCTTCTTCCCGGCGGCCGTCCCCAACTCCCGCCCCACCTTCTTCCCGGCGGCCGTCCCCAACTCCCGCCCCACCTTCTTCCCGGCGGCCGTCCCTAACTCCCGCCCCACCTTCTTCCTGGCGGCCGGACTCAACTCCCGCGCCGCATTTTTCCTGGCGGCCGGCACCAAATCCCTGCATCTCCTTCTTCACTGGTGGCACACCACCTTCCTCCCGGCGGCAGCCCTCATCTCAGAACCCGTCTCCTTCCCAGACCGTAGCACCTCGGCACCACCGTGACGCCTACGCATTTTGCTGTTGTACTGAAGCCACCCCCCAAAAAACGAGGCACCCACCCGTACCACCCCATCTTCCACCAACCCCGTGCCCGAATCCCCCATATCGCCGGCGCTGGGTGCTCCCCGCCGCCCAGGGGCCACGTCTTGCGACCTACCAGCCGGCGGTGACCCTCCTCCCAGCTCGCCCTCCGCCGATCTCCTCCCCTGCAGCTCGCGCGCCACCAAATCCCATCCCTGGCTGCTCCTGAGCAGCCCATCCCATCCCCTGCAGGTCGTGCATCGCCAAATCCCCACCCCCCCTGCAGATTCACGCGCCACGGCTCAGATCCCCTGCACGTGGCGCTCCGTCCTCCCCTTCCCTGCAGATCGACTGTGAGCCGCATGGGAGTTCACCTAGCGCTATTCAGTTTTCAGCCTCGACAGGCAGGCAAGAGCGGCTGCTCACTTCTCAGCTACGGGCGATTAAGTCGATTATTTTTTGACATCATGGAGCAGTTCAATTAGTCCAGGACCGGAATATTATTACTAACCGCCGGGTTTGACATCTTCTACTTTTGCTTTCCACTTAACTTCTGTTCCGAACTTGTTGCTCGCCGTTTCGAATATCAGTTAGTGCTCTTAATAATGCAGCTCTGCAGCAGCTCCCTAGCAAGTAAGGCATGACCAAAAACATCAATCGCAGCTCTCTCTCTCCCCTGATCTATTTGCGTGTTAAACTTTTCCCTGTGATTCAGAGTAGTTTTGACAAAAAAAAAATGCAAATTTATCTTGTTTTCCGATAGCGGTTTGGTGCTCCCTATGTGCTAGTTGATATGGCTGTGAGAACCAATTTTTCTTTTATTCATGAAAGGAAAATAAAATGCAGTAGATAAGTTTTGTGCAATACAAAGAGAAGTTAAAATTATTCAAAAGAGGCAGTTTACTTCCTATTTTCGCGAGTTCATTTAGTTTCTCGGATAGCTTCAGTTAAAAGGACACGATAAGAACCCAATTTAAAACAAAAGAATGTGGATTTAGCTTTTATATTTCTGAGAATTTCATTTGGTACAGCGGCGGGGTTCAATTTTTTGATGATAAAAAGGTTCAATTCATCCTACTGAAGTTCCCATATAGGCGATAAGAGTTCACTCGAGGCCTCCCCGGCAATCTAGTAGATGCCTCCATGGAGTCCAGGGCGCGGCCAGGCATCCACCGGCAGTCTAGTGCATGTGGACCTCGTGCAAGAGCATCAGTTCACTCACCATGTCAATATGAATCCCCATGTCCTTGTGATATGAACTACAATGGCGGCTTCCTAGCTAGTTCTGCAGCGCAGCCACCACAAAGTAGGAAGGCGCGGAGAAGAAAAATGCCACTCGCCATCCTCCAGCATGGATTGCATGGCTGCCATGGAAGTTCACGCTGGCTGCCATGCGAGTCCACCGGGCGCCGCTACAGGAGTCCACACCGGGCTTTACCGTCCAAACTTCTTTTTCCGCCCATCTAAATTTCTTTTTTTGCTCATCTGAAATGCCTATATTTGTGGTGTCCTGAACTGCCATACTCCTTTTCTTTAGCGAGCAAGCATGTTATGTTTCCTTTGTGTATAAAATGGAGTGAAAAATAAGTTGATGGGGACAAATGGTTGAGCCCGCGGGAGCTCGTCGCTGAACCCCTCCATCATGTACAACCAAACCAACCCGAGAACGGACTATATTTCCTCCTGAGCGCCGCCCTGAACTTCCACTCGCCTGCAGCGCTGCACTAGAGCCTCAACAAACCCCGCTCCGATCCACCATGGAGGAGCCTACCTTCTTGATGTGCAGATTCAAGTTCAAATTTGGTGATTTTAGTTCCATCAAGAGGATGACTGCGCAACGAGGTCGAGGAGCACCAGGCCCTTGTCTGTTTGTTGCCCATTCGGTAGAGTCCACGAGAAGTTCATATGGTGGAGCGCTGCATCCCAGGTAATTGTGTAGCTAATCTTACATCATTTTGTCCAGATCTCTGATGATTCAGGCGTCTTGCCAAGCAAGAGGCGACCTCAGCTACTATGTTTAGCTCAAAACAAGCGAGAACTACTACTCGGTCCAGTTGCATAAATAGCCCGAGTTTAGTACATCGGTTTACTTCCCTGGAATGTCAAAATGTCACTTTCATTTATCTTTCTTTTTTATAAGAATTAGGTGTGGAATCTTCCTAGCCGTGAAGTAATATTTCTAAGTGGGATTTAGGGGCGATTCGGGTAAGCACCTAGGGAGGGAACGAGAGAGGCCGACGTGCGAAGAGCTTTTTACGGTTTCATTATGTGTTTGCTAATAATGAGTCTAGTTAGCTAGATTGTTAGATCTTCGCATGTTTTGTGTACGAGATCTGATTTTGGGCATACTAGGACGCACAACTTCGAAAATTTTATTAAAGAAATATCCGGGCATACAAAATATAATCATTGTTGGATGATGGCTTTTCTAAATCCAAACCAGTTCAGTAACATTCGCCGCTTAACAGTACCATGGACATCCCAACTCTTAGGAACAAACATTGTGGCATATGGTTCCAGCTAGGATTATCGCTGCCCGAGCTAAGTTCGGGATCAGACCATGAGATGAAGAGTGCAGCTACATGTTTGCTTGTAGCTCATCTCGGACCATGGGCTGTAAAAAAGACCGGAGAGCTGCTCCTGTTTAGTTTATTTTCTAGTGTAGTTCACTCTTGCGGTTGAAGTTTACTATGTGCACCCTTATTTTGACAATTTTTCGGTTAGATGAAGAAGTTAACTTGGTCTCTTTGGGTAACACAGACGTGCACTTTGCCTCTCACAGAAAAAATACACCTTTGTCTGGTGGTTTATCCACGTGAATTTTTTGAGCATCATGGTGCTGTCGGCAGTAGCAGACGGGAACGAGACGCCGGCATGGTGGAGTACGACTAGGATTGCACCATCGTCTATGTCATCCAAGTCCAGGTGCGCCATTGGTTCTGAAGTTCATTATTTTGTCGGATAAAATTTCAGTTCTATATGAGGGGGAGTCCACCTCACGAAGCCTTTAGAGGAAGTTCACTTATTCTAGCTGTAAAGATCACTTCGACGCTGCATCAATCAATTATATTTTAACACTGGAAATTTATATTTTAACACTGGAAGTTTGTTATTTTTATTTTGTCACGAATATAAGAGTGAAGTTCATTTTCTTGTCAAAAAAGTTCACTCTTTATAGTCCTACTCTACGAGAGAAATTAATAGAAATTATATTTGTCCGGAAGTGCACATACGAGAAAAATAGCAGTTCATTATATGTAAAAAAGTAGAAGTGGGCTCCATTTTGTAAGTTTATTTTCTTCAGTCCAAAGAGTTCAACATTTTGGATGTTTGTTTGGTATTCACTAGGAGTTCATTCTTTAAAGGAAATTCTGGCCGCACATGGATTTTGTATTTGTTTTATTGTGAAGTTCAATCCGTATGCACTAGAAAGTTCACTATTTATATATGTAAAATTTGTAGAGATAACATAGGCGGACAAACTGCAGTTCACAATTTATTGTTCAGGTTTTTTATAGGTGCACATGGCAGAAATTCACATCAACTATACTGTGAAGCTCGCCTCTTCTTTCCCGTGAATTATCCTCGTCAATTATTTTGTCAGCAAGTTCACATCGCCCTCGTGAGGAAGTTCACCTATTGTCTATGTGAAAATTTAGTTTTATCCTGTCAGGAAGTGTAGTTTGTCAACATATACGTTCAAGGTTATTATGACCCTTCTGTAACTTCCTAATAGAGTGGTTTGCTCCTGACTTGCTTGGCATTTTCTACCATATGTTCAACATGGATTTTTTGTTGTTGCATTGTGCTAATACATCATATACTGAAATCATCGATATAAATTATGTGTTCTCCTATGATATTCGGCGATGTAACATTAATTCAAGATTTATCGATTGTCCCTTTCTACTCTCTGTTTTGTTCTGTTGTATGAGACCACTATCTACTGTTTTCTTTTATTTTTGAGAATATACTGGTGTCCACTACTATCCTTATGCTGCCCTTTGTTCGTACATGTAAGAAACACTACTGAATCAGATTCTTTACTATTGCCATCTCATTCATAACTTGAAAATCTCGTCTCTGACTTGCATATTGCCACTTTCTCTTTACATTATTTGTTACTGACTTTCATGGTTGTGCCGCGTGGAAGTTCACCATTGATATCTGAAAAGTTACTCTTTGTCGAAATACACCGTTCAAATATGAGCAAACATGAGCTTGCTCTTTGAGCTTCAGCGGTTCATTGTACAAAATCAACGAAGTTCACTCTTAAAATAGTACGGAAATCGATAAATGGTTTGAAAACTTCGACAAAAACAATATACAGTAAGGAACTTTTACAAGGCAGTTCAGGTAGTCTATTTTTCCTAGACGGAAATCATACACATATAAACCATTCACACGTGCTCCGGGTGCCCAAATCGGCATCCACCACGTGCAATTGACAGTGATATGACTCTGCTAATACTCAAAAGTACCGCCATGCTAAACATAATCAATCTAGGCAAGCCAATTTCAAAATATTCATATGTAGACGTCATAACTCATTTTGCATATTTCTGAAATTAATCTTAAACCGTTTAGAATTTGGAAACCTATTCAACATGAAAAACTTGCGCCTAACCAATATGTTTCAAGAGTCATATCATTTGTAACATTTTGAGAGGTGGTTCGGAAAAAATCCCAAAAGACAGTGCAACAAATTAAGAAGTTCGGAAAACAGATTCACGTAGTTTCAAATCTGCTCTTAAACCGTACATAATTTGGAAAACCATTGAACATAAAAAAGTTGCGCAATTTGCATACCTTTCTAACGGAATATCATATGCATCAATCGGACAAACAATTTAAAAGTTGGACTGAAAAAACTGCACGGAAATGCAGAAATCCGCGAAAATGTGGTTTTGTATATTTGAAATTACATTTAAATAGTAAATAATTTGGAAAAATATTGATGGCGAAAAAGTTGCGGGATTTCTATATCTTTCCAATGGTATATCATATGCATCATTTAGATTAGTGGTTCGTAAATCAACCTCGAAACAATGTCCGCCAAAACATGAAATTATGGTGTTCCGCTGAGAAGTTCACGTGGATAGAAGGGGAAGTTCACTTACCTCCGTAAAGGGATTTACTCCCCGTATAGAAGTTCATATATGAAATGGAAGTTCACTCCTTACAATGTTGAGGTCCGTCTGGAAGTTCAGATGCAGATAAGGGGAAGTTTAGATCTGTATTCAGAGAAGTGCAGATGCGACGGAAGTTCACAATATTTTCTGAAGTTCACTTCAAACTAGACTAAAGTTTCGAAAGTTCACCCCGTACAATATTCAAGTCCGTCGTCAAGTTCAGATTCAGGGGAGAAGAAGTTCACATCCATAGAAGTTCGCTATAATTTTATTACATACCTGAAACTTTTATACCGCGATCGGAAGTTCACTAACAGATATAAGGAAGTTCACTTCTATATTCGAGCACCTAATGCATTACTGTTTTTTACGGACGGAAATCATACGCATCGAAATCGTCCGTACAACCACCGATTGCACAAATCGACCAACTCAACGTACAATTAGCACTAATATAACTCTACTAATACTCCAACATATCGCAATGCCACACCTAATCAATCTAGATGAGCCAATTTCGAAATGTTCTTGTGTCGGCGTTATCTTCATTTTTATGTATTTCTGAAATTAAACTAAAACCTTTTAGAATTTGGAAAAACATTCAACATGAAAAAGATTCGCCTAATCAATATCTTTTCAACGCAATATCATTTGAAACATTCCGATAAGTAGTTCGGAAATAAGCCCCCAAAACAGTTCGAAAAACCGAGAAGTTCGAAAAACGTAATCACGTATTTTCAAATCTGCTCTTAAACTATAAAGAATTTAGAAAAGTGTTCTTCATGAAAAAGGTGCGCCTAGTCAGCACCTTTCCAACGGCGTATCATACGCATCATTCTGACAAACGGTTTGAAAACTGGAACCCCAAAACTGTACATAAATGGAGAAATCCGCGAAAACGTCGTTTTGTATATTTCAAATTAGTTTTAATCAATATAGAATTTGGGAAAACAATGAACACGAAAAAGTTGTGAAATTTCCGTGCGAATCCAACGGTATATTATACGCATCAATCCGATAAGCGGTTTGAAAATCATCATGAAAATACTGTCCGCACGAACATGCAATTCTGATATTTCGTCGAGAAGTTCACTAGGAAAACACCCGGAAGTTCAGAAAGGGTTCGAGAATAGTTATTCTCGAACCGGTTCGAGAATAGCAGACCTATATATATATATATATATGTTATCCCAACTCACGCACCAACCCATCCCCCCCGCACCTCTACCTCACGTGCTTCCCGCTGGCCCGTCTTCCACCGCCGGCGAGGCATCGCCGCCGGCCCGTCTACCGCCGCCGGCAAGGCACCACGTGCCCCCACACCTCGCTTGCCGCTAACCCTTATTCGCCCTGTCCCGAGCGCGGCGGTCGTCGCCCGCATCTCCTCGACGCCAGCCGCCCGCCGCCGGTCCCGGCGGTCGTCTAAGGCGCGTCCTCGACTCCGGTGGACGCCACCCCGCGCGTCCTCGCCTACCTCCGTCCGTCCTCCTTCTCCAAGGTCTGCTGCCCCTCCAGAAGCGTCGCGTGGGCGATTTTCTTCCTCCAGCCAAATTGGCAGCAGGACGCCGCCCCTCTGTCTCGCAGGGCTGCGCGCCCCATCCTCCTCAAGACTGCCTTGCTCAGCAGTGCCGCACAGGGTCCTCCGCGCTGGAGGAACTCACAATTCCGCTGCTGGAATCCTTCAATTTAGTATCTCGTTCAAGGGAAGTACACCTGCAACTCTAGCTAAGTACAAGCAAATTTGGGGAGAATTATACGGGTGTTCTCCTTCCTACCCTGTCGCCGGTGGCCAGATCCTTGGTGAATTCCCGATGTACGGTTGGTTGGTCCACGCAATCCCAGCAATGCCTCAACGACAGAGAAGAGTGCGACCGGTTTCGTGGAGCAGCAGCGCCGTACGGAGAGGAATCGGGAGGAGGGGCAGTGCCAGTGTAGGGCGTGCAGTTTCATGTTTCTGTAATGTTCTGTTGGGTACTCATATTTTTGGATTCTCTTTGATGTATGTACAGTATAAAAGATGCACTGCTAATTAACGAATTGCAATTAGTGAAAATAGGAACTACATGCGTGGCGTTTTGTAAGCACTACACACATCCTTGTCTAGAAGGATTTTACTAACTGTCGTTGCCTAGTGAAAGTAAGTAAACCTGATCTAGAAAATTCCAAATAGAAATAAAGTTCCACCGCTACCACAGAGAGAAGCAGCCGACTCAGTGGCTGCTGAAGAAGGTGCGGGCAGATTCCAGGTCCAGAGAGCTACATGGTGATGGAAGACCATCGGCAGTACGAGCGATGATGTTTGGGCAGTACAAGTACCGGTGGCCAGCAGGTGCTCCCGGTGAGATGGCCTGCAGTCTGAAATTCAATAACTGAAGAACTGAATACCATGTTGTTCCTCTCTGCTTGCTAAAAACTAAAACTAGAAAAGTTGGATGGCTAGAAAATGGTTAAACTAAAGCAATACACTCACGTAATCTTGGCACTGCACTTCTCTCTATAGTTTGATCTTCTCGTGTCTGTAGGAGTATACTCTGATTGAAAACGAAGTGTTTTACTTTATCCATTGCACAACATGAAGAAGAAATAAAAATACTAGCGGGAAATGCACTTTCGCTCATAGGAGCATATGCTCCCATTATGTGAATTCACATTTTAAAGTATTAAAAATTCTAAACTAAATTTTTACATGTACATCTAGACATTTTATGTTGGTACACAAGTTTTCAAAAGAAAAAACATTTTTCTGTGGCTCCTGTAAAAAAGATAAATTTTAATGCTGTAACACGACTACGTACAGGACATTTTTTTGTCTTTTTTGTACACACCACACAAAATGTTATTTTTCCACGAAAACTTGTGAACTAACATAGAATGTCACGACGTATACCAAAAAATTTATGTCATATTTTTTTGACAATTTTAAAATTGTTTTTTTATTATTTTCTATAATGGGTGCATATGCACGCGTGTGCCAAAACGCCACCTCCAATACTAGCGCTCTTTCTTAATCCTGTAAATAAAATCCTCACCATGAACACTATTTACTTTTTTCTCCATGTAGCTTTGTTACCACGTTGTTCTCTATGGTTGAGAGCTTCATGAGAAATAACTGAATTTGCTAGTTTCGATTTCAGTTTTGGAGTGCGATGGCCAGATTAGCATGACACAATTTGGTTGCTCACTATGGAGGATCTGGAGGCGGCTGCAGGTTGCCCCGTCGTCACCTCCCTTGGTTGCCCCCGGCACCGCCGCACACCGGTGCTACCGGCGTCTATGCGCCGCCCCGGCGACCGACGCCTCCCTCCCGCAGATCCTCTTCATCGGTAACCCGCGGTGTCGGCCTAATTTGCAGCTCCACAACTCCAGCGTCGCCGCCCCCCACCATGGTGCCTCGTCGGTGTCCCACTTCCAATCCCCTGGCGTCGGCGGCCGTGTTCGATGGCGCCGCTCCGACGACTCTATCACGCGTGGGCTGCTGCATCGGTGTAACTAAACCTTTATTTGGGCAGCTATTGATGCTTTGGTGTAACTAAACCTGTATTTGGGCAGTTCGACAATTCGATTTTGGGCAGCTCGACACTTCGATTTCCGGCAGTTCAAAACTTTGATTTTGGGCTTTCGCGTTGGACTTCATGGGAGGAGGCGGTCGGAGTTTGCTGCAGTCACCGTCGGAGTAGCGAAAAGGCTGGAGCTACTTTGCTACAATATGGATCATGCTAACTTTGTATAGAATGAATAAATTCGGTACAAAGTACATGTCATTGTTGTCGGCAGTACATGCACATTTTCACGTGAAATTCAAGGCGTCAGAATTTTTTTGATATTTTGTAAAACGAGGGAATATTCCTCTATGTAATTAAATTAGATATTGTAAAGAAAGTGAATAATATGTTATATTATAGGCTGCCGATTTGTTCCTAGCAAGCGCCGCCCATCTTTTTCATATTCATGTTTTAAACTTATTCAAATTTATGTGTTTAATGCACTAGCTACGATATTAGACCAGAAAGTCTAATACCAATGCAAGTTTTGTTAAACATTTCTTTAAGAGATTGCTTTTATTTCAAAGAGCTATGTCCGTCAGCCTTCACCGGTTTACTAGAACTTCATGGAGCTCCTTTCCGGCCGCGTTCGCAGTTCCTCAATCCCGGAACGGGAGTGACAGGTCACGGTTCTTTACACTCTGCAGAGGTGTGTTGCTTTACCCATAAGAGATCTTAACCTTGGTGCCAACCGGGCAGCTTTCCCGTCCACACTTCCTTCGGTGTGAGGCCCGGTATAAGGTCTAGCCAATCATGTTCCTCCGCTACCTCGAACACCCACCCTTTGTTGCATGCCCCGACCCTGGGTCCACGTCGGTCCCATTATTCCTGTAGATTTCAAGGTGGACCCCGACCACGTCAACAGTGCTGGGCTCTACCATACACTCCTACGCCGGTAGCTGCAACCCATCCTAGACCGCAATACCGTGGGGACTTAGGACTCCCCAGCCTCACCATCTTGCTCCTTCGGGCGACAAGTGTACTACGGACTATGCCGTGGGGACTTAGGACTCCCCAGCCTCACCAGCTTGCCCCCTTGGATTACAAGTGTACTACGGTAAAGCGCATCCGTTGATGAACGAGAGGTGGAAACACTTTTGACTACTCCGTCCCACTCCGGATCTTATGGTTAACACGGGTATAACGGCACAAGAATCACTGGCGACATTTGTTGTTTAATCCTAGATGGATATTAACCCTTGCAATGGAACCTCCACCATATCAACACAATCCATGGTTCCATTGCCCACCACATAGTCATATTCATAGTTATGAAAGTAGTGGTTTTGCTTTTTATGCAATAGTGATAACCATAATACTTTGCAAGTAATTTGCTAAAAATACTCAAATGACATGAGCAAGTGATGAACTTGCCTGAACACTGCAAAGTTTTGCAGTTGGAAGGTGTGGACTGACCCTTGTCCTCTGTTTCTGAAAAAATAGCATCATTGTCCGATAAGGGCAATGGTTAAAGAAGCAATTATGCATGATTCCATTTTTAGGGTTTGTTCCCCCCTTCCGATGTCGTTATTATTTCATGTAAGAGGTTAATACTAAGAATAATTTGGGAATACTTGATTTAAAGTAAAATATAACCTTGAAATGTTGTCAAGGTGTTTTTAAAGTCCAAATGCATTAGTGGACTTATTTTCATTAAAGAAAATTAGGTGTGTGATTTAAATGATTATTTAAATCATCAAAATAGGACTTATTCTTAATTGTCTTCAAAATTCTCTTTGATATTTTATTTGGGTAGAGAATTTTATGCTGATTAATTTTCATATTTTTACTTATTTTTTTAGAGCTGTATTTTATTTTATAAAATTCTTGGAAATTCTCATTTAAATGGGTATTTTGGAAATGTCCAAAATACCCCTCGGACCCACTGTCGGGCGGTCGAGCTGGTTAGGTTGGACCAGCCCGGTGGGCTCGGTCCAACCGACCCAGTCGCTTCGTCGTCCTCCACCCCGTAACCCTAATTCCCCTTTCGGGCTCCCGCGACACCGAAATCGCCTCCGCCGTCGCCGCCCTGCTCCGGCCGCCTCCGGCCATCATCGGCGGCGATCTGGTGCGGATCTAGACCGTCTCTCGACGGTGGACATGGTGGTCCGCGTCGATTTGACGCCCGCGTCCAACTCGACTCTTCCCCAACCCATCTGCGCCTCGGCCGCACGGATCCGTAAAGATCCGCCGTTCGTCGGCGTCCCTGGCGCCGTGGTGATGCCGTGGAGATGCTGGCGTTGCGGTGATGTGGCGACCAGGCTTGGCTTGGCCTGGCGCCGCCGTCGCCGGGCGTGTGCCGCCGTGCCGCCACGGTCGTGCTCATCTGCTTCGCCTGTAAGTTTCTCCTCCTCTTTTCCCTTCCTCTATGCCATGCTCTAGTTACAAGCCTGCCTCTCCTCATGGAGATGCTGGCACTGCCGTGCTGTTGTTGTTTCTGCACCCCTGTGTGCCTTGTGCCAAGCCAGCCCTAGTGTTGTGCTAGCTACTGCTATGCGTATGCTGCTGCTGTGCAATTGCCATGGATTCTGGCTGCTGTGCTATGCTATTGTTCTCTGTAGCTTGCTGTTGCAATTCATGAACTCTTGCTCATGAGCATACTGTGATGCTTTGCTTTATTCCTTTGTTACTGCTGCTGCTATCTTGCTCCTGACTCTCCTGTGTGAGCAATTATTACTCCCTGGCTTGATCATGGTGCATGATCCTTGCCTTTGGCAGATGCCAGTGCTCCTGGTGTGCTATCTTTGTGCTATAATTCATGATCATGCTCAATTGAGCATTGTTACTGACTTGGAAGCTCCATCCCTTGATGGAGTGCTTCTGGATACAATTATAAAGCTCTATTCACTTATCTGTGATGTAATTGTTCAATTATCTGGTTAATTTAATTATCTGGGCTTTGTGATGATACTATGCTTGGCTATAGTGATCTGTAGCAAAAGTAAGTGATGCTTTGATGATCAATTGATCATTACTTGCTTGTGAGCAAGTGTGTGCTCCTCTCTGTGACTCACTGGTGTTCACCAGTGCTGTTTGTGCTTCATACAGGCTTATCCTGGTGTGTACTGTGGTTGGCTTAAGCAATCTGTTGTTCGTTGGCGAGTGATCCATTGGATCACTGCAAAGCCCTGGTGCTTTGATTTGTTTGTTTAGTTCACTTATCTGTATTTGCCTGAATTATACTGAAGTGGATAAGTGATGTGAGCTGCTTTGCAGTTGTGATCATCCAATTAATTATGACAGGGCTAGATGGATGCCAACACTCAGTTGTGTACCCTAGCCCTCTACTGAATCCAAATGGATAATGATGTGTGGGTTCTTGTGCTGGCTGTAGGTTGAGGTAGCCCTGGCAGCACTGTGATGCTGTCAAGGGTAGCTCCCTTCTTCTGTGGCTTACTCTAGTTGGTAATTGCTTGCTGGATTTGGGAAATACTTTACTGGAAGAATCCTTGTGGTTTTTCCAGTTTCCTTTGATGTTGATAAACATGAATAGACACTTGATAGTCTACCTGTCTGATGGTGTAGTGGCTATAGGTGCTAAGTGAAACTGACTAGCTAGATAGGATTATCCCTTGTTGGATTTCTTTGATTATGTCACTTGTTTGGCATAGCCAATGTTCCCAGGGTGCTTTCCTATTTGTTTCTCTCTTGTTCACTTGCACCATCTTGGCCAGTAGCCATATGATGACTCACATATAGGGTTTCTACCCTTGTTGGTGTGTTGGAGATCATGCTTGTGCAATTTATGAACAAAACCATCTGGTTTGTTCATGTTAAGGTGTATACCTCACTCCAGCTCCTAGAAATAGTGTGTTGGTGTAGAGGTTTTGCTTCTGTGCTGATTTCTTAGCTTGCCCTGCTCCTCCTTGTGGCTTGTGCTTGATCTACTCCATGGTTTGCTTCTCAACAGGAGACAGTTTCTTGCTTGAGCTGTTCCTGGATGAGGTTTCTAGCTATGTGTTCTTCCAGTTCTAAGTGTTCTTGCTCTCTGATAACTTACCAAGCTGCCTGTCGATGAATGAGCTAGGGTTCACTGTTGGAGAGGTTTTTATATGATCTCCCTCTCCACCTCTGGTCGACAACAAGGCCTGGCAGCCTGTTGGTGACTCACCAGCAGTGTGTGTGTGGTGTGCTGCATGCACACTGCTGTGTGAGCAGCCTAGCTGTGTGTGTGTGCACATTCTGGGTACCTGGCTTGTGTCTTGGCTGTGAGATGATCAGCTCGGCAGAGCTGATCCATATCTACTCAATTTCATTCTTCTTCTAACCTGCCAAGTGGTTTTACCACTTGGCATAATTTCTTTTTGTTGTGTTTGTGTGCAGGGAACTTTGGAATGATCAAGATGAAGATTAACTCATCTTATAGAATTTAGGATAGATCATTTACTTTGTAATTTTCTTTTCTTTTTCTTTTAATATTCTATTTCTCCAATTCTTGTAATGTGTTGTAAATTTATATCTCAATTCTGGATATTGTAATTGACATTGTATTTTGTGTGAATATCAATAAAGCTCAAGGTTTTCTCTAATGAGCTTGTCTTTATTTTTTTATTGTTCATAATGTTTGTTATTTATAAATTTACTTAATGAGTTTCCTCACAATTCAATATTTAGGGTATTTATTTAATATTTGAATTTGAAATTCAAATTCATCATTAGTTTGAATTCAACCATGTCACTTTATTTAGAATTCAATCATGCAACTCTCCCCTCTCTTCTCAAAACCCTAAACTAGTGAAGTGAGATGCAAGTTTGTCGCACTCTCGAAACCCTAACCCTGTAAGGTGTCGAGAGAGAAACTTGTCCCCCTTCTATGCAGTTTTTGTTTAAAAGCGCGAAATTTCCCCAGAATTTACAATGCAATGCACATCCCTTTCTAAAATCTACCCCTCGATCGTCTCTAAACCTAGGACATTACAATACTTAATGCAATTTTCTGTTGTTTTACAACTTAATACTGGAGGGGTTCGGATGATAACCTGAAGGTGGACTTTTTAGGCATAGATGCAGTTGGATGGCGGTCTATGTACTTTGTCGTAATGCCCAATTAAATCTCACTGTACTTATCATGACATGTATGTGCATTGTTATACCCTCTCTATTTGTCAATTGCCCGACTGTAATTTCTTCACCCAACATGCTTTTATCTTATGGGAGAGACACCTCTAGTGAACTGTGGACCCCGGTCCATTCTTTAATACTGAAATACAAATCTGCTCTAATACTTGTTCTTTACTGTTTTCTTGCAAACAATCATCTTCCACACAATACGGTTAACTCTTTGTTACAGCAAGCCGGTGAGATTGACTACCTCACTGTTTCGTTGGGGCAAAGTACTTTGGTTGTGTTGTGCAGGTTCCACGTTGGCGCCGGAATCTCTGGTGTTGCGCCGCACTACATCCCGCCGCCATCAACCTTCAACGTGCTTCTTGACTCCTACTGGTTCGATTAAACCTTGGTTTCTAACTGAGGGAAACTTGCCGCTGTGCGCATCACACCTTCCTCTTGGGGTTCCCAACGGACGTGTCAATTACACGCATCAAGCAAATTTCAGGCGCCGTTGCCGGGGAGATCAAGACACGCTGCAAGGGGAGTCTCCACTTCCCAACCTCTTTACTTTGTTTTTGTTTTTCTTTATTTTATTTACTACTTTGTTTGCTGCACTTATATCAAAACACAAAAAAAAATTAGTTGCTAGCTTTACTTTATTTACTATCTTGTTTGCTATATCAAAAACACAAAAAATTTAGTTTACTTGCATTTACTTTACTTGATTCATCATGTTTCCTTTTAATTTTACCACAAAAGACATACCGGTAGGACGCGGGTCTATAATTGGGAGAAACAATATAGAAGAATTTTTCAGTCATGTTAGTACCGTTGACGATTTTGAAGATAGACACTTGGTAGAACTTGCTCCTACTTATGAAATTGCTGCTCGTTGCTTTAGTCCGCATGTTGGAAACTAAATTTGTTAATCTCAATCCTATAATCCAACACATGTTTCTTACACTCGGTGATATGGAAGAGGGGGAAAAGAAATATTTTGTTTTAGAAACCCTTCTTAGAGAATTTGGTGGTCTAGCAAGAGAGGCTAGAAAGGTCTTTGCTAAATTTAATATGCTTGGTTCTCATACTAATTTTGTTGAAAAAATGGACATGGATAGAATAAGGTACACTAATAATATTAATGATGGTGGGGAGATCAAAGCACCAATACCATGTAAACTCCTAGCTATGAATGATGCACTAGAAAATAAATATGCTTGGCTTGTTCCTGAAAATTTATTTGATGAGAGTAGCAAGCCCAAGACTAATGAAAAGGGAGCCGCTGAAACTTATGTATCCAATATACTATGCATGGTTGAGAAAACTCCAAACCCCGCTGAATATTCATCATCTCTTGATAACACTTGAGTTACACTTTCTGCGCCTAGCTGAAAGGCGTTAAAGAAAAGCACTTATGGGAGACAACCCATGTTTTTACTACAGTATTTTTGTTTTATATTTGAGTCTTGGAAGTTGTTTACTACTGTAGCAACCTCTCCTTATCTTAGTTTTATGTTTTGTTGTGCCAAGTAAAGTCTTTGATAGTAAAGTAAATACTAGATTTGGATTACTGCGCAGAAACAGATTTCTTTGCTGTCACGAATCTGGATCTAATTCTCTGTAGGTAACTCAGATAATTAAGCCAATTTACGTGAGTGATCCTCAGATATGTACGCAACTTTCATTCAATTTGGGCATTTTCATTTGAGCAAGTCTGGTGCCCTAATAAAATCCATCTTTACGGACTGTTCTGTTTTGACAGATTCTGCCTTTTATTTCGCATTGCCTCTTTTGCTATGTTGGATGAATTTCTTTGATCCATTAATGTCCAGTAGCTTTATGCGATGTCCAGAAGTGTTAAGAATGATTGTGTCACCTCTGAACATGTTAATTTTTATTGTGCACTAACCCTCTAATGAGTTGTTTCGAGTTTGGTGTGGAGGAAGTTTTCAAGGATCAAGAGAGGAGTATGATGCAATATGATCAAGGAGAGTGAAAGCTCTAAGCTTGGGGATGCCCCGGTGGTTCACCCCTGCATATTCTAAGTAGACTCAAGCATCTAAGCTTGGGGATGCCCAAGGCATCTCCTTCTTCATCGACAACATTATCGAGTTCCTCCCCGAAACTATATTTTTATTCCGTCACATCTTATGCACTTTGCTTGGAGCGTCGGTTTGTTTTTGTTTTTGTTTTGTTTGAATAAAATGGATCCTAGCATTCACTTTGTGGGAGAGAGACACGCTCCGCTGTAGCATATGGACAAGTATGTCCTTAGGCTCTACTCATAGTATTCATGGCGAAGTTTCTTGTTCGTTAAATTGTTATATGGTTGGAATTGGAAAATGCTACATGTAGTAATTCTAAAATGTCTTGGATAATTTGATACTTGGCAATTGTTGTGCTCATGTTTAAGCTCTTGCATCATATACTTTGCACCTATTAATGAAGAAACACTTAGAGCTTGCTAATTTGGTTTGCATATTTGGTTTCTCTAGAGTCTAGATAACATCTAGTATTGAGTTTTGAACAACAAGGAAGACGGTGTAGAGTCTTATAATGTTTACAATATGTCTTTTATGTGAGTTTTGCTGCACCGTTCATCCTTGTGTTTGTTTCAAATAACCTTGCTAGCCTAAACCTTGTATCGAGAGGGAATACTTCTCATGCATCCAAAATACTTGAGCCAACCACTATGCCATTTGTGTCCACCATACCTACCTACTACATGGTATTTATCCGCCATTCAAAAGTAAATTGCTTGAATGCTACCTTTAAAATTCCATCATTCACCTTTGCAATATATAGCTCATGGGACAAATAGCTTAAAAACTATTGTGGTATTGAATATGTACTTATGCACTTTATCTCTTATTAAGTTGCTTGTTGTGCGATAACCATGCTTCTAGGGACGCCATCAACTATTCTTTGTTGAATATCATGTGAGTTGCTATCCATGTCCGTCTTGTCTGAAGTAAGAGAGATCTACCACCTTAATGGTTGGAGCATGCATATTGTTAGAGAAGAACATTGGGCCGCTAACTAAAGCCATGATTCATGGTGGAAGTTTCAGTTTTGGACATATATCCTCAATCTCATATGAGAATAATAATTGTTGCCACATGCTTATGCATTAAAGAGGAGTCCATTATCTGTTGTCCATGTTGTCCCGGTATGGATGTCTAAGTTGAGAATAATCAAAAGCGAGAAATCCAAAATGCGAGCTTTCTCCTTAGACCTTTGTACGAGGCGGCATGGAGGTACCCCATTGTGACACTTGGTTAAAACATGTGTATTGCGATGATCCGGTAGTCCAAGCTAATTAGGACAAGGTGCGGGCACTATTAGTATACTATGCACGAGGCTTGCAACTTGTAAGATATAATTTTCATAACTCATATGCTTTATTACTACCGTTGACAAAATTGTTTCATGTTTTCAAAATAAAAGCTCTAGCACAAATATAGCAATCGATGATTTCCTCTTTGAAGGACCATTCTTTTGACTTTTATGTTGAGTCAGTTCACCTATCTCTCTCCACCTCAAGAAGCAAACACTTGTGTGAACTATGCATTGATTCCTACATACTTGCATATTGCACTTGTTATATTACTCTATGTTGACAATTATCTATGAGATATACATGTTACAAGTTGAAAGCAACCGCTGAAACTTAATCTTCCTTTGTGTTGCTTCAATACCTTTACTTTGATTTATTGCTTTATGAGTTAACTCTTATGCAAGACTTATTGATGCTTGTCTTGAAGTACTATTCATGAAAAGTCTTTGCTTTATGATTCACTTGTTTACACATGTCATTACCATTGTTTTGATCGCTGCATTCATTACAATATGTTTACAAATAGTATGATCAAGGTTATGATGGCATGTCACTTCAGAAATTATCTTTGTTATCGTTTTACCTGCTCGGGACGAGCAGAACTAAGCTTGGGGATGCTGATACGCCTCCGACGTATCGATAATTTCTTATGTTCCATGCCACATTATTGATGATATCTACATGTTTTATGCACACTTTATGTCATATTCGTGCATTTTTCGGAACTAACCTATTAACAAGATGCCGAAGAGCCGATTCGTTGTTTTACGCTGTTTTTGGTTTCGAAATCCTAGTAACGAAATATTCTCGGAATTGGACGAAATCAAAGCCCGGGGCCCTATTTTGCCACGAAGCTTCCGGAAGACCGAAAGGGATACGAAGTGGGGCGACGAGGCGCCGCCACCATAGGGCCGCGCGGCCGGGGGGGGCCCGCGCCGCCCTATGGTGTGGGCCCCTCGTCAGCCCTCCGACTCTGCCCTTCCGCCTACTTATAGCCTCCGTCGCGAAACCCCTGATGCGAAGAACCACGATACGGAAAACCTTCCAGAGACGCTGCCGCCGCCAATCCCATCTCGGGGGATTACGGAGATCTCCTCCGGCACCTCGTCGGAGAGGGATTCATCTCCCGGAGGACTCTTCACCGCCATGGTCGCCTCCGGAGTGATGAGTGAGTAGTTCACCCCTGGACTATGGGTCCATAGCAGTAGCTAGATGGTTGTCTTCTCCTCATTGTGCTTCATTGTTGGATCTTGTGAGCTGCCTAACATGATCAAGATCATCTATCTGTAATGCTATATGTTGTGTTTGTCGGGATCCGATGGATAGAGAATACCATGTTATGTTAATTATCAATTTATTACCTATGTGTTGTTTATGATCTTGCATGCTCTCCGTTATTAGTAGAGGCTCTGGCCAAGTTGATGCTAGTAACTCCAAGAGGGAGTATTTATGCTCGATAGTGGGTTCATGCCTGCATTGATATCTGGGGGAGTGACAGAAACCCCTAAGGTTGTGTTGTGCTGTTGCCACTAAGGATAAAACATTGATGCTATGTCCGAGGATGTAGTTGTTGATTACATTACGCACCATACTTAATGCAATTGTCTGTTGTTTTACAACTTAATACTGGAGGGGGTTCGGATGATAACCTGAAGGTGGACTTTTTAGGCATAGATGCAGTTGGATGGCGGTCTATGTACTTTGTCGTAATGTGCAATTAAATCTCATTGTACTTATCATGACATGTATGTGCATTGTTATGCCCTCTCTATTTGTCAATTGCCCGACTGTAATTTGTTCACCCAACATGCTTTTATCTTATGGGAGAGACACCTCTAGTGAACTGTGGACCCCGGTCCATTCTTTAATACTGAAATACAAATCTGCTGCAATACTTGTTCTTTACTTGTTTTCTTGCAAACAATCATCTTCCACACAATACGGTTAACCCTTTGTTACGAGCAAGACGGTGAGATTGACAACCTCACTCGTTTCGTTGGGGCAAAGTACTTTGGTTGTGTTGTGCGGGTTCCACGTTGGCGCCGGAATCTCCGGTGTTGCGCCGCACTACATCCCGCCGCCATCAACCTTCAACGTGCTTCTTGACTCCTACTCGGTTCGATTAAACCTTGGTTTCTAGCGAGGGAAACTTGCCGCTGTGCGCATCACACCTTCCTCTTGGGGTTCCCAACGGACGTGTCAATTACACGCATCACCGCACTCGAATGTTGGAGCCATTCAATCATAGTCTTGCCTAGACCTATAATAGTCGCCACTGTAGTCATCATAGTCGCCGACGTCATCGTCGCTAGCATCGGGGTCGCGGTTGTCGAACCTCGGCGGGTGAGCACGCGTGGGCTGGGATTGAGGGTAGCGCAGGCGGGGGCCACGATAGGCCATGACGCTCGGAGAGTCCGGCCGCGCCACCACATCCGACGGCCGGCCTCGTTGAAGTTCGAAGGAGGCGGGCCGTCCTCCTCGTAATCGGCAACCGCCCTCTCACGCCGATTGATGAAGAAGCTGTCCCAAGTCGGGCTGTAGTCGGGATGCCACTGGGGATTCCTCCGTTGCTCAGGCCTGAGCTCGAAATAGTAGTGGTTCGTGATGGCCATCTCGCGTGGCACACCTAGAGGGATAGGAGGGACCGGTACGCCTCCGACGCTCAGCAACCAGCCGGTCGGGACGCGGTAGCCGGGCGGGCAGGGGTTGTTCGAGGCGCAAAGCGCCTCCGCCTCCCGGGGTGTTAGACATACGGTGGAAGCTGTTACGTCCCAAACGTATCTATAATTTCTTATGTTCCATGCTACTTTATTGATGATACTCACATGTTTTATACACATTATATGTCATTATTATGCATTTTCCGGCACTAACCTATTGACGAGATGCCGAAGAGCCAGTTGTTGTTTTCTGCTGTTTTTTGTTTCAGAAATCCTAGTAAGGAAATATTCTCGGAATTGGACGAAATCAACGCCCAGGGTCCTATTTTGACACGAAGCTTCCAGAAGACCGAAGGAGTCACGAAGTGGGGCCACGGGGCGCCGCCACAGTAGGGCGGCGCGGCCAACAGGGGGCCCGCGCGGCCCTGTTGTGTGGGGCCCCCCCTGACGCCCCCTGGCCTGCCCTTCCGCCTACTTAAAGTCTTCGTCGCGAAACCCCCGATGCGAGAGCCACGATACGGTAAACCTTACCGAGACGCCGCCGCCGCCAATCCCATCTCGGGGGATTCGGGAGATCGCCTCCGGCACCCTGCCGGAGAGGGGAATCATCTCCCGGAGGTCTCTTCATCGCCATGATCGCCTCCGGATCGATGTGTGAGTAGTTCACCCCTGGACTATGGGTCCATAGCGGTAGCTAGATGGTTGTCTTCTCCTCATTGTGCTATCATGTTAGATCTTGTGAGCTGCCTATCATGATCAAGATCATCTATTTGTAATCCTTCATGTTGTGTTTGTTGGGATCCGATGAATATTGAATACTATGTCAAGTTGATTATCAATCTATCATATATGTTATTTATGTTCTTGCATGCTCTCCGTTGCTAGTAGAGGCTCGGCCAAGTTGATACTTGTGACTCCAAGTGGGAGTATTTATGCTCGATAGTGGGTTCATGCCTCCATTAAATCTGGGACGGTGACGGAAAGTTCTAAGGTTGTGGATGTGCTTGTTGCCACTAGGGATAAAACATCGATGCTTTGTCTAAGGATATTTGTGTTGATTACATTACGCACCATACTTAATGCAATTGTCCGTTGTTTGCAACTTAATACTGGAAGGGGTTCGGATGATAACCTGAAAGTGGACTTTTTAGGCATAGATGCATGCTTGGATAGCGGTCTATGTACTTTGTCGTAATGCCTCGATTGAATCTCATAGTACTCATCATGATATATGTATGTGCATTGTTATGCCTTCTTTATTTGTCAATTGCCCAACTGTAATTTGTTCACCCAACATCTGTTTATCTTATGGGAGAGACACCACTAGTGATCTGTGGACCCCGGTCCTATTCTTTACATCTGAAATACAATCTACTGCAATTGTTCTTTACTGTTCTTCGCAAACAATCTTCCACACAATATGTTTAATCCTTTGTTTACAGCAAGCCGGTGAGATTGACAACCTCACTGTTACGTTGGGGCAAAGTACTGTGATTGTGTTGTGCAGGTTCCACGTTGGCGCCGGAATCCCTGGTGTTGCGCCGCACTACACTCCGCCACCAACAACCTTCAACGTGCTTCTTGACTCCTACTGGTTCGATTAAACCTTGGTTTCTTACTGAGGAAACTTGCTGCTGTGCGCATCACACCTTCCTCTTGGGGTTCCCAACGGACGTGTCAACTACACGCATCAGGGAGATCAAGACACGCTGCAAGGGGAGTCTCCCACATCCAATCTCTTTACTTTGTTTTTTTCTTGCTTTACTTTATTTTATTTACTACTTTTTTTGCTGCACTATATCAAAAACACACAAAAATTAGTTGCTAGTTTTACTTTATTTACTGTCTTGTTCACCATATCAAAAACACACAAAAATTAGTTACTTGCATTTACTTTCTCTAGTTTCTTTTATTTACTATTACTAAAATGGGTACTCCTGAGAATACTAAGTTGTGTGACTTCACTAGCACAAATAATAATGATTTCCTATGCACACCTATTGCTCCACCTGCTACTACAGCAGAATTCTTCGAAATTAAACCTGCTTTACTGAATCTTGTTATGAGAGAGCAATTTTCTGGTGTTAGTTCTGATGATGCTGCTGCCCATCTTAATAATTTTGTTGAACTATGTGAAATGCAAAAATATAAGGATGTAGATGGTGACATTATAAAATTGAAATTGTTTCCTTTCTCCTTAAGAGGAAGAGCTAAAGATTGGTTGCTATCTCTGCCTAGAAATAGTATTGATTCATGGACTAAATGTAAGGATGCTTTTATTGGTAGATATTATCCTCCCGCTAAAATTATATCTTTGAGAAGTAGCATAATGAATTTTAAGCAATTAGATAATGAACATGTTGCTCAAGCATGGGAGAGAATGAAATCTTTGGTAAAGAATTGCCCAACCCATGTACTAACTACTTGGATGATCATCCAAACCTTTTATGCCGGATTGAATTTTTCTTCGCGGAACCTATTGGATTCAGCTGCTGGAGGTACCTTTATGTCCATCACTTTGGGGGCGGCAACAAAGCTTCTTGATGATATGATGATAAATTACTCTGAATGGCACACGGAAAGAGCTCCACAAGGTAAGAAGGTAAATTATGTTGAAGAAACCTCCTCCTTGAGTGATAAGATTGATGTTATTATGTCTATGCTTGTGAATGGAAGATCTAATCTTGACCCTAATAATGTTCCCTTAGCTTCATTGGTTGCCCAAGAAGAACATGTTGATGTGAATTTCATTAAAAATAATAATTTCAACAACAATGCTTATAGGAATAATTCTGGTAACAACTATAGGCCATATCCTTCTGCTAATGGTAATAGTTATGGTAATTCTTATGGGAATTCTTACAACAATAATAGGAGTGTACCCCCTGGTCTTGAAGCCATGCTTAAAGAATTTATTAGTACACAAACTGCTTTTAACAAATCTGTTGAAGAAAAGCTTGATAAAATTGATATTCTTGCTTCTAAGGTTGATAGACTTGCCTCCGATGTTGATCTTTTAAAATTGAAAGTTATGCCTAATAAGGATATTGATAATAAAATTGTTACTACATCAAATGCCATCCAAGTTCGAATTAATGAGAATATTAGATTGATGGCTGAATTGCATGCTAGGTGGGAAAGAGAAGAAAATGAAAAACTAGCTAAAGAAAATAATGTAGCTAAAGTTTGGACTATTACCACCACTAGTAATGATAATGATTCACATGTTGCTACACGTCCTACTATTAATGGTAAAATAATTGATGTTGGTAATGTTTCTACTCCTAGTGCAAAGCGTGCAAAATTGCCTGAAACTGCTAAAACTGCTGAAACTGATAAAACTGCTGAAATTTTTCAAAATGTTGGGGACAATGATTCCATTGCTGTAGATCATAATGGTTTATACTTTGATGATTGTCATATCTCTGAAGTTATAAAGTTCTTACAAAAGCTTGCTAAAAGTCCCAATGCTAGTGCTATAAATTTGGCCTTTACAAAATATATTACAAATGCTCTCATAAAAGCTAGAGAAGATAAACTAAAACTTGAAACCTCTATTCCTAGGAAGTTAGAAGATGGTTGGGAGCCCATCATTAAGATGAGGGCCAATGATTTTGATTGTAATGCTTTATGTGATCTTGGTGCAAGTATTTACGTTATGCCTAAGAAAATTTATGATATGCTTGACTTGCCACCATTGAAAAATTGTTATTTGGATGTTAATCTTGTTGATAATGCTATAAAGAAACCTTTGGGGAGGATTGATAATGTTCGTATTATGGTTAACAATAACCTTGTCCTCGTTGATTTTGTTGTCTTGGATATTGAATGCAATGCATCTTGTCCCATTATATTGGGAAGACCTTTTCTTCGAACTGTTGTCTGTTGGTGCTACCATTGATATGAAGGAAGGTAATATTAAATATCAATTTCCTCTCAAGAAAGGTATGGAACACTTCCCTAGAAAGAGAATGAAGTTACCTTATGATTCTATTATTGGAACAAATTATGATGTTGATGCTTCATCTCTTGATAATACTTGATACACACTTTACGCGCCTAGGCGAAAGGCGTTAAAAAAAGCACTTATGGGAGACAACCCATTATTTTACTTCGCACTTTATTTTATATTTGAGTCTTGGAAGTTGTTACTACTGTAGCAACCTCTCCTTATCTTTATTTTATTGCATTGTTGTGCCAAGTAAAGTCTTTGATAGTAAAGCCAATACTAGATTTGGATTGCTGCGCAGAAACAGATTTCTTGCTGTCACGAATTTCGATATGCCTCTCTGTAGGTAAATCAGAAAAATCTGCCAATTTACGTGCGTGATTCAGATATGTACGCAACTTTCATTCAATTTGTGCATTTTCATCTGAACAAGTATGGTGCCACTTTAAAATTCGTCTTTACGAACTGTTCTGTTTTGACAGATTCTGCCTTTTATTTCGCATTGCCTGTTTTGCTACGTTTGATGGATTTCTTTGTTCCATTAACTTTCAGTAGCTTTGTGCAATGTCCAGAAGTGTTAAGAATGATTATGTCACCTCTGAATATATGAATTATGCATCGACCCTCTAATGAGTTTATTTCGAGTTTGGTGTGGAGGAAGTTTTCAAGGGTCAAGAGAGGAGGATGATACAATATGATCAAGAAGAGTGAAAAGTCAAAGCTTGGGGATGCCCCCGTGGTTCATCCCTGCATATTTTAAGAAGACTCAAGCGTCTAAGCTTGGGGATGCCCAAGGCATCCCTTCTTCATCGACAACTTATCAGGTTCCTCTAGTGAAACTATATTTTTATTCCGTCACATCTTATGTGCTTTACTTGGAGCGTCTGTTTGTTTTTGTTTTTATTTTCGTTTTGTTTGAATAAGATCGGATCCTAGCATTCTTTGTTTGGGAGAGAGACACGCTCCGTTGTTTCGTATGAACAAATGTGTTCTTAGCTTTAACTTTAAAGTTCATTGCGAAAGTTGGACTATTTCATTCATTGTTATATGGTTGGAAACGGAAAATGCCGCATGTGGTAAATGGTTTAATGTCTTGAATAATGTGATACTTGGCAATTGTTGTGCTCATATAGATCATGTTTAAGCTCTTGCATCATGTACCTTGTACTCATTAATGAATAACTACATAGAGCTTGTTAAAATTTGGTTTGCATGATTGATCTCTAGAGTCTAGATATTTTCTGGTTGAGGTGTTTGAACAACAAGGAGACAATGCAAAGTCTTATAATAGTTACAATATGTTCATATGTGAGCTTTGCTGCACCTTTTATACTTGAGTTTGCTTCAAACAACCTTGCTAGCCTAGCCTTGTATCGAGAGGAATTCTTCTCATGCATCCAAATCCTTGAGCCAAAAACTATGCCATTTGTGTCCACCATACCTACCTACCACATGGTATTTCTCCGCCATTCCAAAGTACATTACTTGAGTGCTACCTTTAAATTTCTATTCTTTGTCTTTGCAATATATAGCTCAGGGGACAAATAGCCTTAAAAACTATCGTGGTGAAGAATATGTACTTATGTGTCTTATCTCTTAATAAGTTGCTTGTTGAGCGGTAACCATGTTTCTGGGGACGCCATCAACTCTTTTACCTTTGTTGAATATCATGTGAGTTGCTATGCATGTTCGTCTTGTCTGAAGTAAGGGAGATTTTCATGATCAAATGGTTTGAGTATGCATACTGTTAGAGAAGAACATTGGGCCGCTAACTAAAGCCATGATTCATGGTGGAAGTTTCAGTGTGGACAACTAATCCTCAATCTCTTATGAGAAAATTAACTGTTGTTGAATGCTTATGCATTAAAGAGGAGTCCATTATATGTTGTCTATGTTGTCCCGGTATGGATGTCTAAGTTGAGAATAATCAAAAGCGAGAAATCCAATGCGAGCTTTCTCCTTAGACCTTTGTACAGGCGGCATAGAGGTACCCCTTTGTGACACTTGGTTGAAACATATGCTATGCAATTATAATCCGTGTTAATCCAAGCTAATTAGGACAAGGTGCGAGCACTATTAGTATACTATGCATGAGGCTTGCAACTTATAAGATGTCTTATACATAACACATATGCTTTATTACTATCGTTGACAAAATTGTTTCTTGTTTTCAAAATGAAAAGCTCTAGCACAAAAATAGTAATCCATGATTCCCTCTGCGAAGGGCCTATCTTCTACTTTATTGTTGAGTCAGTTTACCCATTCTTTCTATCCCAGAAGCAAACACTTGTGTCAACTGTGTGCATTGATTCTTACATGTTTACCTATTGCACTTGTTATATTACTTTGTGTTGACAATTATCCATGAGATATACATGTTGAAGTTGAAAGCAATTGCTGAAACTTAATCATCCTTTGTGTTGCGTCAATGCCTTTACTTTGAATTTATTGCTTTATGAGTAACTCTTATGCAAGTCTTATTGATGCTAGTCTTGAAAGTATTATTCATGAAAAGTCTTTGCTATATGATTCATTTGTTTACTCATTATCTTCATCATTGCTTCGAATCATTGCATTCATCTCATATGCTTACAATAGTATGATCAAGATGATGATAGCATGTCACTTCAGAAATTATCTTTGTTATCGTTTACCTACTCGAGGGCGAGTAGGAACTAAGCTTGGGGATGCTTGATACGTCCCAAACGTATCTATAATTTCTTATGTTCCATGCTACTTTATTGATGATACTCACATGTTTTATACACATTATATGTCATTATTATGCATTTTCCGGCACTAACCTATTGACGAGATGCTGAAGAGCCGAGTTGTTGTTTTCTGTTGTTTTTGGTTTCAGAAATCCTAGTAAGGAAATATTCTCGGAATTGGACGAAATCAACGCCCATCGTCCTATTTTCACACGAAGCTTCCAGAAGACCGAAGGAGTCACGAAGTGGGGCCACGAGGCGCCGCCACAGTAGGGCGGCGCGACCAACAGGGGGCCCGCGCGGCCCTGTTGTGTGGGGCCCCCGTGACGCCCCTGACCTGCCCTTCCGCCTACTTAAAGTCTTCGTCGCGAAACCCCCGATGCCGAGAGCCACGATACGG
The DNA here is from genome assembly GCF_022539505.1 of Lolium rigidum. Taxonomy (NCBI): domain Eukaryota; kingdom Viridiplantae; phylum Streptophyta; class Magnoliopsida; order Poales; family Poaceae; genus Lolium; species Lolium rigidum. Next base: position 210,371,939 of record NC_061514.1, read on the forward strand.
AAAACCTTGCGAGACGCCGCCGCCGCCAATCCCATCTCGGGGGATTCGGGAGATCGCCTCCGGCACCCTGCCGGAGAGGGGAATCATCTCCCGGAGGTCTCTTCATCGCCATGATCGCCTCCGGATCGATGTGTGAGTAGTTCACCCCTGGACTATGGGTCCATAGCGAGTAGCTAGATGGTTGTCTTCTCCTCATTGTGCTATCATGTTAGATCTTGTGAGCTGCCTATCATGATCAAGATCATCTATTTGTAATCCTTCATGTTGTGTTTGTTGGGATCCGATGAATATTGAATACTATGTCAAGTTGATTATCAATCTATCATATATGTTATTTATGTTCTTGCATGCTCTCCGTTGCTAGTAGAGGCTCGGCCAAGTTGATACTTGTGACTCCAAGAGGGAGTATTTATGCTCGATAGTGGGTTCATGCCTCCATTAAATCTGGGACGATGACGAGAAAGTTCTAAGGTTGTGGATGTCTTGTTGCCACTAGGTGATAAAACATCGATGCTTTGTCTAAGGATATTTGTGTTGATTACATTACGCACCATACTTAATGCAATTGTCTCGTTGTTTTCAACTTAATATCGGAAGGGGTTCGGATGATAACACGAAAGTGGACTTTTTAGGCATAGATGCATGTTGGATAGCGGTCTATGTACTTTGTCGTAATGCCACCGATTGAATCTCATAGTACTCATCATGATATATGTATGTGCATTGTTATGCCTTCTTTATTTGTCAATTGCCCAACTGTAATTTGTTCACCCAACATCTGTTTATCTTATGGGAGAGACACCACTAGTGATCTGTGGACCCCGGTCCTATTCTTTACATCTTGTAACGACCTCGGATCTGGTAGGATCCAAAGTCCCTGTGATTGAACATGCTAGTCCCTGGATCATTAGCTAGCACTCACAGTCGATGAATAATCATGTAAAACACAAGTCTTTATTACACGATTCGAATAATCCAGAGTACAAATAATTACAACTTGCATAGCCAAAGGCTAGCTCAATACAACGGAAAACGAAATTGCATCTTGGAGTCCCATCAATGCCACAGGCTGGTTGAGTGTAGACTCGCGACCTACGCATTCTCACAAGTCGTCGAATAACCTGCAACATGAAAGGTTGCAGCCACGAGAGTGGTCAATACTTTGAATGTATGGCAAATTACACCGAGAAGGGGAAAATTGACTAAATCTACATGCAAGGCAGACAAGAGGAGGCTTGAGGTTTATTTGCGTAAAGCCAATTTTTTTACTTAAGAAGTAGAGACAAATTCCTTTATCCTACTTTGCAAAATTTTGATAAAATAATATTGGTCGAGTGGAACACATGGATATTACACACCAAGTGTCCAAATCAACCTAATACTTGGATATGACACACCAAGTCCCAAACAATTGGATATTACACACCAAGTCCCGAGCACTTGGATATTACACACCAAGGCCCCAAAAACCCACCTATGAACGATATTACACACGCCATAGGTTTTTGAAAATTCCTTTGAAAAGAGAGAGGAAATCCTTCAGAGGCTCCATCCTTCAGATGCTCACAATTGTCCTGTTACCGTGGACACGGCTGATCGATCAGGTTAACACTCTCGAGAGGTTGTGCTCTTTACCCACAATTCACAACCAAGCCCTTTTGCCAAAATTCTTCATCTTCATTAAGGCCAGGAAGAGGTCACGACGAAGCTTTTCCTTAGCAGCCCCTCTACCTTCCGGATCCGCTCGTGCCCAAAATTCCTCCCAATGGCGGTACCCAGGCGAGGTTTCCCACTAAGTACTTAGCCAAGACAGAGCCCATATTGTATTGTGGTTGCACTAGAAGCTTCTGACATCTGGAACATGGCAGACTTCTTTGATCCTGGGCGGCAGTCCTCCACCAATCTCCACACTCGTTGTCCCGTCAAAACCATTCCGCCCAGAAGAAAACTTAATTTTATTTTGAAGGAGGATTTTGGGAGAAAAGTTTCGCTCATAAACACAGCTCAAGTACTTAGAAAATTTTCTTGTTTCGAACCCCTTTTGATATTTACGTAGCATAAGCATAGCACTTAGAAAAATTTAGGGATTCCTATGGCCATGATATCAAGTGGAAATATTTCTAAGTAATATTTCTACTATGGCAATCCACAAAATAGCACGCGAACTTGTAAAATATTTACCAAGTAAAATCTACCAAAACATCCTACATATACATACTAATCATTTGAAGAAATAAGACATGCATAGTAAAAAAAACTTGGGACAAACATATGAACAAAAGTGTAACTTGCCTTAGTAAAATTTGATGATGATTTCTTCTTCGTGAACTTTTCCGCACTCCGAATAAATCTAACGCATAGAAAAATATACACGCAATAAACAACCATTGCAAATAAAGAGCCAAATAAAACACATAATCACATAAAACAAAGAAAATGGAAAATAACATTAAATTACATATTTATTTCGTGTTACAGTAGTTATTGTTGGTCCAAAGGTTAGATATGTTCATAAGGATCAATTTTCAAAAAGAATTAATTCGATATGCTTTATATAACTCCAAATATGTTCAAATTAAGTTTAAAAATTCCAAAATTCAAACATGCAGATTAATTATTCATAAATTCAAAATTCCAACGCCAAAGTGTAGATATTAAAATTATAAAACTAACGCAAAAAGAATCGATCAAAACAGAATTACGGTTATTTAATATAATTTTTCAAAGTGTTAGCGTTTTTCCGATGTAGACTTCGTCGCGACGAATATGCTCCGTTGGATTCTGACAACTCCTGACGTCCTGCTGATGCGTTCTTGGAAGCCTTTCGGTTGATCTTCAGTCGGTGGCGGCTCCAACGTTGCGCGATGTGATTCAACCAAATCGATATGGAAAAAGGAATAACTACTAACGCAATAAATCTAATAAAAACAAACTTGCTGATTTATAGATAGCCAAAACGAGAATCCAAATTAAATTTAAACTTACAGATTCAAACAAATCTATAATTTTCAAAACTAGTACCAATGGATAGAGAATTTAATAACGAAACCAACACAAAAAAAATTTAATTAAATCGGAGCTCTAGATTTATAGATATAAAACTTTAAAGTTTTGATCGGAGAGGGAGCTAGCTCTACTCCGTAATCTGATCGATTCAATCGTCACATCACACAAGCAGAAGAAAGAAAAACGTTGCAGAATACAACTATACTAGTGTCCTCGGAGCGTTACCAGATGGACGAGACGGAGATGAACGACGATGTACTGGTGCTTCCCCAGCTTGGCAAAGACCTTGACGGGGTTCTCCTCTTCTTCGCGGTGTCGCGGGCGTCAATGGCGTCCGTCGGCGTGGTCCCGAACAGCTACAGTCCAGGCTGGAGGCGGTGCAGTCCGGCAAACTCCGGTGGCGTCGTGCGTCTAACTCAGTCGTCCCTGGACACGGGAAAAGGATTAGGAGGATGCGGTGGATAGATATAGAAAGGTTAGGCAGAGAAGGGCGCGTCGAGAACTCCCGAAACCTTGTCTTCAAATTCGCAGCGATGAACTCCGGCGAGATCGGAACTAGCTCTCGGGTTGTCATTTTTCGAAAAACCGAAAGAGGTTGCTGCGGGAGATTATGTAGAGGAGTTTTCCTGAAGTAGGGGCAAAGAAAACAACCAAATCCGGGAGTATCTTGCCGGAACGGAACGAACTCGTGTTCGTATCAAACTCCTGATCAGAGGATGAAGACGACCCGTGGGTCCCAGTCAACGTGAAAAAGAAAAAGAAAGAAAAACGCAGGAGTAGTGCTGTCGTGGGTTTGGTTGAGCCTCACTGGTTTGCGTGCGTATACGGGGTGGCTTCACGTACGTGAGGTAAGTCTGCCTCCCTTTTTTTTTTTCATGTATCCTTCTCTCTTATACAGTACAAATGTTTCTAACTTTAAATTAGATCAAACAAAATTGTTAAATTTTTATAATTCGAAAAAAATAGTAATTTATGTTAGTTATGAACATATTTCCTATCCAATGTATATAAAAATAAATTTATACATTTTGGCCTATATGGCTATTTATGCATTACTTCTGATTATAGTTTCTGGGTTTTAATTCAATCCATCACTCAATCAATTCAAACAAACGCAAACGTACATGAAATACAAAATAAATAATTTTTATATGATATTTCAAATATAAAGTAAATCCAAGATTAATCATGATGAAGTCATATTATCATCTCTCTTTGATTTTTCCAAAATACAGAATGTTACTTAGATGCAAATAACACGAACAAGTTTCTCGAAAACTTTACTTTTAATTGGAAATTTCATATTATATCCTCTCGTAAAACGTTGGAAAATATTTGGAAAGATCCAAGAGTTCAAATAATAATCAAATGAGCATATCAAGCATTAATCCACCATAATTTGGGAAAGTCATTTTATTCCCTCTCTTTATACATTTAGTATGGTTGGGTAATTATTTTAGTTCAAACTAAAGAAACCAAGTGGTTGAAATTAAATGAAAACAATTTGGATAGTCATTTTAATCCACTCATTTAAAAAATATATTTTAAAGCAAAGGTTGAAAAATAAAATTCAAACAAGTCATCACAATTTTGTTTCATTCAAAATTTCAATCAAAGTCACATAATTCAATCAACTTAATTTAATAATTTTAACATTCCAAAATTAGGAAAATTTTGGGATGTTACACATCTGAAATACAATCTACTGCAATTGTTCTTTACTGTTCTTCGCAAACAATCTTCCACACAATACGTTTAATCTCTTGTTTACAGCAAGCCGGTGAGATTGACAACCTCACTGTTACGTTGGGGCAAAGTACTGTGATTGTGTTGTGCAGGTTCCACGTTGGCGCCGGAATCTCTGGTGTTGTGCCGCACTACACTCCGCCACCAACAACCTTCAACGTGCTTCTTGACTCCTACTGGTTCGATTAAACCTTGGTTTCTTACTGAGGGAAACTTGCTACTGTGCGCATCACACCTTCCTCTTGGGGTTCCCAACGGACGTGTCAACTACACGCATCAGAAGCCATGGGAGAGAGTGATGAGGTTTGCAGATATGAGTCCAAGCCTACATATATATAGTGGAAAAATGGCGGGAATGCGGGAAGAAAAATAGGCGGAAACGAAGTGGCGCGCGAAACTTTCATCCCGGGTGGAGGCTCCAACCGGGATAAAAGACTGGGGGAGACTTATCTAGGAGGGCCTTATCTGGGGGGCTGATGTGCGGGTAACCTTTTGTCACGGCTGGTGGGTGCAACCGGGACTAAAGCTGTCGGCAGGATAAGGATGTGTCGGTAACCTTTTGACACGGTTGGTGGCTGCAACCGGGACTAAAGCTATCGGCAGGATAAGGACGCGTGTGTGGACGCACTGCTCGATGAGATAAAGCATGTAGCGCACGACGCCCTGTCGAAGGAACAAGACAAAGTAGAAGCGGTGCCGTGCCTATAAAAGGAGCATCGATACGCCTTGCCAAGCAAATCAACAAGCCAAGCACAGTTTCATTCACATGGATGAAGGAAAGGGTTGGGAAATCTCCCGTGGCGCAGCTTCTCGAAGATGCCGTTGGTGCACACGCTCTACGGCACCTTCGGAAGCTGCTCCTCGGAAAAATTTCCCTGCAAGCTCGTGAAAGACTCCGTCTCCTCTAACAGTGTTGGGGAAAGGGTTCTTATTATTACATAAATGTAGAGATTGTCTTGGGAACTATATATGAAGAATACATTCTTACATCGCCATCTACTGTTGTGATCTTCTACGCCGTAGCCATGGAGAATCTTCATCATTTAGTAAGATGCTTGGGTCAATTTTCACCGTGAAGGGCGGAATTTCTTTAAACTTATTATAATCTTCTGACATGTCTGTCTTGTCATCCACTCCCAATATGTTTCTTTTCCCGTAAAGAACTATGTGGCGCTTTGGCTCCTCCGTTGATGTATTCTTTTGTTGATTTCTTTTTCTCGATTTGCTAGACATGTCCTTCACGTAGAAAACTTGAGCCACCTCGTTGGCTAGGACAAATGGCTCGTCCAGGTACGCAAGATTGTTGGGATCCACTGTTGTCATACCGTACTTATCGTCTATATGTACACCGCTGAGCTTCACCCCATTTGCACCGAAACAAAGGGACCTTAAAAGTGGGTCCATAGTCAAGTTCCCATATCTCCTCTATGTATCCATAATATGTGGTGGTCTGCCCATTCTCGTCTTTTGCATCGAAGCGGACACCACTGTTTTGGTTGGTGCTCTTTTTATCTTGGTCGATCGTGTAAAATGTATTCCCATTTATCTCGTACCCTTGGAATGTATTTGAAGATGGTAACCTGGCCAACAAGTACAGCTGCTCTACAACAGTGGTGTCCGCTTTGATGGAAAAGATGAGATGTCTTTGCAACCAACTGCCGAAGGTATTCATGTGTTCACGTGTAATCCATGAATGGGGCGTGCCTGGCTTTATTTCTCGTAAAACATTCTTATGTTTCTCGATGTACGGAGCCACCAAGCTGGAATTGTATAGAACTGTGTAGTGTGCTTGATTGAAAGAAATCTTGTCCCTGCACAGCGTTGCTTTCCTTCCTAGTGTGCCTTGTCCAGTCAGCCTCCCCTCATACCGAGATTCAGGAACACCAATCGGCTTAAGGTCAGGAATAAAGTCAACATAAAACTCAATGACCTCCTCAGTTCCGTAGCCCTTTGAGATACTTCCTTCCGGCCTAGCTCGGTTATGAACATATTTCTTTAAAACTCCCATGAACCTCTCGAAGGGGAACATATTGTGTAGAAATACAGGACCGAGGATTCTAATCTCTTCAACTAGGTGAACGAGGAGGTGCGTCATAATATTGAAGAAGGATGGTGGGAACAACAACTCGAAGCTGACAAGAAATTCGACCACATCTTCCTGTAATCCTGACAAAGTTTCTGGATCCATTACCTTCTGAGAAATTGCGTTGAGGATTGCACATATCTTCACAATGGCTAGTCGAACATTTTCTGGTAGAAATCCCCTCAATGCAACCGGAAGCAATTGTGTCATAAGCACGTGGCAGCTCATGGGACTTTAGGTTCTGGAATTTTTTCTCCTTCATATTTACTATTCCCTTTATATTCGACGAGAAACCAGACGGAACCTTGATACTGAATAGGGCTTCAAAAAAGATCTCCTTCTCTTGTTTGGTAAGAACGTAGCTGGCAGGCCCTTCAAACTTCCCTGGATGATCGCCGTTTCGTCCTTTATGATGTTCCTGGTCCTCCCGTGCTTCTGTTGTATCTTTTGTCTTCCCATACACGCCCAGGAAACCTAGAATATTCACACAAAGATTCTTGGTCAGGTGCATCACGTCGATTGCAGAGCGGACTTCCAGGACTTTCCAATATTCTAGCTCCCAAAAAATAGATTTCTTCTTCCACATGGGCGCGTGTATGTCAGCGTCTTTCGGAACAGGTCGACTACCTGGACCCTTTCCAAAGATAACATTTAAATCCTTGACCATGTCAAATATATCAGCACCACTACGGGGACAGGCTTCGGACGGTTGTCTGCCTCGCCATCGAAATGCTTGCCTTTTTTCCTTAAGGGATGCTTGCGCGGAAGGAAACGGCGATTGTACGGGTACACAACTTTTTTGCTTTTTCCCAAATATTTACCTTCAGCCTCATCTAAACAAGTGTGTGCATGCGTTGTATCCTTTGTTCGTCTGTCCTGAAATGTTAGTAAGAGCAGGCCAATCATTGATGGTTACGAATAGCAACGCTCGTAGGTCAAATTCTTGCTCGGTGTGCTCATCCCACACACGTACACCTGGTTTGGCCCATAACTCCAAAAGTTCATCAACTAATGGCCTTAGGTACACATCAATGTCGTTGCCGGGTTGCTTTGGGCCTTGGATAAGCACTGGCATCATAATGAACTTCCGCTTCATGCACAACCAAGGAGAAAGGTTGTAGATACATAAAGTCACGGGCCAGTGTCTGTGATCTGCAGCTCTGCTCCCCAAAAGGATTCATGCCATCCGTACTTAGACCAAACCATAAGTTCCTTGCCTCACCTGCAAAATCCGGGAACTCTCTCCCGATGTTCCTCCACTGCCGACCATCAGCGGGGTGCCTCAACATCGCGTCTTTTTTACGTTCTTCCATGTGCCATCGCAACAACTTGGCATGCTCTTTGTTTCTGAACAAACATTTCAACCGTGGTATTATTGGAGCATACCACATCACCTTCGCAGGAACCCTCTTCCTGGGTGGCTCGCCCTCAACATCACCAGGGTCATCTTTTCTGATCTTATACCGCAATGCACCACATATCGGACATTTATTCAAATTCTCGTACTTCTCACCGCGGTAGAGGATACGATCAGTAATGCATGCATGTATCTTCTCGCACATCTAATCCTAGAGGGCAGACAAGCTTCTTTGCTTCATATGTACTGACGGGCAATTCATTATTTCTTGGAAACAACTTCTTTAATATTATCATCAATTTCTCAAATCCCGAGTCAGTCACACCGACCTCTGCCTTCCATTTAAGCAATTCCAATATGCTACCCAGCTTTCTATGCCCATTTTCACAACCTGGGTACAACAATTTGTGGTGGTCCTCTAACATCTTGTCAAACTGCAACCTCTCCTTATCCGTGCCACAGTCTCTTCTTGCATCGAAATGGTCCGACGAAGATCATCATCAACGTGATCATCCGATGCCTGTTCTTCACCTCCTTCTTCTTCATTGTGGTCCATTGCGGTATCATCGCATTCGGAGAACATAGATCGGTATCGGTCATCATTATCTTCTTCTTCATTGCCGTCTTCCATCATAACCCCTTCTTCTTCGTGCTTGGTCCAAACATTATAGCTGGACATGAATCCAAACCGAAGCAGGTGGCTCTTAATGTCTCTTGAGCAAGAGTAATCCTTCTCGTTCTTACATTTTAGATATGGACAACACATAAAACCTTGCTTCGACTTCTTGGCCTCGACCACAAGCAGGAAAGAATTCACGCCCTCTCTGAAAGCAGGAGCACATCGGTTACCATACATCCATGGATGACTCATCTGCATCATAAGTACAATTATATATGTATCAGATGCAATCATCTTGCTAAAATTAGTATTGTACGGACTATGTATATATATACGAGAAAATAGTTGCTAACCTTTTAGGATCAAAAAGAGGAGAAATCTTATCAAATAAAATCAAGTGGCATCCCTCTCACAAGCATTCCATCAAACACCTCTTGTGCACATGTAGAAAAAATGAGCTAGCATACACCTCCACCTTCACCACCAAGAAAAAAATGAGGTGGGGGGCTGGCTACGTGTCTATATATAGACATGGCCCTTTTGTCGCGGGCCGTATTACGACCCGCGACAAAAGGGCTGCCGACAGGAGGCGCCAGCCCTCAGACCCCTTTTGTCGCGGGTCGTAATACGGCCCGCGACAAAAGGGCGCGACAAAAGGCCCTGCCCGCTCCAAACCGCTTCGGAGTGACGTGGCCACCCCATTTGTCGCGGGTGCAGGCGCGCCCGCGACAAAAGGATCCCACGAAAGCCCTATTTCCACTAGTGTATGTCCAACCTATGGTTTCCATGAACATCTTCATCTTCATCTTCACTAATATAAAAAGGGAGAGAGGGTGGTTATCCATCTAATCATAGCCCTACATCACATATCCAACGATACAAACACGAGCGGACAATCCCTGGCGGACTGACGCGGTGGAATTGGCTGATCGAAAAGAAACTGCCTCGCACGGTTCACCCCATCCTTTCCGCGCAGGACCTCCATCATGCAGATCATCCCCCCATCCTCTTCAATTTCTCACGCAACGCCTCCCTGCCCGGCGCCTCCTCTACAAATGACACTGATTTTCCCCACGCCACCGCCTCCTCCCTCCTCACACGATGTTGCCTGGCCCACGCCGCGGCCATCCTGGCTGCCTTGAGCGCCTCCTCGGCGGCTGATGCGGCGCCGCCTGGATGAGAGGGCCTTGGCAGTAGCGGAGGATGAGAGCATTCATGATGTCGAGGCCTTCACGGCGGCCCTGGATCTCGAGTTGGAAGCCAGGGCTATCACCCTCCCCGCAACCGTCTCTTCCTCCCAACCGCTGGATCACGCCGCCGGTGAGTCACAGGTCCATTACCCTCATAGTTGCATTCTGGAATCGAGCTGGGATCAGCACGTATTTTCGCCAACAAACTGGTATCAGACGATGCAGTTCTTGCTTTTAGATTTTGATGATAATGGAATCAAGAAACATAATGTGGAATGTAGATCCTTATTTGGTATTACCGGATTGCAATTTTAGGTTTTGAGTGGGAGCACTTTCGTATCTAGCTAGCTCACCAAAGTTAATGTATTTGGCATAACTGCTGGCTCACGTTGAGTAGAGATATTCGATCAGTTCTTTTGTTAGCTGGCTTTGCTGGATCAAATCGATCGGCCTGAAACACAAAAAAATAATTAGGTGAAGTGTCATCTTCCACTCATATTTATGGAGATACTTGTCAGCCAATTTTATTGTAATGCTTTTCGTGCTCATTTGGCATCAGATGAGAATACTAATTATGTCGTGAATCAGCCTTAGGTTATGCCTGGAGATGCAGTTTTATTCGGAATGATAAACATTAATTTCTCTGAACCATTGGTAGTGTTATATTGCATACCTGGTGGAGAATGAAACTTTATAATGTAGTGCCCATGATTTCTTGAATGATCGCATGTCCATTTTTCTATGTTAACACATTTTTTATAGGAAGGAATTTAAACATGTAGTTTTGCATCTTATAAACGGTAAATGAGAGAGCGATGAGGATCCCAACATACTGTCAGTTCGGTCAAATATTTTCGTATCTTATGTTGATACCAACGAAAATTCTATCACTCTATGCAGGGCATAATTGCATTTGATATAGCAGATAACTGTGCCCCCGATTTTTATGTAACCGCATCCGTTCGTTGGCCACTGCGACCGGCGTGTCGCCACCGCGTTTGACCCTCCAAGCCGCCTCGCGCAAGGCCGCTTGCTCTGCCCCGTCGGGCGCTGATTTCTGGACTACGTAGTCTCTCAGCTGCACACACGAATCTGGAAGTGCAAATCTTGCCGCTGCCCTGCACACATGTCCATGCCGCTCTTGCCGACGCCCTACACGACGCCCCATTCCCAGGCCCTGCACTCTCTCCCTCGCTCTTTCATGGCGCGCTGCTCACTGGACCTCTGAACGAGGTCAAGTGTCCATGTACAACTCGAGACACACGAGTCTATTTATTTTGGAAGAGATGTAGCTCTTCCAAAGAGAGGAAACATCACTCTATTTATTTGGAAGAATCAGTTAGTATCTCTTTAATTTTAGTACAATGGAAAAAAAGAGCATTGGTTAGTTTTGGTACACGATAGACCAAGCCTGGTTCTATCTTCCTCATGTTTATTTGTTTATTATGAACTAATAGATGAGCAATATTCAGATGCACTTTATCTGAATGTGTTGGCTGGTCCTAGAATAGTTCTTACCTGAATCAGTTGACAGGACAAAGTGAAATGTGGTTGGGAGCTTGTTGATGCATGAAAATTGTAGATATGGACTTAGAGACAATTAGACATATATGTATCTAGGTGTGGGAGAACATGAGGCGTCCCTGCGACATTTACATCTTTGGACAGCAGCGTCAGGGGAGATTGGGGAGTGGGGTTAAACCTTTAGACTTACAATATGATTCGTTTATCTTTAATAGCTGTATTTATACGATGAAGCAACTAGAAGCTGAGATGTCAATAAGGGTATTGTTGCTCTGCTACAGTTTTTAATCACTTTTTCCCGTGTCATTGTGTATGTAAGATTTTATTTTCATTTACTCAGGTTGCTCAGTTCGGCTGTTTGTCTTGAAAGATATGTGGTGCTAATGCTTCAAGACTACTTCCTGTTCACTCGCAATGCACAGAGGTAAAGAGCCATCTTATTTCCAAATGGATTAGCTGTTTATGAGTTGGGAATGGTTACTTTATTTACTTTCTTATATTACTTGGTTCTTTTATCATTAAACTAAACTCTCGGAGACATTTAGTTGGCATTGATTTTTACCTTGATCCTAATGTTGTCTTTGAGTCATTGATATGATCTGTCTCCATGATTTTCAGAGCGATATACTGCAACCGTTGTATGGGAAAAATATGCTACTATTGCACGAGTTTGACATTTTGATTCACTGTCGTACATTATTGTGCATCTATCATGCATGTATATTTGATTGTTTGCTTCATATTATATGTAAAAAGAGGAGAGTACGAACAAGAAAATACCTAACCCATGGGTATGTTTTAGGTCAGATATAAATAAAAACGTGTAAGGCCAGGATTTTGTGCTTCAATTAATCAAATACGGTTATTATATGCTTTTTGTTTTTGGGTTTTCGCATCTTGATTTTGTTAGTTGGGATGGTGCATTCGATTTTGTGTGGTGACAAAGAAGCTGCAGATGTAAAAAAGCTATGGTAAATGCAACTCACTGAAGGATGAGATTCAAAGACCTATGTTTCATTATGGAGGGGGTGCAATGCAAGTGTCATTAAGTTACATTTACAACCATTTCATCCTATCAAAATAGAGTAGTCAATAATGGTGTGTTCATGTCTGACAAATTAGTCAAACTTATGTTGTATCTATGAGCATTCAGTTGCTAGAATGTACAGTTCAGTCAACGAACGAAATCATTATAATGTATTAACATTCTGTTCTCATCCTGTCATTTGCCAACTAACAACTAGGTATCACTGGCCTGATAAACAGAGAAGTAGAATAAGCTTTCCTATAACTGTCTTCTTTCAAAGTAAAATAGCCTGGTCTAATATATATGATGTTGCTTTAGTTTTGGCTTTTTTGAGGGAAAAGGGTGAATGGAGATTATTTTCAGGAATGATTTTACATCTTCTTGATCATATATTTTAAAGGAAAATGCTTCGTATCCTCCGGAGGCTGCGCTGATCGCAACCTCCGGGTTGTGACTCGTCCGATCCGACCGATTGGTTCACCCAAAGCTTGACGCGTGTCCAGCATTAGTGGGCCACGTTCTTATCTTCTCCTGTCTTTTCTCTTCGTCAACGCGGACGCAGAACAGGATCCTGGCCCGGTGAAAGTACTGAGAGCGGCCGCAGGCAGCGCCGTCGTCGTACCCCACGCAGCTCCATCGCCCGACCTCCTCTTCCACCTCGCTGGTAGCGCCGGCCTCCACCTCCACCTCGACGTCCGTCGCGCGCCTCCACCTCTACCTCGACGTCTACTGCCGCGCGCCGGGGCATCTTAGTGCGGCGACCTCCGCTTCCACCTCGCCGGAAGCCCGCGCTCCACCTCCACTTTTCCGGCCTCCGCCAGACCTCCACCGCGCCGCCATGTGCCCCGGGGGCACCGCCGCTGACCTCCACTGCGCCTACCTGAGCCTCGAGGGGGCCACCACCGATCTACACACTTGGACCACCACGGACACGGAGGTCCATGGCGCCGGTGCACTGCAGCACCTCCTCTACCATCAGCGGCGCCAGTGTGCCCAACGAGGTCTCTAGAGCTCCTCCACCACCAACACCCAGCGAGGGGCGTGCTGCTCGCGCGATCTCCTCTGCCAACATTGTCGGTGCTGCTACAACCGCCCATTACCGAAGCTTCAAGAGGCATGCGTCGAAGCTACAAAGGTTCAACGTCGATGCTGCAAGCTGGGGGCACCATTGCAGAGTGTTGGGCAAGGGCGAAGCTGCAAATGTTTGGTCGCCCTGCTAAGTGCGGTTGGTGGCGGAGTAATAAAGAAGGGTTGTTGTGCCGCGAGCAATAGGTGACAACGGAGCTGCAAAGGAAGAGAGGCGGTGCTTATCGTGCAGCCATGTCGACCATCATGACGCTACTGACCCACATTGCGGTTCCGCTTCGAGCCCATAAGTCTCATGCTGTCCCGTAGCTGCCGCGCCGCTCGACGGCTGCTCCCGGTCGTGCCTCCTCTTTCTCCCATGCACACGCATACGAACTGTGCTGTAAACGATGTCGGGAGGAGATGCAAATCTTGTGGGTCGACGGAGATGCAAATGTTGTGGTACGGAGCTGCAATATGTCACCAGCATTGCTCCAAAGGCTCAACGATTGTGCTGCAAACCCTCAACGATGGCGTAAGAAGCGAGTGATGTTGATGCTAGCTGGAGCTGGGATGCCGTCGGCGTTGCGCCAACGAGTAGTTGACGATGTTACAATAGTATAAATCATTTGGTACAAAGGTTCTATGGTTTTGCTACTTTAGTATAAATGTTGCGCTACAATGTCTCCGACGAGGTCTCCAGCAATGTCTCTGGCGAGTAGTGGAGGATGCTACTGTAGTATAACTTTTTTGCTACAAATCTTATGTGTTTTTGCTACTTTAGTATAAAATTGTTGCTTCAATGTCTCCGGCCATGTCTCTAGGAGGTCGGTTTAGCATAATAGCACAAAGTTTTTGCTACGAAATCTTCAGCCAGGTCTCCGGTGAAGTATGTTGCTCCAAGAGTCTCCGGTGAGTCTTTTTTTTTATTTTCAGTTGAATAGTTTTTTGCTTCAATGAAGCAAAAGCGGAAAGTTTTTTTTGCTGCGATGAAGCAAAGTGTGTACGAGTCGCAACTCTCCTTCTATTTTAGTCGAACCGTTTTTTGCTTCAATGAAGCAAAATCGGGGGATTTTTTGCTGCGACGAAGCAAAGTCATGATTTTGGTCTCGGATGAGCACTGTGTCACCTGGTCTTATTTTTTTCTATTTCCAGACCAACCATTTTTAGCTTCAATGAAGCAAAAGCGAGGAATTTTTTGTTGCGACGAAAAAAAGTCATGGTTTTGACTAAAACAGACACGTGTCATGCAGAGAAGCCGGAGGCTGGGAGGTTTTGAGCCTCCCGAGGATTATCAGCAGGCCCCTATTTTAAACCTATCTTCTTGCATAATAGAAGAGCCTAATCTGATTTATAAGATGTTTTATTGCGCTGTGAATTATTGTAAATCTGTTTTGAGAAAAGGGAGAACGGAGATAGTTTCCAGCAACGAGATTTAGACCTATTGGCAACATGCAAAAAGTTTTTCCTTTACATTTAGCAACACAGGTTCTTCTCACAACTTATATGATTTTGTTTGTGTATTGTAGGTTTGAGCAGCGGAGTGAACTAAATGGTATGGTACAAAATTTTAGCTCTTCATTCTCTCATGGGTGTTTGATGGTCCAGTTTTCCGCAATGGCGCAAAGTGGGCACCTGAAGTTGATGTGTGTAGCGACGGTAGTGTATTTAACTATATCTTTGCTGCCCGAGAAATGTAGAATTTATTTCCTGGCTGGTCTTTGTGCTTCTTTCATAGATATAGTTGGAAGTGCCTTTGGCATCTCTGGCGTTATCATATTATTTATAATAGTACATGCTTCATTTTTGAATGATCTCGCAGTTGTTTTTGAGATGTCACGATACTAGGAGAAATTGAGAAATGCATGCGGAATGTAAAATTGATTTTTCCTAGACAAAGTCATTGGGTGTAGAGAGAATACTGATCATATGGTATCTAAATTGCACCACGGTTGCATGTTTAGTTCTTGAGACTTTTGATTGTTGCCATCTTCTGGTGCTTGATGATTGTTGGCATGGAGTGGACTAAGCTTAATCTTGGTAAGCTACTCATGAGTTTAGAACCCTCGGTTTATTGCGAATGCATCTAAATCACATATCTACTGCTCTACAATGTTATGAGGAAGAAGTTGTAAAGGGCCCACATGGAAACTTAATGGTGTCTTTGGGTTTTAGGATCTTTGGGGGAGAAAGGAATTGTGTGTTGGAAATGGATCCAGAGGAACCCCTCGACATAATGGTTCGTGTATATATTTTACAGAAACATGAAATCAAAGTTGGGGATAAAGTAGCTGGAAGATATCGGAGGAGGTTTTAAGCAATTGTATATTGACGTGCATTGCACGTGCAAGCTTACTAGTATGTCCTAAACAAACCAAAGCAAGTAAAAAAGTCTATTGGTAAACCCTCGCACGGAGAAAGCTATAGGGGTAATTCTGCGGAGTCCCCGCCCAATGGTTTTCCAAAATATAGACCATCGGAGCGTCGGAACCGCTGGAAAACTTGCATCTGGCCCTAACATATGTGTACAAGTGTGATGTAAGGTTTGGCTAACCTTGCATGTACCCGGCGTTGACGAAGTACAAGTGTGATGTAAGGTTTGGCTAACCTTGCATGTACCCGGCGTTGACGATTTCCGCATACATGGGCTAGCACTTGGTAAAATCCAGGATATGTATGTGGAAACTCCCGCCACGGCTCAAACGGAGCCTATTTTATGGTAAAGTATGCCCAACCTATGGTTTCCATGTACATATGTCCTAAACAAACCAAAACAAGTAAAAAAGTCCATTGGTACACTACTAGAAAAAAGGCTTTCAGTGGCGCACCACATATAGCCATCAGTGGCGCACTAGTGGTGCGCCACTGTTATCACGCCACTGCTAACACATAGTAGTGGCACACTAGGGGTGCGCCACTACTAGCCTAGATACCGTGGCGCACCGCCCGGTGCGCCATTGACATGCCCACCGAGTGCGCCACTACTACTCCAAAGTGGTGCGCCACCGTTGGTCGAGGCGATGCGCCACCACCGTGTAGAAGAGGTGCGCCACCGCTACGCGTCTTGCGTGCGCCACCGGTCCGGCTAGTAGGTGCGCCACCGCTGCGTGAGTACGTGCGCCATCGCCCTCTCCGGGACGTGCGCCACCGCTACTTATCCTTGTGCGCCACTCGCTAGTCTCGGAGAGGATCACGGGGTAGTGCGCCACTCGGATCGATAGCAGTGCGCCACCGCTACTTGGTGGTAGTGCGCCACGGATGGTCCACTAGTGCGCCACTCGCTAAGATTTCGAATTTTTTTTTGTATCTTGGCAGGTATTTATACAGGTTGTATATGACAGTACAATAGCACAATACAGGATATATAACAGCATATAAACAACAACACAGCTTATCCATACATAGTTCTTCACATTAGCCCCACATGATTCACAAGCATTCACATTAGAGGTTACAATGCAAGTTACGGTGTTACAAGTCACAAATGAGCTAGTAGTGGCACAAGGTCGATCATCTAAACTAGCATCACATAGAAGAGAGCTAGAGTCACTACTAGCACCGTCCCGATGAAAGTGGTCTTCATCCGGTTCCTCCTCCGCTCCGTCCTCTCTCCCGCCAGATAGCGTGCGTATCTTTCTTCGGCCTCCGCTCTAGTGGTGTACCCTTTGTAGCTGTTACCGCTAAAACGGTGAACCTGTCTCCGACACTCCTCCCAGTCGTTGTAGACTCCGGGAACCTTGCCCTTGTACACGACATACCACGTCATATCCGCGTACATATGCACAAGCCAAAGAAACATTAGTGCACGCTCATAGATGTTTGCAACGAATAAGAGCAAACTCAAAAACGATCCAAGTAGTATGAACTAAAAGGCATGCCTCATACATTGTTGGTCGGAACAAATATTAACATTTAGGGACGGAGTAAGTGAAACCAAGTAGGATGCACAATAGATTGATACTTGTGTCATCGCACCAGGTTCACTTACCCCTCCCCCAAGTGTATAGGTGACCAACATTCTAATCATCGGCATTTTGAGATACCAAAGCAAATAGAAGAATGACAAGGGCCTCATACTTTGTCGGTCCAAACAAATATTAACATTTAGGGAAGGCGTCAGTGAAACCAAGTAGGATGCACAAGAGATTGATACTTGTGTCATCGCACCAGGTTCACTGACCCCTCCCCCAAGTGTATAGGTGACCAACATTCTAATCATCGGCATTTTGAGATACCAAAGCAAATGGAAGAATGACAAGGGCCTCATACTTTGTCGGTCAAAACAAATATTAACATTCCGGGATGGCGTTAGTGAGGCCGGGTAGGATGCACAAGAGATTGATATTTGTGCCATCACACCAGGCTCACTAGCGACACCCCGGAGTGTATAGGTGACCGAACATTCTAATCATCGGCATATTGAGATACCAAAGCAAATGGAAGAATGACAAGGGCCTCATACTTTGTCGGTCAAAACAAATATTAACATTCCGTGATGGCGTAAGCGAGGCCAGGTAGGATGCACAAGACATGGATATTTGTGCCATCACACCAGGCTCACTTACGTCACCACGGAGTGTACAAGTGACCAACCATTCTAATCATCGGCCAATGCAATTAAGAAGTGCCAACTCAAATAAGAAACAAGTAGCTAGTATGAACTAAATGGAATGCCTCATACATTGTTGGTCGAAACAAATATGAACATCCCGGGATGGCGTTAGTGAGGCCAGGTAGGATGCACAAGAGATTGATATTTGTGTCATCACACCAGGCTCACTAGCGACACCCCGGAGTGTACAATTGACCGAACATTCTAATCATCGGCATATGCAAACAAAATTAACGACCAAATCAAGTGCGGAAAACGATAGAGCCATATATATAAGTTCACAAACATAGCCGAACTAGTAATTAAACAGACATGCAAGTAAAGTGCTGGATAAAGTTTATTACAACCGAAGCTCGTCTTTAGTTCACAACTACATAACTAGGCTCGCACATCAAGACTTTTGCGGAGCGTGGATAAAACCGCCGCCTTTCTTCAAGCACATCCATGAGCGGTAGTCGTCACCCTGCATTTGGAGCATTGTGTCTATGTCATCGTTTGACGGCTGATAGCCGGCGCAGAACTCCCCCGCGCTTCTAACGACATCTTGATGGATGATTTCACAAAATTCTACTTGGATGCGGAAGAAGTCTTGCTTGATGCCGTCGTCAGGGACCCGCGCCAATTTGTTGGCCCAGTCTCTGAGATGCTCAGGTAGCGTAAGCCGCTCGCTGGTCCCGTATGAACTTATCCATGTGATAGAGGGCGTAGTAGGCATCCTTGTTACTAGAAGGCGGCTTCTTGACGCAGGGAAACTTTGTTTGGTGCTTGAACACATGCTTCCCGTACCTAACATTTGGCCTCTGCATGTTGCCTTTCGCTTTGACGTAGGCATTGAGAGCATCATCAAGTACGGCCTTGACATTCGTGTAGTCCGTGGTTGACTTACCGTCCGCATCGAGGTATGTGGCCACGGAATGCTTCGGGGTTATGGAGATGAGTGTGCAGGTTTTGTCTCTGCGTAGAACACATAATGTTTAAGAACATGACGATTGAAATCTAAAAAAATCACGAGTTAAGACCGGTACGGTGAGGGGGTGACTTACTCGGGAAATACAGGCAGGAGGATGTTAGACTTCTTCCGGTTCGCTAGAAAGAAGTCTTTGAGGTATCCACTCGCGACTGCCCGGTCTCCGGCGGTGGCCAAGTGGACGGCACGCATGTAGAAGGGGTCGGCTATCGCGATGTCCGGGATGTTGTTTCTAATGATCCGCATCGCCTTGCTGAGCGAGTATAGGCGAATGAAGGTGTAGTGCAGCGGATAACCGTTCAGCATGGCAAAGATGTCATCATACCGCAGGAAGATCTTCTCCGCGAAGCCACTATCGACAAAGCCATGGCCCGAGGGCACCTTGGCAATATACACCGGGTATCCATTATCTTTCTCCCCGAGACGCCGCTCCTCCATAAACTAAATACCGTCAACCGGAGATCGCATAGGACCGGGTGCAGCATCGTACAATCTTTGAATTAGCATCCGCTCACCCGACACATGCACCCTCGCCTCGATATTCTTGGGCACCGGTGGCCCGTCCCGAGCACGGATAGGTGCCGGCCGGCCGGCGGACTTGTCGTCCTTCTTCTTTCTTTTCCGTCCCTTCGGCCTCGTATTTACCGGGACCGCATTCTCCTCTTCGCAAGCCTTCTTCGAGTGTGTTAGGACCGATAACACTTCTCACCTCGGCTATCGGCTGAGTCTCGGTGAAGTCGGCAGCTGGAGGCGTCTCCCGAGAACAGAATAGGCGCCGCTTGTTGCAAAAGGTTTTCCCCTCGGCGGCAGCTTGAGAGGGTTGGCTACCGAGATCGTAGTCCATCAACCCAAAATCGAAGTTGCAGTCCAGGTTGGCGAACGTACTCGTCCTCGTCCGGACCGTCGTTCGGATCCTGTGCCATCCGCATGTCCACATCAGCCGATGGCGGCACCGTTGGGGTGGTCTTGCCATGGCTTGGCGCCGGCATGGCTTGGGGTGCTGTCCGTGGGGTGGTGTCGCTCGCCCCCAAACGAATCCGGCTCTTTGGCCAAACCATGGACCAATTGAAGCATTGGTGGAGGGCAAGGACCTGATCATCTTCGTCGGCACCATGGGGTTGAAAGGGAGGTACCACGTCGTCGTAGCCGCTAAGCACCCGAATCAGTTGAATCCTATACACGTCGGGTTGCATGGGTCTACCGTGTAACTGGCGGTTGCTCGGTTGAACGATTTTGGCCTTGGCAACATCGATCAACTCGCCGTTCACAAAGTGCAGGAGAGTGCATGGGACGTCGACGGCGGAGCTCGCGGAAAACATGTAGGGCGTTAGGGATGGCTAGCTAGTCAAAGGCAAGGATATGGAAGTCATTGGCCGAGGGTTGGTTACCGTGATGGCGTCCAGCTCGGCTAAGGTCGAGGCACCGCCGGCGACGGGCGTGCAACTGATGGAGTGGCCGCTTGTTGGCGCGGTGCCGGGCGGCGTATTATCCGCAGCGACGGGTGCATTGAGCTGAAGTAATGGCGCCGCGGGAGACACCAAGGTTGGCGCCGCGGGAGCCACCACGGTTGGCGCCGCGGGAGCCACCAAGGTTGGCGCCGCCGGAGACACCATTGTTGCCGCCCGCGGACTCACCGATGGCTCCACGTTGTGGGAGTTGCTGCCCGCGAACCGGGAACCGGGGGTTCCCCCTTTTGTCCTCCCTTATACCACGCGTCCGGACCGGCAACCAAGGTAGGGATGAGGGAGCTAAGCGTCGTGCCCACTTGGTCCTCCACTTGCCGTCGTTGCGTCCTCCGTTGGGTCTCCACGATTTGTTGCACTTGTTGCCGCACTTGCTCCTCGACCAATGTCGGGATCTGCGCAACTTGTGCCTTGAGCTGTGCGACCTCCTTCTCATCGATGGTGGCCTTTCTCTCCTTTTTCCCCGACTTATAGTATTCTGACCATTTCATAGAGCATCCTTCGCCGGCCACACGACCAGCCGACGTCGGCTTACTCAATGGATCCCTCTTCTTGTGGGCATTCAACGCCCTATTTAAAGGGTTGTCCCAAGGGGCACACTGCGAGGAGCTCGTGGACCCCGCGCCGCTACTAGCTTCCTTTTCACTTTCCGCAGCGATCTCCTTAGCCTACGGGAGGAACATGCATGAACCATTTAGAAATTTGGATTCATCAATAAGAATGCAACCATAAAGGAGCTAATTAAGCGGGTGCATTCCTTACCGTAAGAGCCTCAAACTCCTTCACATCCGGAGTGGTGGTGAGCTCCTTTGTTTTCGGGTCAAGACGGTACCGGGCCAGGAGAAAGTTCCTGGTTTGCTTGTTTTTGTATTGCGGGAAGAGGGGCTCGAGGCCGTTCTTCACACGCTCCTTATCCGCGGCGTCCCATTTCGGTTGCGCCACCCTAAAACCGCCAGGACCAAGTTTGTGGGTGCCTAAGTTCAGTTTTCGCATGTCCTTCCCCCACTGACTAGAATCCGACGTTGACTCGCTCTCGCACTTGATCTTGAAATCAGCGTAGTCTTGCTCGGTGATCGAGGGATTTGACTCCTTGATCTTCTCGTAACTCTCACCATTATTAATCATTTTCTTCACTCGGTTCCTCCAACTAGCGAGGGCGGTGCTCATCTTCGTGAGGGCGGCATTGTGCACTTTGTTCCGCATGAGACGCTTTTCTGAGCAGTCCACCGGGAACTCGTATCGTTCGTGCAGCTTCGGAAGAGGAGGGTGCGCAAATTCGCTCGGTCGGGATGCCCGAGGTTCTCGGTGTTGATCGAGACCGTGCTCCGGAGGATGCACCCGAGTTGGGCAGCGTAACCTTTGACTAAATCGGGGGCGCCGTTGGAAGCCCAAGTGGCGTTCACTTCGGTGAATGCCTGCTTCACGGTGCCGAGCACATTCGGGCGACGCTCCCTCCGTAGCTTCTTCGGTGCGCCGGTGTCATCCTCGCCGGCACCATCCGTGGTGTCATCCTCGGCGGCACCATCAGTGGTGTCAGCCTCGGCGGCATCGTCCGCTCGGTACTCTGGATCGGTGCCATCATCCTCGCCGTCGTCGCGGCGAGGTTGTGACTCCATCACCTCCATTTCATCGGTTAGCATCCAGAATGGCTTGCTACCGCTGCCGCCGGCCTCTTCGTTGTTGGCCATGTTCGAACTAAGTAGGAAAAAATGCATAAAGTTAGCGCAAGATTTCACGGAAAAATTGGGCATGACCTATGCTAATTTATGGACATATGAGTGCCCCATTTTCGCCGAAACGGAAATGAATCAACATTTCGGCGATAATGGGCAACTCTGTCGATCCCCGCACAAGAAAATGACACCATATACACATGCAAAACAATCCACCAGCTGAGCACCATGGCACATATACAATTGTTCCTCCATATACACCATGGCACATATACAGTTGATCCTCCACCAGCTGAGCACTCAACAGCATGCATCAGCTAGCTATATGCATCAGCTAACCATGGGCATACATCAAGCAGCAAGCAGCAACAAGCAGCAAGCAGCAACTAGCAGCAGCAGCAAGCAGCTAGCAAGCAGCAGCAGCTACAGCTAGCAGTAGCAGCAAGCAGCACCTAGCAGCAACAGCAAGCAGCTAGCAAGCAGTAGCAGCTAGCTAGCAGCAGCTAGCTAGCAGCAGCAGCAAGCAGCTAGCAAGCAGCAGGAGTTAGCAGCTAGCGGCAGTAGCAAGCAGCATCAAGCTTACCGTGAGTCGCGTGGAGTCTCCGAGAGGTGAGTTGTTGCTCCGGGTCGAGGAAGATGCGAGGGCGGCGGTCAGGTGCTCAACTCTGCCTTGAAAAACATAAAAATAAAAATTCAGTAAGCTTGTTCATGGTACTGTGGAGTTCAAACAGAGAAAATCAAAAGGAAACCTGATGCTAATTAAACTTTGTCTTGTGTGCTGTCATTTTTATGTCGTGCAAATGGCTACGGGGCTACACATAAGCGGAACATAATGCTTTGTGGTCTAGTGCACAGAATATGAGGCATTCATCCGGAACGAGCAACATTCATCCAAAGAGATCAAATGTTCCGGAACGTAGCCTCATTATTTTGCTTCAAGTATAACTAATACTCGCTAATATTTGGCATATATCCAAACTGCAAGCGTAAAGCAACCACATTAAGGCTAAGCACTAACTAGCCAAGTTCCCCAAGTCAAATTGTCCATTACACATTGGGGATTCATACATTCAGTATGCGCCAGACTTAGTGTAAGTTGCATTTCTAACTGGAATGAGGAATATTGCTACAAGATGCATACAGAGCATCATTGCATAGTGCATACAGACATTTCAGCAAGCTACAAGATGCATACACCTCAACACAAGCTACAAGATGCATTGCCAAGACAAACATTCAGTTAACTGAAGAGCACCAAACCAGCAACAATGCTCCAGAAGTTTATCAAGCTAGCAGCAGCCAGCAAGCTAGCACCAAGCATACAAATACAAATAGAAGTAAACAGATACAAATTCATGGGAGGATCAAATAGTACTTGGCCCACCTGACAATGAATCAAGTAACCTAGGCATGGAAAAACACATCCTAGATATAAATTCACAAAGATTCAGTAAATTCTTCTTATAAATTCTTATAAATTCTATGTTTCAATAGTGAGTTGTACTCTGGATATGTTTCAAATGGATTCTTATAAATTCTTCTTGGTCACAGAATTTCTTCTACAATATTATTTTGCTTCAGCTTAGCACTCGCAGTACCTATCATCAAATGAATTGATAGTAAATTACTTTCGGGTTCAGCTTACACCATAGCAAAATAGATGTGCATTACACTAACTAACCGCATTTGCAACAAAGAACTCCAATGAACTACGAGAGAACCACCTTTTGTGAAATCAAAATTCCTCATTTGGTTTGCATAAGGTGCACGGACTAGTTACTTAGCAATTTTCTTTTGCTTCACTAGACTATCAATTAAGCATCTTGACAACCCCTATGTTATCCATGTTAGCATGAACTGCCAGTAAACAGAATCACAAAATGATTAGGCCAAGCTATGTTGCATCAATGAATGCCAGTGCTCAAGTCATATAAAGAAAACTAAGCTAAACTCAAATGTTTGTGTTTTTCTCTCAAAAATATACGGAGCATCTTGCCTAGTCAATTTAGTAAGCTATATTGTTTCATCTAAACTATGAAGGAGAGGCATTTGATGCGAAGCATAATGACAGAAGGAGGAGGTGGCTCACCCGCACGTAGAGGAACAGAGTTGGCGAAGAAGTTGCTGGGGTAGCCGGCGTCGGTCGCGGTGGCGCAGGTGAGCACGGGGTTGGCCAGCAGCTCGATGGGGCGGAGTTCGAAGGGGGTCACAAACGAGGTCGCCGACGTGCTACTCCCGCTCCGCGGCGAGCTTGAGAGGATCTGCGTGGGGGAGAGAACGTGAGGCGGGTGGGGATCGAGGTGAATCGAGGGGGAGGCGGCCGCCGTCGAGGGGGACGTACCTGCGCGACGTCGGAGATCAAGATCGAGGGGGCGTCGGTGACGATGCAGAGGAGGGCGTCGGCGTCGGTGGCGAGGAGAGGAGGGCGTCGCCGGGGTGGCGAGGAGAGGAGGGCGTCGCTCGTGTCGCCGGTGAGGTGGCGTCGGAGAGGAGGCCGCAGTGGTGAATGGGCCACCGGTAGATCGAGGTCGAGGGGATCTGGCCGCTCGCGTGAGAGGAGGGGTGGCGTCACTCAGGGGAGGGGTGGCGGCCGGCGGAGAGGAAGAAGAGGGATTTGGTCGGGACGGGGAAGAGATCGAAGGGGATTTTTCTCTAAGTCCCCGACTCCCCTTAGCAATAGCGCACCTCTAGGGGTGCGCCACTATGAGGCTTAGCAATAGCGCACCTCTCGGGGTGCGCCACTGCCTCTTTAGGTCTAGGTCAAAAGAAAATCGCGTGGGGATTTGACATATCCCGAAACGTACCGCACTGGTCTCGTCCCTGGTTGGTTTGAGCCAAACCCTACCGCCTGGGTTCGAACCCCGGCGGCCCCAATTTTTTTCCTTTTCTTTTTAAATTGATTTAACACTATAATAAATATCCAAAATAGCATAATACACCAAAATAAAAGGCATAAATAATTATAATTATGTAGAATAGTTAAAATACTATAGAATCTATAAAATATCCAAAAATATAAATTATATGTCTATTTTGATCGGTACAATGTGTAGATTAACAATATGACATCCATTATTCATACAAGAAAATGATACATAATTATCTTTTCACAATCTTCTTGCCCTTCTTTCTCGCGGTTGAATAATTTAGCCCCGGAACTCCTAGACTTCTTCTCTTGAATGGACGGCCTTTAGGTAGGGTGGGCCCGCTTCTTCTTGTTGTGTATGGTTCTTCATCATCGTCGTCGTCATCTTCCATCTTCGGATCGCCATACCGGTCAAAGTCTAGCTCGTTGGCGGCTCCATCCATTCCGATGATGCTCCTTTTGCCTCTCCTCACGACAACACGGCTGGGCTTTTGCGGGTCGGTAATGAAGAAGCATTGGTCCACTTGGGAAGCTAGTACCCATGGCTCATATTTCGCGGTGACCTTTGCATTTCAAATCCCCGCAAACAAACACATGCAACACATGTGTGGATCGGAGGCTTTGCATATACAACACATGTGGAGGCTTCGCATACAACACACATGCACGTGATCGAGACGCTTTTCGCGCATGCGCACATACGTGTGTGTGCAAGACGATCGGAACCGGTCACACACAAAGCATAAAACCAACAAAGTTACCGATACGGCGAGACCTAGAGTGTTGGATGAGGTAAAAAGTTGAGATTGAGTAGGGTATTAAGCTAAGAAAGCTTCACCATTACTTACCTATTAAGCTAAGACATAGCAATGGCGCACTACTAAGTGGTGCGCCACCGCTACGCCTCTCATCTCTAAAAAGGGGCTCCGGCCACCCCCTAGCAGATGGCGCACCTAATGACATGCGCCATAGGTAACCTATGTAGCGGTGGCGCACCACAGCAAGTGCGCCATTGCTAAGCCTATCATCTCTAAACGGTCTCCGGACACCTCCTAGCGGTGGCGCACCTCTACAACGTGCGCCATAGGTAAGGAATGTAGCAGTGGCGCACCCCGGAGACGTGCGCCACTACTAGGTTGGGGGAGGATCCGGCCTCCTGTCACCACTTACTTATGGCGCACCGGAATCAAGGTGCGCCACTACTACTTTTGTAACAGTGGCCCACCGTTTTGTGGTGCGCCACTGCTAAGTAGTAGTGGCGCACGGCAGCCATGGTGCGCCACTGATGGCAGTCTTACGGCTAGGCCTTTTCCTAGTAGTGGTAAACCCTCGCACGGAGAAAGCTATAGGGGTAGATCTGCGGGGCCCTCGCACGGCCATACCGCATGTCCCGGCGGCCCTGTTTTGCACAGTTGGCAAAGTAAACAAAGTCAAAAAGTCACGCGAAGCCGCGTGGCGTCATTTTATGTGTCCTAGTAACCACTACAAAAGACGGAATTGAGATACAACAATTATCTTGAAAAACCCTTCACGAATAGGCCTATCACATCCGGAGTTATATGGCTTTTAGGTGAAATGAGTAGGAAACGGCCCGTGACACCACATAGTTTGTCAGAAGGAGGCCATATTTGGCACGTGCGTGGGCCTTAGGATGGGAGCAAGGCTCCGGTCGCGGATTTCAAATCCGACCCACGGGCGATGGTGTTTCCATTTTCAGGGTGCCGGAACGGCTTTTTTTTGTGAAGCAGCTACATGGTGCGCATTTGGGAATTGCGCGAGACCTCCGTGCAGTGGTAGGATACCTCCTACGCACCACCTATCGCATGCCATATGCGCGCGCTAGCCATCTGGGAATCCTCCCCGCTTCCTGCGGTGTCCCGCCGAATCCGTTGGAAACTGACCGGATTTGAACTAGGGCCACGCTTTCCTTTGCTCAATAAATCCCGGGAAAAATGTTTTTAGGTCTACGACGCGTCATTTTATGTGCTAAATGTTTCCCGTTTAGCGCGTTGGTGGACGGGTGCACCCGCGCGTCCGGTACGGCCATACCGCATGTCCCGACGGCCCCGTTTTGCACATTTGGCAAAGTAAACGAAGTCTAAAAGTCACGCGGAGCCGCGTGGCGTCATTTTATGTGTCCTAGTAACCACTGCAAAAGACGGAATTGGGATACGGCAATTATCTTGAAAAACCCTTCACGAATAGGGCTATCATGTCCGGAAATCTATGACTTTTAGGGGAAATGGGTAGGAAACGGCCCGTGGCACCACATAGCTTGTCGGAACGAGGCCATATTTGGCATGTGCGTGGGCCATAGGATGGGAAGCAAGGCCTCGGTCGCAGATTTCCAATCCGACCTACGGGCGATGGTGTTTCCATTTTCGGGGTGCTGGAACGGCATTTTTTTGTGAAGCAGCTACATGGTGTGCATTTTAGTATTGCGCGAGACCTCCACGCAGTGGTAGGATACCTCCTACGCACCACCTATCGCATGCCATATGCGCGCGTTAGTCATCTGGGAATCCCCCCGCTTCCTGCGGTGTCCCGCCAAATCCGTTTGAAACAGGCCGGATTTGAACTAGGGACACACTTTCCTTCGCTCAATAAATCCCGGGAAATTTTTTTTTAGGTCTACGACGCATCATTTTATGTGCTAAATGTTTTCCGTTTAGCGCGTTGGTGGACGGGTGCACCAGCGCGTCCGATATGGCCATACCGCATGTCCCGGCGGCCCCGTTTTGCACAGTTGGCAAAGTAAACGAAGTCAAAAAGTCACGCGGAACCGCGTGACGTCATTTTATAGGGATTTCTATTTTCGTGCCCCTGGCTCCTTAGTTGTGCTCAGTTTTCCCCAGCCCCTTAGTTTTTCCTCAGTTTTCCCCAAGACCTTGTCTGAAACCCGCAGAAGGAGCTCGGACGGAAGGAATCCCGTTTAGTTGACGTTGGTTGGTGCCGGCAAGTGGGGCCGCTGTTGGTGCCCCGCGATGGACACGTCTTCACTTATCCGGATCATCGTGGGACCTACAACTTGTCCACGTTAGTGCGCCGGACCCATAGCTTACCCAAGTGACCGTTGCAAAATGGGAGCCCGAGCCAGCCCCGCGCCCGTGCCCGTGCCATTGCTTCCCCTTTATTTCCCCGCGCCCCATTATTCTTCTTCTCCGCCAGCGGCAGCCCTTCTCCGGCAGGCGGGTGATGTCTAGTTTCTCTTCGACCTCCCGTTCTTCATGGCCGCAAGTATGGACCCGTGCCTTTGACAAGATGCCCCGACCGCCCACGCCAGAGCCTCTTGATACGTCTCCGACGTATCGATAATTTCTTATGTTCCATGCCATATTATTGATGATACCTACATGTTTTATGCACACTTTATGTCATATTCGTGCATTTTCCGGAACTAACCTATTAACAAGATGCCGAAGTGCCGATTGCTTTGTTCTTGCTGTTTTTGGTTTCAGAAATCCTAGTAACGAAATATTCTCGGAATTGGACGAAATCAAGTCCCAGGGTCCTATTTTGCCACGAACCTTCCAGAAGACCGAAAGGGATACGAAGTGGGGCCACGAGGGGCTGCCACCATAGGGCGGCGCGGCCCAGCCCTTGGCCGCGCCGACCTGTGGTGTGGGGCCCCCGTGTGGCCCCCCACGTTGCCCTTCCGCCTACTTAAAGCCTCCGTCGCGAAACCCCTGATGCGAAAAACCACGATACGGAAAACCTTCCAGAGACGCCGCCGCCGCCAATCCAATCTCGGGGATTCTGGAGATCTCCTCCGGCACCCTGCCGGAGAGGGGATTCATCTCCCGGAGGACTCTACACCGCCATGGTCGCCTCCGGAGTGATGAGTGAGTAGTTCACCCCTGGACTATGGGTCCATAGCAGTAGCTAGATGGTTGTCTTCTCCTCATTGTGCTTCATTGTTGGATCTTGTGAGCTGCCTAACATGATCAAGATCATCTATCCGTAATACTCTATGTTGTGTTTGTCGGGATCCGATGGATAGAGAATACCATGTTATGTTAATTATCAAGTTATTACATATGTGTTGTTTATGATCTTGCATGCTCTCCGTTATTAGTAGAGGCTCGGCCAAGTTTTTGCTCTTAACTCCAAGAGGGAGTATTTATGCTCGATAGTGGGTTCATGCCCGCATTGACACCGGGACAATGACGATGAAAGTTCTAAGGTTGTGTTGTGCTTTTGCCACTAGGGATAAAACATTGATGCTATGTCCGAGGATGTAGTTATTGATTACATTACGCACCATACTTAATGCAATTGTCTGTTGCTTTGCAACTTAATACCTGGAAGGGGTTCGGATGATAACCCGAAGGTGGACTTTTTAGGCATAGATGCAGTTGGATGGCGGTCTATGTACTTTGTCGTAATGCCCAATTAAATCTCACTATACTTATCATGACATGTATGTGCATTGTTATGCTCTCTCTATTTGTCAATTTCCCGACTGTAATTTGTTCACCCAACATGCTTTTATCTTATGGGAGAGACACCTCTAGTGAACTGTGGACCCCGGTCCATTCTTTAATACTCGAAATACAAATCTGCTGCAATACTTGTTTTTACCGTTTTCTCTCGCAAACAATCATCTTCCACACAATACGGTTAATCCTTTGTTACAGCAAGCCAGGTGAGATTGACAACCTCACTGTTTCGTTGGGGCAAAGTACTTTGGTTGTGTTGTGCAGGTTCCACGTTGGCGCCGGAATCCCCGGTGTTGCGCCGCACTACATCCCGCCGCCATCAACCTTCAACGTGCTTCTTGGCTCCTCCTGGTTCGATAAACCTTGGTTTCTTTCTCGAGGGAAAACTTGCCGATGTGCGCATCATACCTTCCTCTTGGGGTTCCCAACGAACGTGTGAGTTACACGCCATCAAGCTCTTTTTCCGGCGCCGTTGTCGGGGAGATCAAGACACGCCGCAAGGGGAGTCTCCACTTCTCAATCTCTTTACTTTGTTTTTGTCTTGCTTTATTTTATTTACTACTTTGTTTGCTGCATTATATCAAAACACAAAAAAATTAGTTGCTAGCTTTACTTTATTTACTCGTCTTGCACTCTATATCAAAAACACAAAAAAATTAGTTTACTTGCATTTACTTTATCTAGTTTGCTTTATTTACTACTGCTAAAATGGCCACCCCTGAAAATACTAAGTTGTGTGACTTCACTAGCACAAATAATAATGATTTCCTACGCACACCTATTGCTCCACCTGCTACTACAGCGGAATTCTTTGAAATCAAACCTGCTTTACTGAATCTTGTTATGAGAGAGCAATTTTCTGGTGTTAGTTCTGATGATGCTGCTGCCCATCTCAATAATTTTGTTGAATTGTGTGAAATGCAAAAGTATAAAGATGTAGATGGTGACATTATAAAATTAAAATTGTTTCCTTTCTCATTAAGAGGAAGAGCTAAAGATTGGTTGTTATCTCTCGCCTAAGAATAGTATTGATTCCTGGACTAAATGCAAGGATGCTTTTATTGGTAGATATTATCCCCCTGCTAAAATTATATCTTTGAGGAGTAGCATAATGAATTTTAAACAATTGGATAATGAACATGTTGCTCAAGCTTGGGAAAGAATGAAATCTCTCGGTTAAAAATTTCCCAACCCATGGACTGACTACTTAGATGATCATCCAAACCTTCTATGCAGGACTAAATTTTTCTTCGCGGAATTTATTGGATTCAGCTGCTGGAGGTACCTTTATGTCCATCACTCTTGGTGAAGCAACAAAGCTTCTTGATAATATGATGATTAATTACTCTGAATGGCACACGGAAAGAGCTCCACAAGGTAAGAAGGTAAATTCCGTTGAAGAATCCTCTTCCTTGAATGATAAGATTGATGCTATTATGTCTATGCTTGTGAATGGTAGGACTAATGTTGATCCTAATAATGTTCCGTTAGCTTCATTGGTTGGTCAAAATTCTAGGCCATACCCCGCTAATAGTAACTCTTATGGTAGGTATGTTTCACCTAATGAGGAAAAGATGTTAGAAATTGAAAGATCCACCAAGAGCTTTATGCAATCACAATATGAGCAAAATAAACTCTTTACTAAAACTATGAATGAGCAATCTACCTTGTTGAAGAATATAGGAAATCAACTTGAAAATCTGAATATGGAGATTTCTGGGTTACAAACTAAACTTGCAAATGCTGAAACCCGAATCTCATACATGTCTGCGTCACAATCTTCTTTAATTAATAAAATGGCTTCTAAACCTGAGGATATTGAAAATAAAATTGTTACTACAGCAAATGCCATCCAAGTTAGAATTAATGAGAATATAAGATTAATGGCTGAACTGCGTGCTAGGTGGGATAGAGAAGAAAATGAAAAACTAGCTAAAGAGGAAAATGTAGCTAAAGTTTGGACTATTACCACCACTAGCAATGCTAATGATTCACATGTTGCTGCACCTCCTACTATTAATGGTAAAATAATTGGTGTTGGCAATGTTTCTACTCCTAGTGCAAAGCGCGCAAAATTACCCGAAACCGCTAAAACCATCGAAACCGCCTGTGATAAAACTCGCTGAAATTTTTTCCAACCTTGGGGATGATAATCCCATTGTTTTAGATTGTAATGATTTAGATTTTGATGATTGCCACATCTCTGAAGTTATGAAGTTCTTACAAAAACTTGCTAAAAGTCCTAATGCTAGCGCTGTAAACTTGGCTTTCACAAAACATATTACAAATGCTCTCATAAAAGCTAGAGAAGAGAAACTAAAACTTGAAACTTCTGTTCCTAGAAAGCTAGAGGATGGTTGGGAGCCCATCATTAAAATGAGAGTTAAAGATTTTTATTGTAATGCTTTATGTGATCTTGGTGCAAGTATTTCGTTATGCCTAAAAAAGTCTATGATATGCTTGACTTGCCACCATTGAAAAACTGTTATCCGGATGTTAATCTCGCTGATAATGCTAAAAAGAAACCTTTGGGGAGAGTTGATAATGTTCATATTATGGTTAACAATAACCTTGTCCCCGTTGATTTTGTTGTCTTGGATATTGAATGCAATGCATCTTGCCCCATTATATTGGGAAGACCTTTTCTTCGAACCGTTGGTGCTACTATTGATATGAAGGAAGGTAATATTAAATATCAATTTCCTCTCAAGAAAGGTATGGAACACTTCCCTAGAAAGAGAATGAAGTTACCTTATGATTCTATTATTAGAACAAATTATGATGTTGATGCTTCGTCTCTTGATGTTACTTGAGTTACACTTTCTGCGCCTAGCCGAAAGGCGTTAAAGAAAAGCGCTTATGGGAGACAACCCATGTTTTTACTACAGTATTTTTGTTTTATATTTGAGTCTTGGAAGTTGTTTACTACTGTAGCAACCTCTCCTTATCTTAGTTTTGAGTTTTGTTGTGCCAAGTAAAGTCTTTGATAGTAAAGTAAGTACTAGATTTGGATTACTGCGCAGTTCCAGATTTCTTTGCTGTCACGAATCTGGGTCTACCTCCCTGTAGGTAGCTCAGAAAATTAAGCCAATTTACGTGCATGATCCTCAGATATGTACGCAACTTTCATTCAATTTGGGCATTTTCATTTGAGCAAGTCTGGTGGCCTAATAAAATCCATCTTTACGGACTATTCTGTTTTGACAGATTCTGCCTTTTATTTCGCATTGCCTCTTTTGCTATGTTGGATGAATTTCTTTGATCCATTAATGTCCAGTAGCTTTATGCAATGTCCAGAAGTGTTAAGAATGATT
Source organism: Lolium rigidum (assembly GCF_022539505.1). Taxonomy (NCBI): domain Eukaryota; kingdom Viridiplantae; phylum Streptophyta; class Magnoliopsida; order Poales; family Poaceae; genus Lolium; species Lolium rigidum. The sequence continues at coordinate 210,404,890 of NC_061514.1, forward strand.
GTGTCACCTCTGAACATGTTAATTTTTATTGTGCACTAACCCTCTAATGAGTTGTTTCGAGTTTGGTGTGGAGGAAGTTTTCAAGGATCAAGAGAGGAGTATGATGCAATATGATCAAGGAGAGTGAAAGCTCTAAGCTTGGGGATGCCCCGGTGGTTCACCCTGCATATTTTAAGAAGACTCAAGCGTCTAAGCTTGGGGATGCCCAAGGCATCCCCTTCTTCATCGACAACATTATCGGTTCCTCCCCCGAAACTATATTTTTATTCCGTCACATCTTATGCACTTTGCTTGGAGCGTCGGTTTGTTTTTGTTTTTGTTTTGTTTGAATAAAATGGATCCTAGAATTCACTTTGTGGGAGAGAGACACGCTCCGCTGTAGCATATGGACAAGTATGTCCTTAGGCTCTACTCATAGTATTCATGGCGAAGTTTCTTCTTCGTTAAATTGTTATATGGTTGGAATTGGAAAATACTACATGTAGTAACTCTAAAATGTCTTGGATAATTTGATACTTGGCAATTGTTGTGCTCATGTTTAAGCTCTTGCATCATATACTTTGCACCCATTAATGAAGAAACACTTAGAGCTTGCTAATTTGGTTTGCATATTTGGTTTCTCTAGAGTCTAGATGACATCTGGTATTGAGTTTTGAACAACAAGGAAGACGGTATAGAGCCTTATAAAGTTTACAATATGTCTTTTATGTGAGTTTTGCTGTACCGTTCATCCTTGTGTTTGTTTCAAATAACCTTGCTAGCCTAAACCTTGTATCGAGAGGGAATACTTCTCATGCATCCAAAATACTTGACCCAACCACTATGCCATTTGTGTCCACCATACCTACCTACTACATGGTATTTATCCGCCATTCCAAAGTAAATTGCTTGAGTGCTACCTTTAAAATTCCATCATTCGCCTTTACAATATATAGCTCATGGGACAAATAGCTTAAAAACTATTGTGGTATTGAATATGTACTTATGCACTTTATCTCTTATTAAGTTGCTTGTTGTGCGATAACCATGCTTCGGGGACGCCATCAACTATTCTTTGTTGAATATCATGTGAGTTGCTATGCATGTCCGTCTTGTCTGAAGTAAGAGAGATCTACCACCTTAATGGTTGGAGCATGCATATTGTTAGAGAAGAACATTGGGCCGCTAACTAAAGCCATGAATCATGGTGGAAGTTTCAGCTTTGGACATATATCCTCAATCTCATATGAGAATAATAATTGTTGTCACATGCTTATGCATTAAAGAGGAGTCCATTATCTGTTGTCCATGTTGTCCCGGTATGGATGTCTAAGTTGAGAATAATCAAAAGCGAGAAATCCAAAATACGAGCTTTCTCCTTAGACCTTTGTACAGGCGGCATGGAGGTACCCCATTGCGACACTTGGTTAAAACATGTGCATTGCAAAGATCCGGTAGTCCAAGCTAATTAGGACAAGGTGCGGGCACTATTAGTATACTATGCATGAGACTTGCAACTTGTAAGATATAATTTACATAACTCATATGCTTTATTACTACCGTTGACAAAATATTTTCATGTTTTCAAAATAAAAGCTCGAGCACAAATATAGCAATCGATGCTTTCCTCTTTGAAGGACCATTCTTTTTACTTTTATGTTGAGTCAGTTCACCTATCTCTCTCCACCTCAAGAAGCAAACACTTGTGTGAACTGTGCATTGATTCCTACATACTTGCATATTGTACTTGTTATATTACTCTATGTTGACAATTATCCATGAGATATACATGTTACAAGTTGAAAGCAACCGCTGAAACTTAATCTTCCTTTGTGTTGCTTCAATGCCTTTACTTTGATTTATTGCTTTGTGAGTTAACTCTTATGCAAGACTTATTAATGCTTGTCTTGAAGTACTATTCATGAAAAGTCTTTGCTTTATGATTCACTTGTTTACTCATGACATTACCATTGTTTTGATCGCTGCATCCACTACATATGTTTACAAATAGTATGATCAAGTTTATGATGGCATGTCACTTCAGAAATTATCTTTGTTATCGTTTTACCTGCTCGGGATGAGCAGAACTAAGCTTGGGGATGCTTGATACGTCTCCGACGTATCGATAATTTCTTATGTTCCATGCCATATTATTGATGATACCTACATGTTTTATGCACACTTTATGTCATATTCGTGCATTTTCTGGAACTAACCTATTAACAAGATGCCGAAGTGCTAGTTGCTGTTTTCTGCTGTTTTTGGTTTCAGAAATCCTAGTAACGAAATATTCTCGGAATTGGACGAAATCAAGTCCCATGGTCCTATTTTGCCACGAACCTTCCAGAAGACCGAAAGGGATACGAAGTGGGGCCACGAGGGGCTGCCACCATAGGGCGGCGCGGCCCAGCCCTTGGCCGCGCCGACCTGTGGTGTGGGGCCCCCATGTGGCCCCCCACGTTGCCCTTCCGCCTACTTAAAGCCTCCGTCGCGAAACCCCTGATGCGAAAAACCACGATACGGAAAACCTTCTAGAGACGCCGCCGCCGCCAATCCCATCTCGGGGGATTCTGGAGATCTCCTACGGCACCCTGTCGAAGAGGGGATTCATCTCCCGGAGGACTCTACACCGCCATGGTCGCCTCCGGAGTGATGAGTGAGTAGTTCACCCCTGGACTATGGGTCCATAGCAGTAGCTAGATGGTTGTCTTCTCCTCATTGTGCTTCATTGTTGGATCTTGTGAGCTGCCTAACATGATCAAGATCATCTATCTCGTAATACTCTATGTTGTGTTTGTCGGGATCCGATGGATAGAGAATACCATGTTATGTTAATTATCAAGTTATTACATATGTGTTGTTTATGATCTTGCATGCTCTCCGTTATTAGTAGAGGCTCGGCCAAGTTTTTGCTCTTAAGTCCAAGAGGGAGTATTTATGCTCGATAGTGGGTTCATGCCCGCATTGACACTCGGGACGAGTGACGTAAAGTTCTAAGGTTGTGTTGTGCTGTTGCCACTAGGGATAAAACATTGATGCTATGTCCGAGGATGTAGTTATTGATTACATTACGCACCATACTTAATGCAATTGTCTCGTTACTTTGCAACTTAATACTGGAAGGGGTTCGGATGATAACTCGAAGGTGGACTTTTTAGGCATAGATGCAATTGGATGGCGGTCTATGTACTTTGTCGTAATGCCCAATTAAATCTCACTATACTTATCATGACATGTATGTGCATTGTTATGCTCTCTCTATTTGTCAATTGCCCGACCGTAATTTGTTCACCCAACATGCTTTTATCTTATGGGAGAGACACCTCTAGTGAACTGTGGACCCCGGTCCATTCTTTAATACTCGAAATACAAATCTGCTGCAATACTTGTTTTTACTCGTTTTCTCTGCAAACAATCATCTTCCACACAATACGGTTAATCCTTTGTTACAGCAAGCCGGTGAGATTGACAACCTCACTCGTTTCGTTGGGGCAAAGTACTTTGGTTGTGTTGTGCAGGTTCCACGTTGGCGCCGGAATCCCTGGTGTTGCGCCGCACTACATCCCGCCGCCATCAACCTTCAACATGCTTCTTGGCTCCTCCTCGGTTCGATAAACCTTGGTTTCTTTCCGAGGGAAAACTTGCTGCTGTGCGCATCATACCTTCCTCTTGGGGTTCCCAACGAACGTGTGAGTTACACGCCATCACCTCCGAAGCTCGTCGATCCGTAAGACGGACGAGAACGGCAACCGTGGACGTGAGTTCCTTGCATGCGAGAGCTTGCCATATAGAGAGGGGGATAAGGTTAGATCTCGCTCCAATTTCTCTCGTTTTCTCTCGATTTTCTTGCTATTCCCTCGAATTTGGGATTTAGGGTTCCCGTTGTTGTTTTCAGATCCTGAAGAAATGCAGGCATTTCGAGTGGATCGATGTGTACGTTCAGAGGCTTCAATTGCAGGAATCAATTGGCGCTATTGGGGAGCGCAATTTGGGAGGAGGGGGAGACTTGCTGTAGAGAATGCGGCGGAGAGAGGAGCCGTTCCGATTATGCCTAATGCTCCCAATGTAGGACTGGTGGAAGTGAAGGGAGAACTGAAGAAAATGAACAAGAAGTTAAGGCAGCTGATCGAGTTGAAGAAGCAAGCTAATCTGATGGCTGGTTGTTTTTTCTGTTGTATAATTGCGATCGGATTCTTATCATTGCTCACCAGGCGCTAGAAGTTGTTACAAGGGATACCCTATTACAAATTCATTATTCAGTTACAGGTACTTGTAGTTGTTTTCATAGTTAGTGTGTGCATTCACCGAAATTACCAACTATATTGGAATGCTAAAGAAAGTTGATAATTGTTAGAGGGGTGACAAATAATCTAGGGCTCCCAATAATCTATTCACCGAAATCCGCAAATATGTATGCCTCATGTTTATACAAAAATTATACCACTTTTGGGCCGTTTCAAATTACTAAAACTATATGCCAAAACTATATCCCCTAAAAGAAAAATGAAAGCGAAACATAGTTGATAATTGTTAGAGGGGTGACAATAATGCATTCACCGAAATCCGCAAATATGTATGCCTCATGTTTATACCGAAATTATACCACTTTTGGGCCGTTTCAAATTACCGAAACTATATGCCAAAACTATATCCCCTAAAAGAAAAAGGAAAGCGAAAGATAGTTGATAATTGTTAGAGGGGTGACAATAATGCATTCACCCAAATCCGCAAATATGTATGCCTCATGTTTATACCAAAATTATACCACTTTTGGGCCGTTTCAAATTACTAAAACTATATGCCAAAACTATATCCCCTAAAAGAAAAAGGAAAGCGAAAGATAGTTGATAATTGTTAGAGGGGTGACAATAATGCATTCACCGAAATCCGCAAATATGTATGCCTCATGTTTATACCGAAATTATACCACTTTTGGGCCGTTTCAAATTACCGAAACTATATGCCAAAACTATATCCCCTAAAAGAAAAAGGAAAGCGAAAGATAGTTGATAATTGTTAGAGGGGTGACAATAATGCATTCACCGAAATCCGCAAATATGTATGCCTCATGTTTATACCGAAATTATACCACTTTTGGGCCGTTTCAAATTACCGAAACTATATGCCAAAACTATATCCCCTAAAAGAAAAAGGAAAGCGAAAGATAGTTGATAATTGTTAGAGGGGCGACAATAATGCATTCACCGAAATCCGCAAATATGTATGCCTCATGTTTATACCGAAATTATACCACTTTTGGGCCGTTTCAAATTACCGAAACTATATGCCAAAACTATATCCCCTAAAAGAAGAAAGGAAAGTGAAAGATAGTTGATAATTGTTAGAGGGGTGACAATAATGCATTCACCAAAATCCGCAAATATGTATGCCTCATGTTTATACCAAAATTATACCACTTTTGGGCCGTTTCAAATTACTAAAACTATATGCCAAAACTATATCCCCTAAAGAAAAAGGAAAGCGAAAGATAGTTGATAATTGTTAGAGGGGTGACAATAATGCATTCACCGAAATCCGCAAATATGTATGCCTCATGTTTATACCGAAATTATACCACTTTTGGGCCGTTTCAAATTACCGAAACTATATGCCAAAACTATATCCCCTAAAAGAAAAAAGGAAAGCGAAAGATAGTTGGTAATTGTTAGAGGGGTGACAATAATGCATTCACTGAAATCCGCAAATATGTATGCCTCATGTTTATACCGAAATTATACCACTTTTGGGCCGTTTCAAATTACCGAAACTATATGCCAAAACTATATCCCCTAAAAGAAAAAGGAAAGCGAAAGATAGTTGATAATTGTTAGAGGGGTGACAATAATGCATCCACCGACAGAGAGAGAGGGGTGGCCACGAAGAGAGAGAGAGGGGTGGCCACGAAGAGACGGGGAGGGGTATACTGCCCTATAGATCAGTTGATCAACGGTTCGTGGAGTCGATCCGTGTGACAACGGCTCAACCAATCAGGATAAGTTTGGGCTTCTGAGAGCATTTGTGACAGAACTTGAGGGCAAAACTGAGTAGTACTAACAATCCAAGGGCACATAAATAGTAAATAGACTAAGGTATTCAAACAAAAAGAATTACAAAATGAAAAATGCGTGTATTGTACAATATAATTCATATTGGGCTACATCAAATTATTTGCAATTCAAATATACATGAGTGTGACAATTATGGCATCATTTAGACAAACTATGTTTTTGGGGAAGATGTTTTGCAAAGGGGTTTGAGTGGAAAACCATGCATCTTCATAGCTACACTAGTGATTCCGAGAAGTGGCAATTTGTGGTAAAACTTGATTTATATGTTTGTTAAGGTTTTCTTGGTGGCAGAGTTGCGTAGGAAGACTCCATGAGTAGGTGGCACTATGTTTTTATTTTTTTGAATTTTTTTGCGCATGAAATGACTCAATTAGATATGTTAATCTCATTTGTTGACTCTCTGTTGACTAGCTACTTGAGGGTAAAACTGAGTATATTGCACTTGCCAGTCTAAGTACTCGAGGGGAAAACTGAGTACAGATAAAATTTCTGTATAAGGCCTGAGGTTATAACTGAGAACACCAAACGTCCCAGGGTTAGACTCGTGTCGCGGTGCACGCTGCAGCCGTGCATAGCGGACGCGTGTTGCAGTACACGCCACCTTCGTCTTTATAGAGCCCTTTTTCTCTCCCGCGACGCACTTTCTCACTGCAACCGCCTCTCCTGTCCCATCATCTTCTCCACAACCGAAGAAAAACCCCGAAAAAAACCGCCGGCGATGGAGAAGAATGAGATGCCCATTGTCGGCGCATCGGCCGCCGGCGCATCGGCCGCTGCCCCCGTCCGAGCCCCTCGTCGCTGCTTCCAACGTAGCAGCCGGCGCATCGCCCGCCGGCGCATCGGCCGCCGCCACCATCCAGGCCCCGTCGCTTGGGACCCGTACGAACCGGCGCCGTACGTCGCGCCGGGAGAACCCCTACGACACCAAGCATCGTCGACGACGAGCCGGAGGTAACCCTTTGCTCCCTTGTTCTTATCCCATTTCAATCCTTTTGTGTTAGATCTAGCGTTATTAGGGTTCGTCTGTTCCTAGTTCAATCCATTTGTGTTAGATCTAGCGTTACTAGGGTGCGTCTGTTCCCTAGTTCAATCCTTTTGTGTTAGATCTTGCGTTATTAGTGCTTGTGATTTTCTTTTGTTTAATATTTGTGCCGATGATGATGAATATTTGGGCACAAATTGATTCAGGGTTTGGTCAGTAAACAATTGGTGTGTACAAATTTGCTGTGCATGATCTTTGGTTTACTGACTCAAATCCTGGATATAAGTGTGTCCAATGTAACCGAGGCTACCTCTTTTTTGAGCCCATATTATCATGCATGATCTTTGTTCACTCTCTATTCCATCATTGTTGCAATTGACTCCGTGTTTTTGCACGATCTTTGGTGCTACGTGACGAGTGCAGAGCGGCGACGTCGACAGCGACGATGAGTCCTTCCACACCAAGACCCGTCACGTCCTCAGGAGGCTGCAGTCCGGCCATTACGATGGCCCCTTTGCTCGAGGCATTTACAAGTGCCCCTTCTGCAACAGGAAGCTTTGCGCCACCGACTTCAACTGCCTGGTGAACCATGCTGAATCCATTGGCAGATGCGGCGCTAGAGTTGGAACGACGGTGAACGTGCATGCGTTCATGGCCAAACACAAAGCACTTGGGATTCACCTGCGCAACCTCCAGGCGAGTCACGAGCGCAACCTCGGAGGCGTTGTACATGCCTACTCGCACTCTCTCTATGTGATTGCTCTATCCGTAGAGCAGCTTAAATTCATGTAAAATGTAGCTTATGTTGTAGGGTTCTATCGGTACTACTCGTTGGATCCGTCGTGAACATATCTATGCTATGTTGGCTGCTCGTATGCAGCTTATCCTATATTTTTTCTGGATTTGTGCCCTAGATTTCCTACCTGATTGGGTAAAAATGAAGGCATAAAGAAATGAATGTCGTTAAAAAACAGAAGGAGAAGCTGCTCTAGATTTGCTACCAATTTGGGCTATCAAATATGAGTGAGATCGAGCGAGAGAGAGGAAAAAGGTACATTGAAAACTGCTAATCTGGGCGAAAGAGACAGAAACCACTCGTGCCCACGTCCCGGACCCACACGGCTCCACACGCTATGGCCCCACACGCTACGGCCACACAAACATGGTCTCGTCCTGTCCCACGCGGTTCCTTCCTACCAGCCCCACACGACGCGGCCCCACAAACGACACAACCCCACTCGTCAGCACGGAACGGTCAACTTAACGGAATCCTGCCGTCCGAGCTGCTTCTGCTCCTTCTGCGGGTTTCAGACAAGGTCTTGGGGAAAACTGAGGAAAAACTAAGGAGCTGGGGAAAACTGAGCACAACTAAGGACCCGAGGGCACAGAAATAGAAATCCCCATTTTATATGTCCTAGTAACGACTGCAAAAGACAGAACTGGGATACGGCAATTATCTTGAAAAACTCTTCACGAATAGGGCTATCACATCCGGAGTTATATGGCTTTTAGGGGAAATGAGTAGGAAACGGCCCGTGACACCACATAGTTTGTCGGAACGAGGCCATATTTGATACATGCGTGGGCCTTAGGATGGGAAGCAAGGTCCCGGTCGCGGATTTCCAATCCGACCTACGGGCGACGGTGTTTCCATTTTCGGGGTGCCGGCACGGCCTTTTTTTGTGAAGCAGCTACATGGTGTGCATTTGGGAATTGCGCGAGACCTCCGCGCAGTGGTAGGATATCTCCTACGGACCACCTATCGCATGCCATATGCACGCGCTAGCCATCTGGGAACCCCCCCGCTTCCTGCGGTGTCCCGCCGAATCCGCTGGAAACTGAACGGATTTGAACTAGGGCCACGCTTTCCTTCGCTCAATAAATCCCGGGAAAATTTTTTTTAGGTCTACAACGCGGCGGTCGAGCCAGACCAGCACCTAACCCTAACCCCGCGTGATGCGGGGTGGCCTTCGGTCACCTCCACACCAAGACCAACAAGTCCCCCAAGTGGACCAATGACACGAGCCCGAGCCAAGGCTCTACATGATGAGGTGAACTCGCTCCTCACTACCCTTGATCTTGGTACCCCTTTGGATGGATTGCTACCTCATGCCGACGTGCTATGTGTCATTAGGTACAAGCCGCATCAAGACCTCGGAGAGGAGGAGGCGCCAAGACCAAGGGAGGGAGAGAAGCAGCTGGACATGAAGATGATCATGGAGCCGAAGACGGCGTCGCTCGAAGCGCTCCAAGGAAGAGACGGACGCTGGCCGGTCCAGGACCCGGTCGGACCGGACCTACAACCGGGCTCCCCGGTCACAGGCCCGGTCGACCGGTCGGAAACCGGGCCAGCCTACCGGACGACGACCGGACCCAGGACCGGATTCTTCGCAGAATCCCGGTTTCCGACCGGTCGACCGGATCCTTGACCGGACCGCCCGGTCACGAGCCCGGCCGACCGGACCCATGACCGGACAGCCCGGTCCCAGGCCCGGTCTGACCGGATCCCAAACCGGACCTGACGAGAGTGCCCCACCAAACTGCCTTAACTTATCCTTTTGCGTACCTGTTCGACCTTGCTGGCCATGTGTGCCTATATAAGTAGCTGGAACCCCTCTTTAGCTCTTTAGACTTGTTTTGAACTCAAACCCTAACTTTGAGCTTAGTCTCCCTTGGGTATCATCCCTCTGTAATCAAGGCCATCCTTGTTGTTGATTTGGTAATTGCTGAGTGAGATTCTAGTACAAGCTACTCTCTCTCCCTCACCAATCCCCTTTTCTCCAACACCAATCTCTCACCGGGAATTCTGCCGCGTGCCTCTTCCGGGTGATTCTATTGGCGTGGTCCATCGAGCCACGGGGGTAAGTATCGGGTGTATCGGGTTGGTGTGCGTGCGTGAGTCCCGGGGTTCCTCGTGTTCATCACCGTGTTCTTCGTATTCCTCGCGTTTTCCCATCTCCCCTTTTGGTTTCGACGTCAATCCGCAGGATCGGGCCACACACGGGGTCTTAGACCTCATCATATGGTATCAGCAGCCTTTGGTTTCCGCGGATTTGACCCTCCACCCACCCGATTTCGTCCCTAGAAAATTTTCCAAAAAATCCCCAAAAATAGCCCCAAATTGCCTCTTGACCGATCTGTGATTTGGGTGCGTTTTGAGTGGTTTTGGTCCGTGGATTTGGAGTTGTTGTGCTTGATCTACTACTTCCCCAACTTTGAGCCTCCAATTCCATCGTTTCCCTTCGATTTGGTCGATTTGGCTTGGTTTTCGTGAAGAACAGGAGAGAGAAAGCTCATCCCGCGAAATCCGGTTGAGCAGCCGGTCAACCGGGCTACCGACCGGCCGGGCCGGCCCGAACCCGGTCAACCGGCCGGTCAACCGGACGAGCCGGTCCACAACCCGGTCCAACCGGGCCACCAACCGGGCGACGCAACGCCCCTTCGACCTCGACATCCGGCGATCTCCACAACCACCACCACCACCACCACCACCATCGCAGGTATAACTTGCAGCTGTCCCGTTGTAACCCCTTTTCCTTTTGCGATCTATCCCATTGAGCATTGCTTGTCTAGTGTTGCGAGACATTGCACGTGGCCCCGCATTGTGAGGTGTGTGTGTAGCGTTGAGTAAGGCACCCAAGCAAACACTCGTGTGGCAAGATAGCAAAAGCGAGGCTAACGCTAACATAGTGCGTGAAAAAGCACCAAAAACACAAAAAGAGTGCGAGTAGCACCATACATCCATACATCCATACATCCATACGCCCATACATACAAAGTGTCCACGTGCCACCAAAGATACAACGAGTGCAAGTGCCAACATATACAAAAGAGAAAAAGCTTTTAAGCAAAGAGAGATACGAGAAGAGAGGTCACGTGTGAATCTAGTTGTCTCTTCCTTTGCAACCAAAGCTTTGACTCTCCTTGTGTTAGTGTGACACCGAGCATCCGCACATACAATTTTCCGCTCACTTTTGGTTGCACTAACCCCGATTATCTCTTGTGTGTGTTCCACAACCCTTTTCCGTGTTTATAGTGATCTTCGCATCAACTTTTGGATTTTCGGATTTCCACCACTCTTAACAACATACTCGATCTTGGATTTGTCTTTTGGCTTTCCACAACACTCGCCTAACACCATATTTGCTAGCTTTTGCGTGTGGTTTTGCGTGTGTTCCCGATACACTTGATCTTGCTTTCGGCTTGGTGGATTGCCTCAATACTATCTTACCTTGGTAAGAGTGCGAGGTAGTCTCCTTCCACTAACATATACAACCTAGTGCTTGTCTTTGTATCATGGATAGGAGCGGAGATGAAGCAAGGGAGGGAGAAATCCTCCGCAACACCGAGAGGTTGGCTACTCAACACAACCTATGGACGCAACGCCAAGAGTTCAAGGAGCAACTCACCCTCTTCGAGACGCGCATCGATGAGCAATACGATGAAGTGGCACACAACTTCTCCGTTGTGAACCAAGACTTGGCTCTCCTTCGCGAAGCTACGGACAACTTGAATGGTCAAATGGCGGCCAATGATGCGAACATGGAGCGGCGCATGGATAGCCTCGAGCGCGCCATCACCAACTTGGGTCGTCATCGTCGACACCGCTCTACTTCATCATCCTCAAGCTCATCACAAGATTACTACTCTCATGGTCACCGTTCGTCCTCAAGCTCCTCCTCAAGGCATGAAGACCATCATCGACCGCATCGCTCACATGCTCGTCATGAAGACTCTCGCTCCAACTCTAGGCGAGGAGAAATACATCGCCATGCTCGTCCACATGAACGTCCTCCACAAGATCGTCCTCAACCGGATGGCCATGCCCACCATGGGCGTAACGGCCACCCGCATGACAACATCTCCCACAACATGGAGCCACATGGTGATGCTCAAGGCCATGAACATCAAGACCAACCGAGGCGTGATCTTCGCAATCATCCTCGCCATGACCAACGTGGAAGAGGAGAACCACCACATGAACAAGATGAGAGGGCCATCTTTGGGCGTCGTCAACCACCTCGTCAAGATCTTCAACAACCTCGTCAAGATCTTCAACCACATCCTCACCGTGAACCAAGTGAAGCAAGTGTGCACCTCCAACACCAACCCAATGCTATGGTTGGCCGTAGAAGACCTCCTATTCCTCCTCAAGCCGCAAGAGATGAAGGTGCCCCTCCTCGTCGAAGAAACTTGGAGGATGAAGAGAACATGTATGGCAAGCTCAAGTTCAACATGCCCAAGTTCAAGGGAGAAGAAGATGCCGAGGCCTACCTCTCATGGGCACTCAAGGTTGACAAGATATTCCGCATCCACAACTACTCCGGTGCCAAGAAGGTGGCTATGGCGTCTCTTGAGTTCGAGGACTACGCAAACACTTGGTGGGAGCAAGTCCTCACTCTTCGGGAAGAGAAGGGAGAACCTCCAATTGCAACTTGGGAAGAAATGAAGAAAGAGATGCATGCTCGCTTTGTCCCCACGCACTACATGACCGACCTCTTCAACAAGCTCCAAAAGTTGAAGCAAGGCACCAAGACCGTCGAAGAGTTCTACAAGGAGATGGAGCTCACTATGATGCGAGCCAACATCCAAGAGTCCGAAGAGCAAACCATTGCTCGCTTCTTCAATGGCCTCTCTTACCCCATCAAGAGGATCGTCGAGTTCCAACCCTACTCCAACATGGTTGAGTTGGTGCACCAAGCATCGAAGGCCGAGCGCCAAGTGATTGAGGATATCAAGTACTCCAAGGCCAAGACCTACTTCACCTCCAAGTTCGCTACATCGACTCCTCCTACTACATCAACGCCTCAAGCTACAAGTGCCAAGGCCGACGCCTCCTCTACACCATCCAAGAGACCGACTATCCAAAGTCGCATGAAGCAAACGGTCTCCTCCACCGCCTCCTCTAAGGCATCCACGGGACCCTCTAGTGTCACTTGCTTCAAGTGTGGCACCCAAGGTCACAAGTCGTTTGAGTGCAAGAACACCAAGGTCATGATCACTATGGAGAATGGTGATATCGAGACGCTTGATGAGGATGAATATGAAGCCCTTGTGCAAGCCGCCGTGGAAAGTGAAGAAGCTTATGAGCAAGAATGTGGAGAAGATCCTCTCTTATGTGAGCATGACCCAAGTCCCTCACTTGTGGTCACAAGGGTGCTAACAACTCAACCTCAAGCAAGAGAAGAGCAACGGTGCAACATCTTCCAAACCCGTGCCGGAATTGGTGGCAAGTCGATCAAGGTCATCATAGACGGTGGAAGTTGCCATAACCTTGCAAGCACCGAGTTGTGTGAGAAGCTCCACCTCACTCTCCGCAAGCATCCTCATCCCTACCATATCCAATGGTTGAGTGACAAGGGCAACGTCAAGATACAACATACCGTCACCGTCAACTTCAAGATCGGACCTTATGAGGATACTATTGAGTGTGACGTCGTACCCATGACGGTGTGCCACATGTTGCTTGGCCGCCCTTGGCAATATGACAAGAAGGCTATACATGATGGACTCTCCAACACATACACCTTCAAGGTCAACGACAAGAAGTTCGAGTTGCGCCCCATGACTCCTAGTCAAATCATCGCCGACAATGCGAAGACTCTAGCGAGGGCACAACACCACACCCACCATAGTGAGTTGAGAGGTGAGGGAGCGACCAACCAAATGGAGAGTGAGCGCCACAAGCCATATATGAGTGAGCGAAAGAGCGTCCTCCTAGCCACCAAAAGCGAGTGGAAAGAAGTGCAAGCAAACCCATCCACCATATTGCACTACGTCCTAATTTGCAAGGGACCGTCCTCGGAGACTAACGACTTAACCACAATTCCTTCGTCTTTGTTGTCTATTTTGAAGGAGTTCCAAGATGTCTTCCCCGACGAGCTCCCGCATGGACTACCACCGCTTCGAGGCATCGAGCACCGCATCGACCTCATACCCGGCGCTCCGCTTCCAAACCGTGCCGCCTACCGCACCAACCCCGAAGAGACAAAGGAGATCCAACGCCAAATACAAGACCTCCTCGCTAAAGGGTACGTTCGAGAAAGCCTTTCCCCTTGTGCGGTTCCCGTGATTCTTGTGCCTAAACCGGATGAGACGCAACGGATGTGTATGGATTGTCGCCCCATCAATGCCATTACCGTCCGTTACCGCCATCCCATTCCGCGTTTAGATGACATGCTTGATGAACTTAGTGGTGCCACGATTTTCTCTAAAATTGATTTGCGTAGTGGCTACCATCAAATCCGCATGGCTATTGGTGATGAATGGAAAACGGCATTCAAGACCAAACTTGGTCTATATGAATGGCTCGTTATGCCATTTGGTCTATCCAATGCTCCATCAACCTTCATGCGCCTCATGAATCACATCTTGCGTCCTCTCATTGGCAAGAGTGTGGTTGTCTATTTCGATGATATTCTCATTTATAGCAAAAACCTCGAGGACCATGTGCAACATGTGAGAGAAGTCTTGTGCATCTTGCGTCATGAAAAGCTTTATGCTAACCTCCCCAAATGCACCTTTGCTCAAAACAAGTTGGTTTTCCTTGGCTTTGTGGTTTCCGCTAATGGGATTGAAGTTGATTCTTCCAAGGTAGAGGCCATCCATAATTGGCCTACTCCTACAAATGTTGGCCAAGTCCGAAGTTTTCATGGACTTGCCGGGTTTTACCGCCGCTTTGTGAAAGATTTTAGCACCATTGCTTGCCCTTTGAATGAGCTTACCAAGAAGAATGTTCCGTTTGTTTGGGGCAAGGCCCAACAAAATGCTTTTGATGAGTTGAAGAAACGCCTTACCGAAGCCCCCTTCTTGTTCTTCCAAATTTTTCCAAAACTTTTGAGATTGAGTGTGATGCAAGTGGGCTTGGTATTGGTGGTGTTCTTATGCAAGAGGGCAAACCCGTGGCATACTATAGTGAGAAGTTAGATGGCGCACGCCTCAACTATCCTATATATGACAAGGAGCTCTATGCTTTGGTTCGTGTTCTTGAAGTTTGGCAACACTATCTTTGGCCAAAAGAGTTCATCATTCACTCCGACCATGAGTCTTTGAAGTACTTGAAAAGCCAACACAATTTGAACAAACGTCATGCAAAATGGGTTGAGTTCATTGAGTCCTTCCCGTATGTCATCAAATACAAGAAGGGCAAGGACAATGTAGTGGCGGATGCTCTTTCCCGCAAAAACACCCTTTTGTTGACTCGCTTGGATTTTCATGTCTTGGGACTCGAAGAGATCAAAGAACTCTATACTTCCGATTCTTTCTTTGCTCCAATTTTTGCGAAATGCTCCATTGAACGAGGAGTGGATGATTTCTATTTGCATGATGGCTACTTGTTTAAAGCTAACAAGATTTGTATTCCCGAGTCTTCGCTTCGCAAATTGCTTTTGCAAGAGTCACATGGAGGTGGTCTCATGGGTCACTTCGGAAGAGAGAAGACATATGCCATGCTCTCGACCCACTACTATTGGCCAAGAATGTACCGCGACGTGGAACGCCTTTGCCGCCGGTGCACCACTTGCTTACAAGCTAAGTCTACCTCTAATCCCTATGGTCTTTATACACCTTTGCCTATACCTCATGCACCATGGACGGACATTAGCATGGATTTTGTTCTAGGATTGCCTCGCACTAAGCATGGACATGATTCTATCTTTGTGGTAGTGGATAGATTCTCTAAGATGGCTCATTTCATACCTTGCCATAAGAGCGATGATGCTTCACACATTGCTTCGTTGTTTTTCAGGGAAATCGTTCGCCTACATGGAGTGCCGCGAAGCATTGTGTCGGATCGAGACGTCAAGTTCATGAGTTATCTTTGGAAGTCGCTCATGGCCAAGTTTGGAGTGAAGCTCTTATTCTCATCATCCTCGCATCCGCAAACGGACGGCCAAACGGAAGTGGTCAATCGAAGCCTCTCCACCCTTCTACGCATCCTCGTGAAGAAAAACTTGAAGTCATGGGAGGAATGCATTCCACACGCGGAGTTCGCCTACAACCGCGCCAAGCACTCGACTACATCAAGGAGCCCCTTCATGGTCGTCTACGGGTTTGAGCCGCTCACGGCGCTCGACATGCTTCCACTCCCACTTCATGAGCGGATCAACATGGACTTCGACAAGCGCACCGCCGCCGTCAAGAAACTTCATGAAGAGACAAGAGCTACCATTCAAGAACATGTGCTTCGTCAAGCTACAAGACTCAACGCCAAGAAGAAGGAACGCATCTTTGAGGAAGGCGACCTCGTTTGGATCCACCTCCGGAAGGAAAGATTCCCTCATGACCGCAATTCGAAGCTCAAGCCAAGAGGAGATGGCCCCTTCAAGGTCCTCAAACGCATCAACAACAACGCTTACGTCATCGACATCCCCACCTCCAAGTACTTGGTGAGCAACACGTTCAATGTCTCCGACTTGTCACCCTATCATGGAGATGAGGAAGGCCACGAGTCGAGGACGACTCTTTCCCAAGAGGGGGGAGATGATGCGGGGTGGCCTTCGGTCACCTCCACACCAAGACCAACAAGTCCCCCAAGTGGACCAATGACACGAGCCCGAGCCAAGGCTCTACATGATGAGGTGAACTCGCTCCTCACTACCCTTGATCTTGGTACCCCTTTGGATGGATTGCTACCTCATGCCGACGTGCTATGTGTCATTAGGTACAAGCCGCATCAAGACCTCGGAGAGGAGGAGGCGCCAAGACCAAGGGAGGGAGAGAAGCAGCTGGACATGAAGATGATCATGGAGCCGAAGACGGCGTCGCTCGAAGCGCTCCAAGGAAGAGACGGACGCTGGCCGGTCCAGGACCCGGTCGGACCGGACCTACAACCGGGCTCCCCGGTCACAGGCCCGGTCGACCGGTCGGAAACCGGGCCAGCCCCCTCGTACCGGACGACGACCGGACCCAGGACCGGATTCTTCGCAGAATCCCGGTTTCCGACCGGTCGACCGGATCCTTGACCGGACCGCCCGGTCACAGGCCCGGTCAGACCGGACCCATGACCGGACAGCCCGGTCCCAGGCCCGGTCTGACCGGATCCCAAACCGGACCTGACGAGAGTGCCCCACCAAACTGCCTTAACTTATCCTTTTGCGTACCTGTTCGCCCTTGCTGGCTGTGTGTGCCTATATAAGTAGCTGGAACCCCTCTTTAGCTCTTTAGACTTGTTTTGAACTCAAACCCTAACTTTGAGCTTAGTCTCCCTTGGGTATCATCCCTCTGTAATCAAGGCCATCCTTGTTGTTGATTTGGTAATTGCTGAGTGAGATTCTAGTACAAGCTACTCTCTCTCCCTCACCAATCCCCTTTTCTCCAACACCAATCTCTCACCGGGAATTCTCGCCGCGTGCCTCTTCCGGTGATTCTATTGGCGTGGTCCATCGAGCCACGGGGGTAAGTATCGGGTGTATCGGGTTGGTGTGCGTGCGTGAGTCCCGGGGTTCCTCGTGTTCATCACCGTGTTCTTCGTATTCCTCGCGTTTTCCCATCTCCCCTTTTGGTTTCGACGTCAATCCGCAGGATCGGGCCACACACGGGGTCTTAGACCTCATCACCGCGCCACCTCCCTCGAGCCCAAGCCCGCCCGCCGCCTCCTACCTGCCCGCCGCCACCTTCCCCGCCGGCCGTCGCCTGCGCCTCCCGAACCGCCGCCCGCCGTCAGCTCCTCACCGCCACCGTCCCTGCTCGCGCCACCCTCGGCCTCCCTGCCGCTCGCCGCCCCCGGCCGCCACGCGCCCTCTCCTCCTCCCCCCCACCCGCGCCGCCACCTGCCTCCCCGCCGCCCCTTGCCTGCCCGCCGCCGCCATCCCTGCTCGCGCCGCCCCCGGCCTCTCCTGCTGTGTGCCGCCCCCGGCCGCCACGCGCCCTCTCCTCCTTCCCCCGATCTACGCCCCAAGCCTCCTCCCCCCACCCGTGCAGCCCCTGCCTCCCCGCCGCACATTGCCACCTAGCCGCCGGCGTCCCTCCGTGCAGCCCCCGCAGCATTCGCCGCTCGCCGTTCGCCGCCCCACAGTAGCCCCTAGCCTCCTCCCCCCGCCCGCGCCGCCCCGCCTATCCAGGTAAGATTTTCCATATTTTTTAACTTTTATTTGTATTAATGTAGAGTATTCGAATTTTTTCATAGGAATGGAATTGAAAATGTAAATAAACATGGAAATGTGAAATGGTTTAATAATTTGATGTTTTATTGAATGGAAATAGGTGCCGTCGTGACCGCCGACCTCGTGACCTGCCCTATCATGTCCGTGTCATCGTGTCCGCCGTCGTGACCGCCGTGTCGTCGTGTCCGCGCCGTCGGGACCGTCGTGTCCGCGCCGCCGTGACCGTCGTGTCCACACCGTCATGACCGCCTCGTCGACTACGTCCTCTACCGCCGAGGGTGAGATAAAACATCGCCTCCCCTTCTCCGCATTTTCTTATGTCACTAGATTCATTTTCCAAGTAAGGTTTCGTAACCTAGGTGTCACTTCCCGTAAGCGAGCGTTACGCGGATAAATATGCATTAGTGGTCAGCATATTTTGAACCGTAACGCTTGCGGAATTTACGGGACAGTCGGCGGATGCGTAGTTGTCTACGTTTTCCATGTTCTACTTTGGTTCGAGTCCGGATTTCAGCAGCGCCTGCCCGTTGTTCTCCGGATGCACATCCTCTCGGCTTTTTGCTGAGATGCGTATCGGGAGAGCAGCGGGGAGGTGATACCGAAATTCTGACTTGGGCCGGGGTAGAGCATGGAGAACGTCGCCAACTACGGATCCGACGGCTGCTAGGAGCCCACCTAGTAGAGATGTAGGTTGATGCATGCGTTTCACCCGGTAAAATAAATAAAAATATGATGCATTTAATTTCCTATTTGATATAAATGCTATGTATGTGGTTGGCTCCCAATAAAGCAGAGGATGGCTGATAATGGATGGATGTACAATGAGCGTGTTAGTGCGACTGAGAAAACAACTGAGTGGACAAGGAAGACCCATTTTCTAGTGAATGAGTTAGAAAGTGGTACAAAGGGGCTGGTTCGGGCACTTTGCCCCTGTGTTCGCTGCCTGAAGCGTCTCCGTCGTGGAAAGGATGAAATGTATAAACACGTTCTGCAATATGGGTATATGCATGAGTACGTCACGGAAGTCGACTTTGATGAGCGCGAACGTGACAGAGGCGAGGTGATGCGGTAGAGGCTCAATGGTAATGAGTACGATGAAATTAGAGACTTTCTAGATGATCTCGTCCATGCCGATGTCCCAGATTCGCCACCTCCAGAACCGGAGGTGCCGCCACAACCGGGGGCGCCGCCAGAACCGGAGGAACCTCCAGAACCGGAGGAACCAGAGCCAACCGCGAAGGCCTTCTTTGGTATGATTTCCGTGGCTAAGAAGCCTCTGTACGAGGGCGCCGCGATTTCTCAGCTCGATGCCATCTCCCAATGTCTAGCCGACAAGACCCGGTACAACACCACTTGTGAGGGCTTCGAAGCAAGTCTGAAAACAACTGGTAACATGTTGCCCAAAGGTCATTGTCTACCTAAACCTTCACGCGACGAGGAGAATGATGAATGACCTCAACATGGATTATCAAAAGATAGACTGTTGTTCGAAAGGCTGCGTTCTATTTTGGAGACAGTTTGCAGAGGACAAGTACTATCCCATCTGTAAGAAGTCTAGGTATGAAGAGGTAACGGGAAAAGATGGTCGGGTGAGGCGGTCAAGCACCGCAAAGTCGATTCTTCGATATCTCCCATTCATAAAAAGAATCCAGCGGCTTTACATGCACGAGGAGACAGCCAAACAGATGACGTGGCACAAGTATGGGAAGAGATTCGAGGCCGAAAACAAGCAGTTGAAGATGGGACATCCATCCGATGGTACGGCATGGAAGAACTTCGATAGGAAATTCCCCCTTGCGGCAGCCGAGGCTCGGAATGTCGAATTGCGATAGCAACAGATGGCTTCAATCCATATGGTATGTCGAATGCCAATTACAGTTGCTGGCCCGTGTTTGTTATTCCGCTCAATCTCCCTCCCGGAGTCCTAATGACGAGGAAGACCATGTTTCTGTCGCTGATCATTCCAGGCCCTGATTACCCGGGGAACAATTTGAGTGTCTACATGCAACCGATTGTGGAAGATTTCAACCACTCTTGGCACCACGGGACATTAACGTACGACTGAGCATCAAAGACAAACTTCTACATGAAAGTTTGGTTGCAGTATACCATGCATGACATGCCCGGGTACGCCCTATCATGCGATGGTGTACAGTTGGTAAGTGGCCATGCCTAGTGTACAGGCACCGGCTTGAGTTCCTTTGTCTACAGAAGGGTCGCAAGTATGTTGTGTTTGACACGAATCGACAGTTCCTCAAAAGGAGGCATCCGTTTAGAGAAGACAAAAAGAAATTCAAGAAGGGCAAAGTTGTGCATGAAAAAAAAGATGTGCCAAAGTTTGATGGTACACTTGTTGAAGCCGAGCTACGTGCTCTCGTGCCTCCAGAGAAGCCAACTGGCCATCAATTTGAGGGATATGGTGTAACGCACAACTGGACTCACGAGGCGGCCTTAACGAAGCTCGAGTATTACACGCACCTCGATCTTCCCCATAACATCGATGTGATGCACACTGTAAAGAATGTCGCAGAGTCCGTCTTTCACACATGCCTGAACATTCCCGGGAAGTCAAAGGATAATGTCAAGGCTAGAGTCGATGTTGAGATCCTCTGTGATAGGGAAAAATTACACATGAAGCGTCCTATTGGCCTTCAAAAGAATTAGTTCAAGCCGCATGCCAACTTCTGCCTTGATTCCATCCAAAAGAAGGAGGCATTCAGGTGGCTCAAATACGTCGTGATATTCCACGATGGTTATTGTTTGAATATGAGTAAGGGAGTTAATCTTTCGATGGGAAAAGTCACCGGGCTCAAGAGTCACGACTATCATATATGGATTCAGCGGCTCATGCCGGTGATGCTTCGAGGGTATATCCCGAGAAAGTGCAGCGAGTGTTTGCGCAGTTGAGCCATTTCTTCCGCACGCTCTGTGCTAAGCAGATATGTCCCAAGATTATTGCAAAGCTACAAGATACAGTGTCGGAGTTGCTATGCAATTTGGAGATGATATTTTCGCCAGGCTTCTTTACTCCGATGGCACATCTCATTGTGCACCTCGCCAACGAGGCACTCTTGGGTGGCCCGGTGCAGTTTCGTTGGCAGTTCTGTATTGAGAGAGAGTTTAAGTATATTCGAAAGATAAGCTGGAAACAAGGCCAAGATTGAAGCATGCATAGCTGAGGCAATATGCCATCGGGAGATGGCGGATGCCGCGACAACGTACTATCCCGATGATGTTCCCACTCAGCATAACCCGGTCACTCGTTACAATGTCGACGTGCCGAGAATGACCCCAAGCTACAACTATTCCAATTCCCCGGTGGCAAGGCTAGTAAAGGAACAAAATATAAATTGGAGAACGAAGAGAAGGATTGCATAATGCTATATGTGCTTATGAACATGAATGAAGTGGTCCCATTCGTAAGGTAAAATGGTGAACAAACTACTTTGCAGCTAGTAACCTCATCTCGGTCTAATGCTTATTTTCTCCTTTCAGCGAATTCACGGATGAAATGTGTCCGTATGATGAATTGCCCCAACCCTCGGAGATGGACACTCTACGAAAGAGGGTGCTCCACTGAATTAATAAAAACTTTGTGTCATGGTTCATGGAAAAAGTAATTTCTAACCTGTCCTCTTACCTTTCAACATGTGACTTGTCCCTCTTATTACACGTAACTAATGCACACAACAAATTTGAAATGTTCTTGTAGGGCCGTGAGAGAAACGTTGATATGATAGATGAGTTGAAATGTGTTTCCCAAGGTTGTAGCCGTGAGACCAAGTATGAGAAGTATGATGTGAATGGGTTTCGCTTCCATACAGAGACGCACCAGAAGGGCCGGGCGAATCCCAAAACGATAAATACTGGGGTCTACACCAAAGGAGCCAATAACTTTGATTACTACGGAAGGTTACAGAGTGTATACGAGTTGATATTCAATCGTATGAACGTGCAACTCAATATCGTCATGTTCAAGTGTCATTGGTTCGACCCAATAGGTGGACAGAGAAGTGATAAGTCCATTAGGTTAGTTGAAGTTAAGCCTTCAACCACCTATAGCGGAGCCGATGTCTTTGTTGTGGCTCACCAAGCCAAGCAAGTTTATAAGACATAGTTTACAAACCAAAACCACATAGACTTGGGGATGATCTTGAAGAAGAACAAGAGACCGTAGCCTCTCTTGAGGAGCAACTTCAAACCCTTGAGGTGTCTCAAAATAAAATATTTGCTAAACTCACTAAAGAAAGAGACCATGCTAAAGCTAAATTAAAATTGCTTAAAAATGAAAAGTTCAAAGTTGGTGTTGGTCATGATAAACTTGTTAAGGATCTAGATGATCTAGACAAGGCCCACAAGGCCTTGGAGAGCGAACACTCTATCCTCACCAAGTCATATGAGCAACTACAAGCTTCATATTTAAAAGAGCATGCTATGTTACCCTCTCTTCTTGATATGTCTTGTGATGATGCTTGTGCTACTAACTCTACTTCTTGTGAAGCATCTATCTTGAAGGAGAATGTTGATCTAAGGGCTCAACTTGATTTGCTAACTTGCAATTATGGGAAATTGGAAGAAAATCATGGAAATCTTTCTAGCTCCCATGAGGATCTTCTAGCCTCTCATGATAGGCTAAAGTTAGCTCATGAGTCTATCATATCTAAGGCAACACCTTGTGAGCCTCATGTGGATACTAGCACTACTACTCAAAATGCTATATTGCCATGTGCTAGTCCTTGTAATTCATCCACTCATAGTATTGCTAAATCTTGTTATGAATTATCTTCCTTGCATGTATAACTTGCAGCTACGGAGGATTATGAAATGTCCAACCTTGGTTTTCATAAGGCTATGAGCCCGCAAAATGCTGAGCAATTGTTCATAAGGATATGAAATGGTAAAGTTCATCTCCGCAAGCAGACTCTCGGTAACGTTCTTTGTAATGTGCATGACATCGATGCTATGGGGCGTGTGGACGACCTTCCAGCACTCCAAGTAATGGAAAATAGGCCTCGCTTTCCATACACCGAGCAGCGGCTCTGGCTTTGGTCGCTTCTTTCCCGGCGCTAGGCACTCATTCCAATTTTTCAAAAGATCGTCGATTTTTGCGCCGCTCCTCGGGCGCGGGGATCCATCGGGCTCTTTACCATTGAACAGATCACCGTGTTTTCTCCATGCGTGATCCAAGAGAAACCACCTTTGAGCACCTAGGTACACGGTTTCCTAGGACCCGGGATCCCTTGGTAGCTGTAGATGCGGCGTCTCGTCCATGCACTTCACACAGCCGCAGAATCTGTGGCTGACCTGGGGAGATACATATGCGTAACCAGGATAATCCATGACCGTCGTGGTCAACGCGGCTCTCATATCGAAATAAGTTCTAGTGTAGGCGTCCCACGTACGGGGTGGCGTCTTCCACAACGTGTCTAACTCCTCTTTCAGCAGCCTGAGATACAAATGCATGTCGACACCTGGTTGTTTCGGCCCCTGAATGAGAATACTCAGGTGTATGTACCTTTGCTTGGTGCACAGCCACGGGGGTAGATTGTAAGGCCATACAAACACAGGTCAGGTGCTATGCGTGCTACTCTGGTTGCCGAATGGATTGAGTCCATCGGTGCTCATACCCATCCTGATGTTCCTTGTGTCGCCCCCGAACCTAGGGAAGGCGATGTCCAATGCTTCCCACTTGCCAGCGTCTGAAGGGTGTGTCGGGATATAGCCCATCTCCGGATCTTCTTTGGGTTTCTCCCTTTCCGCTTGCCATTGCATGAGCTTTGCTTCCTTAGGGTCCACGAAATACCGCTGCAGACGGGGAGTGATATGAAAGTACCATGCCACTTTTCGAGGTACCTTCTTGTTCCCATCCTTGTACCATCCGTGGTCGCACACCGGACATGTGGTTCTGTCCTTGTACTCGCCCCGATAAATCACGCAATCATTGATGCAGGCGTGGTATTTTTCGTGCGGTAGGTCAAGAAGGCACACGACTTTCTTGGCCTCCTCGATACTACTTGGAAATGTGTTCCCCTCTGGGAGGCGATCGTGCCAGAATTTCAAGTTCTTGCTGACGCTGGTGTCGCATTTGTTCTGCGTCTTCATCTGTAGATAATCAAGCATTACATGCAAGCGCGTATCCTGCGGACGGCACCCAGGAACGATCGGAGTCATCCCATCTTTCTCTGTTTGCCCCAGCTTGGCTCTCTCTCTGGCTGCAGCTCTGTCGTTGCTCGTCTCCTGGAGGAGCAGATCTTGAACATGAGAGTCTCGCAAGGCCGAAATTAGCGGGGTCGTGCTGGAATCTTCTTCTTCATGATGATCTTCTCCGTCGGCATGTGGTACTTTGTCATCTCGCTCGCCATGGTCTACATGCGCACCGTTTGTTAGGGTCGGCCGCGCCTGGTTGTCCCGCATGAAACCGCGCCTCAGCATGTGCTCCTCCAAATGTCCAGAATCAGGGTTGATCTAGCGCACGAGTTTGCATGATCGTCGACATGGACATCTTATCTGGCGCCTATTGTTCTGAATCATGTCCTCCTTCACGTCTTTCTTGTATCTAAAGATTCGAGCAGAACTCATCGTGAGGACCATGGTTGCCTGCCAGTGGTATACATAGAGCAGAAAATTAGAACCGCAACACATGCACACACATGCATGGACCTCTCCTAAAGGTATACATAGAGCGGAAAAATTCGGCATGACCTCTCCTAAAGGTAGGACGTATGGGCAGTGCAAAAAAATTCCGAAACGGAAATGAATCAACGTTTCGGCAAACATCCATGCACCACACCGGCACACACTCAAGCGCTTCACCTGCAACAAGCATCCATACACACCGACGGTCACACAAGATCGACATGCATATGCATGTCCCCTCCAACTACTCACCTTGTAGATTCGATACCGAGACGAGACCGCGATCGATGATTTGGAGAGGAGGAGAGAGTATGGAGAGCCTTCTACTCACCACCAATTATGTATCAACCAAACTAAGTGCAATAAGCACCAAAGCAAGTGAAAAGTATGGCCAAAATGGGATGAGAGAGAAGGGGCAGACGAGCTAGATGGAGGAGGAAGAAGAATGGCTTGGGTAGTGTGGTAGGTGGGGGGTTGGCACTTTTGTAGATCTGGTTCGCTAATTCTGTGGCGCACCAGGATCAGTGCGCCACAGAATGTCTTATTTCTGTGGCGCACAAGGCCAGTTGCGCCACAAAATGTCTTAATTCTGTGGTGCACCGGGGTTGGTGCGCCACATAAAGCCTTAATTCTGTGGCGCACTTGGCCATGTGCTCCACAGAAATAGTGAAACTAATGATTGGGGTTGGCCGGGTGTGGGGCCCACCACATTTCTGTGGCGCACCGTGTCTGGTGCGCCACAGAAATAATTTCTGTACCTCACGCAAAACTGGTGCACCACAGAATAGCATCCCATCTATAGCTAGTTTCCTACTAGTGTGGCACAAGCCAAGTTCATCTCAATTCTATCTCTAGTCTAATGAAGGGGAAGGTGAGAGCCTATTTATAGGGAGCCACTAAGGAGGGGTAGTTTAGGCATAAGATAAGATACATAGAAGCCAAAGGATATAGTTGCGGGCAACGTGGATCGTACATCTGTCTTCGGGGCGGTAGTGTCGGCCAGCATGGGGTGCCAGTGCCGGCCTGGGAAAGGGCGGTAGTGCCGTCCAGGGTGCAGTGGCACTGCCGGCCCGTGAGCATCCATCTCCTCTTCTTCCTTTGCTTCCATGCCTCCATGACCTCAACCTTGAGTCTTGGGGCATTCACTCTCTCCTCCGTACTTGTCGATGCATCCCTATCATACACTAAGGCCAGATTATGAAGCAGCATACTGTTGTGGTATCGTGACGGCATATGCCATAGGGTGGCTAATCGAAGGTGGTTCCTAGATGGTCTCACGGTGGTATCCGGATGCGGGTATGGGGACGAGTGACACGGTCGACGTACCCAGGTTCGAGGCCCTCCCGTGGAGGTAACACCTGTACTCCTTGTATGAGTGTATATGGTAGTCACACAGTACAATGGTGCTCCTAGAGCTGTATCCGGCTGCTCGGGGAGGCTAAGGTAGATGAAGATCTCTCTCCTCGAGTAGCGCTGAGTCTAGAATGAAGTGAGAATGATCGATCCTCCCCCGCACGAAGGGGGTAGTGCAGCTTATATAGGCGCTGGCACTTTACAATGAAGTCCCTTAGAACTAGTGGCCGACTGGCCGGCTCCGGCTTCCGCTCCTTCCCGAGGCGTTGACGTCAGGAGCCGTTGAGGCCTCATGGCCTGTCCCATCCGCCTGCCGGAGTCAGCGGTATGGAGAGGAAGTGTCTCTGTCGCCATCATGCCCTGTAGCCGGTACGGATCGACGTACGCCATGATGGCCTGTCGGCCGCGTGGCACTATTGCTCTACAGTGCCCCGCGCTTTACGGGAGAGGAGGTCAGCGTGGACCTGCGAACCCGGACCACCTGCTCAGTTCCTTCTCGTACAAGACTCGCCAGCCTCGAGTCGGTCTGAGGTGTGAACCCCAGTCGGATATGGCTTGTAGAAGCCGGCCCAGCCACAGCGCAGACGGCCGTAGCTAGGCCGACTAGGACTTAGAGCCAGCCGGCTTCCGAAGCAGCCGGCCACGACTCCAGCCGGCTGCTCCTCATCCGGCCTTTGCCGCGAGCCGGCCAACCTCCAGCCGGCTGCTCCACGTCCATTGCCCTACCCGGGGTCTTCCCCCCGACATTAGCCCCCGAAGCTGGCAAGGTCCTGCGTTAAGAGGGTCCTAGGCAGGTTTTCCTGGCTTCTAGATCTCTTGAATGTGTTGGGAGGCCCTTGGAGGGGCCGACTGAGAATTTCGATTCAGCCGGCTGCGCCCTCATCCGGCTTGCCCCATCCGGCTGCTTCTAGCTAGATGCTATTTTCGCTTCTGCAGCTTTTGCTTTTTTACAAGTGTTGACGATGTCTCCGCCTTGCTAGGAGAGTTTGGGACCGGATTGAATTTAATGTCCTGCTCCGGCTTGGGCGCGCCGGAGTCTCCACCGCCTCGGGCCCTGTGCCCGACTTGACTGGTCTGACGGCTGGCTCCTGTTGTCGCTTCGTCTGGTCACATCAATGTCGCCTCCGGATCCGATGCGGTCGTGGGGGTAGTGGTGTGGCCGTTTTCGATAACTGCTGTGGTCGTGGGAGGAGTTACGCCGCAATAAATCTGGGGACGTGGCCCACGTCTGCCACTTGGAGGCCAACCGCCCGCGGCTGGAGGCAATAAATGCCACGGGGGAGGCATCGAGGCGGCCCTTCTTCCTCCTTGCGCTCCTGCTCCATTCCTCTTCGCGCGAGCTGCTTCACGCCACCGCACTTCTTCCCCGACGTCCTCCTGGCGGACTCCGGTGACCGAGCGCGG
The DNA here is from genome assembly GCF_022539505.1 of Lolium rigidum. Classification (NCBI taxonomy): domain Eukaryota; kingdom Viridiplantae; phylum Streptophyta; class Magnoliopsida; order Poales; family Poaceae; genus Lolium; species Lolium rigidum. The sequence goes on from NC_061514.1 coordinate 210,432,414, forward strand.
CCGCACTCCCCCGTTTCTCCGCAGCCGTCCGTGCGTCAAGCCGACGCCACGGGGCCCCGCGTTTCCACGGTACGCTCTCCGCCGCCACCGTCGCCGCCGTCCCGCGGTTCCTCCTCGCCGTTTCGTCTCTCTTGGTCTTCTTCTTCTTCATCCTCATCGATGGCCCAACTAAGCGGTTCTTGGAGGGGCTCTTATATGCGGGAGGATGACATCGAGCGGATTGTGCGCCTCCGCCGGATTCCGGCAGAGGTGATCTCGAGGGCGCCTGGCGTCGAGATGGAGCCTAGGCCTAACCCCGGCGAGCGTGTGGTCTTTGGAGCGCACTTCGACCGAGGGTTGGGCCTTCCGGCTTCACCCTTCTTCCGCCGGTTCCTGGACTTCTTCGGCCTGCAGCCTCATCACCTACCGGCCAATGCCTGCGTCCTCCTCAGCTGCTACGTGGCCTTCATGGAGGGCTACGCCGGCTTGTGGCCGGATGTCGAGTTTTGGAGCCGGCTGTTTTACATCAAGGCGCAGACGACTGACGGCCACCTGCGGGCCTGCATCGCCGTCTCGATCTACTCCCGCCCATGCACGCCCTTCCTGAGAATCCCGACGGTGGACTCGGTGAATAATTGGCAGATGTCGTTCTTCTATGTGCGGAATGACAACCCGGCCTTCGACCGGCTCAACCTGCCGGAGTACAACCCGGCCCCGCCAGTCGGCCGGATCAACTGGGGCCACAACGCCAGGACGACGGACCCGGACACGGAGGTAAATCTTCTGTGGGACTTCTTGGGAGCGTGTGTCACAGGGGGCCGGCTGAGCGCCGAGGACCTCCTCTGCACCTACGCTGAGCGCCGGGTTCTGACGCTCCAGAGGCGTGTCCACAAGATGGGGCACATGTCTGGCCGGCTTGATCCGACCCGGATGTCGAAGGTGGAGCTCTCCAAGGCCCAGGTCGCCCGCCGGGTGAACAACATCACCAAGGCCAACATGCCGGAGAACTGGGACTGGGGGCTGCCGCCTTACAACCGGGCGTCGCCGCCTGAGTTGGTAAGCTTTGTGTTTTGGCCGACTTCCGGCTTGCAGCTACGTGGCCGACTTGTTACTTACTGCCTTTGTTTTGTTTTCAGCTTTTCGACCGCCAGGGCATCGAGGACGGCGACCTGGCGCAGAAGGTCTGGACGCCGGATCATGTTGATCCGGCTGACCAAGCCGGCGACCAAGCCGGCGACGACGAGCTGTCGGAGGTGCCCGACCAAGGCGGCCAGGGGGAGCACAACCCGCCGCCCTCGCCGGAGCATCAGGAGGAGCAGGAGGAGCCGGCGATGTCCGGTACGGGGCCGATCCCTGCGGTGCCCCTACGCGTGAGGCCGCCTGTCGCCTCAGCGACCTCTGCGCCCAAGGGGAAGAAGCGGGCCATCGGTGGGTCCACGGCTGCGGTGGAGGCGAGGGCCAAGAAGCAGCGCCGGCTGGCGCCTAAGAAGGTTCCAGAAGCGGCCGGGTAAGTCCCTTTTCTTCATCGTTTGATTCCTTTTCTTTCCTTTCTTTTTATACTTATTTTCTCTTGCTTGTCCGACTAGGGCCCCGATAAAGTCCACCCAGGGCGGCGGCTCTCGGCAGGCTTCCCGCATCACGTCGCCGCTCCAGCGGCAGAGGAGGGAGCCGACCCCGACGCCTTCGACGCGTGCGCGCACGCCGCCCGTCGTTGTCGTGCCGCATGCGGCTACGCCGCCTTCCGCGGGGGCATCTTCTTCAGCTGCACCTCATGCGGTGCCTGGCGGCGGCACCCAGGGTGAGTCGGTACGCTGGCCTACCCTGGACGATATGTTTCCGCGCTGCGCTCGGTTTGTGGAGTCGGCAGCCGGAGCCGGCAGGGGTATGCCGCCTTCGACCGGAGCTGGAGCTGGAGCTGGCGGGGCTACGCCGCCTGCGACCGGAGCCGGAGCTGGCGGGGCTGCGCCGCCTGCGACTGGAGTCGGCGGCACCGCGCCAGCGTCGGGGTGCTGGAGGATAGCCCGGAGGGAGCACCTCAGGCGCCGGAGATGACGGCTCCCACCGGGCCGACTGCTTCGACCGCGCCGCCTCCATCTTTGGAGCCGTCGAGGGAGGAGCCGGCCAGGGATGAGCCGGCGCGCACGAGGGACGCCGGCTCCCGGGCGTGGGTGAGGATGGAGGGTCCGTCGGAGCCGACTGGAGGCCTCCACATGGCGTCCGCCTCCGACTCCAGCCTGGGCTCGGCTGGCACCATGGAAAAGGCGTGGCACCAGGCGGATGCCTGCGAGGTGACCAGCCGGGAGGGTGATCCAGGCGTCGCGCCCATGAAGATGTTCTTCTCCGGCTTCCGCGCCAACCTTAGGGCCAGGGCCACTGAGACCCTAACCAACCTGGCGAAGTTGGAGGAGGCTGACAAGGTGAGTGTTTTATCTCGTTTTTGCAATTTTGTTGTTATCCTGGTAGCCCTCCGAGGCATGGGCCGGCTGCTTGGAGCCGGTCCAGGTTTCGTCTAGACACCTGACTTTGTTTCTCTCAGGCGGTTACGGATCGGCATACCGTCTTGTACAACCAGGGCGTACCGGCTTGGCTCGTGAGCTGGAGGCTGCCAAAGGTGGGGTTTTCTTCCTTTTGCTTTGACTTCTTTTCCTTTGATTTCTTTTGGCTGACGGCTTCTCTTTGCCGACTTGCAGCTGAGGCCGCCCGGGTCCCGCAACTGGAGTCGGATCTTCGGGCCGCTCGCGCCCAATGCACCGTGAGCGAGGAGACGGGCCGGGCTGCTGCCGCCAAGCGAAAGGTGGCTGAGGGGGAGCTGACGCGGCTTCGCCTGCTTGAGGCTAACCACCTCAAGGAGCTTGCCTCCCTCAAGAAGGTTGAGGAGGAGAAGGTGGAGAGCCTGAGCAAGCGGCTGGAGGAGGTGGACAAGCAGCGGCTTGCGCTTCGCCAAGAGGTGACCGCTAAGTCTGACGAGCTGTCGGCCACCGCCAAGCGGTGGGTGGATGAGATTAGCCGGCTCGACCGAGGCTTGGCGGGTGAGTCCTTGTATTTTTTCCTTTCCTTCCCCTTTGCCGGCTTTCGGCCGTCGGCTGCCGGCTTAGGTTGGCAGCCGGCGGCAGAAGCTTTGATCTTTTCAATATCTCCATCTTCAGGCTGGGGGCAGTCGGTTCATGCCGGCTGCCGCCATGCTTTCTTTTCTCTTAACTTCGAAATCTCCATCTTCAGGCTGGGGGCAGTCGGTTCTTGCCGGCTGCCGCCAGGCTTACTTTAGAGCTTCGGAATCTCCATCTTCAGGCTGGGGGCAGTCGGTTCTTGCCGACTGCCGCCAGGCTTTCTTTTCTCTTAACTTCGAAATCTCCATCTTCAGGCTGGGGGCAGTCGGTTCTTGCCGACTGCCGCCAGGCTTATTTTAGGACCTTGAAAATTTGCGTTTTTCTGCCTTTTTCCGGCTTCGATAAACTTCTGACGTGCTTCTTCTTTGCAGCGGCCTTCCCTGAGGCGCAGGATGCGGCGCTGAAGGCAGTCGGCGAGGCGCGAGATGCACGCCGGCAGGCCACTGGTGAGCAGAGCGGGGACTACTTCTCCATGGACGACTACCTGGCGGCCATGGCCGCCCGCGTAGGGCCCATCACGAAGCTCGGCTGGGAGCTCCGGAAGGCGGCGGAGGAGCTGATCCGGCTGCTGTGGCCGACTGAGACGCTGCCGCAGGACCTCTCCAATCTCATCACCTGGCTAGAGAAGGCGCCTGACCACTTCCTTGACTGGAGGGAGTCCGCCGCGCGCGCTGGGGCCGACATGGCGCTCTCCTTCGTCCTCTCCTGGTATGACGAGGTCAGCCTCGAACAGCTGGAGAATCGGCGAGCCGGCGTGGAGGACACGCTTCCGGCGGAAACCAAGACCGCTCGGCTTGCCCGTGCCTGCGCCATTGCCGACTTCGTCGACAAGGGCCTCTTCGTCGAGGATCCGAATCCGCCGTCTGACGACGAGGAGGAGGAGGAGGCGGAAGATGATGATGCGGAGGACATGCCTGAGGATGACCCGGCAGCCGGCTCCGCTGATGCATCCAGCCGGTGCTTAGCTTTACCTGTCTTTCTTTCGCTTTTGCAAGACAATTTGTTAAATCCCCGGGATGCCGGGTGCATATGTAATGACAATATAATTATCCTTTTATTAGGGCACACTTTAATGTGTTTGTTTAATCATTTGTGTGCCGGCTGCTTTCTTCCGACTTGTTCGCTTTTTCCCATCCGCCCCACTCTTTGGCCGTGCCCTTGCCGAGCGTACGTCCGACTTGCGGTCCGTCGCCGGATCAAGAGCGTGCCGCTGGGTGAGGCCGATAGTATTTCAGTCGAACGAGCCGAGTTCGACAATCCGGCACTTTTATGAAGAGTTGTGTAAAAAATCAATTCGCTTTCACTCTTTTCCTTAGCCGTCTTTCGCGTGCCGGCTCCCTAGGCACTTACTCCCGCCAGCCGGACAGCCGGGTTGCGGTCTGTAGCTGGTCGGAAGCCGGCTGTCGGAAACCGGATCACGTTACTAAGCCGGCCGCGTGAGAGGGTGTTAGCCAATCGGCGAAAACAATAGAGTACGCGAAAAACTTGTCGAAATCAGCGCTCTTGGCGCTTGCTTTTTCATAGCTTACAAAAGGAGTACAAGGGATACATACATTCCTCCTCTCAAGTATAAAATGGGCGAAGCAAGTTGACATTCCAGGGATGTTTTGTCTCCTCGTCAGCCTTGTCCGGCTTGTTCTTTCTAGCCTCTTGGGCATCTATGAGATAGTAGGAATCATTGCCTACCGCCTTGCTCACGATGAAGGGACCCTCCCATGGGGATGACGGTTTATCGTTGTCCGGCTGTCCGTTGGATCAGCCAGAGCACTAGGTCTCCTTCTCGGAATGCTAAGGACTGGACCTTCCGGCTGTGATAGCTTCGGAGGCTTTGCTGGTATATGGTAGACCTGGACTCGGCCATCAGCCGGACTTCTTCGACCAGGTCGAGTCCATCTTCACGAGCTTCTTTGACTTCAGCTTCTGTGTAAAGCTTGATCCTTGGCGCGTCGTGCTCGATATCAGTCGGCAGGACGGCTTCGGCCTCGTATACGAGGAAAAAGGGAGTGTAGCCGACTGAGCGGTTCGGCGTCGTGCGCAGGCTCCACAGTACGCTGGGCAGCTCCTCAATCCAGCAGCCGGCTGCTCGTTCGAGCGGCTCCACCAGCCTGGGCCGGATGCCGGCTAGGATCAATCCGTTGGCCTTCTCCACTTGTCCATTGGACTCCGGGTGCGCCACGGATGCTAGGTCCATTTGGATCCCCATTTGTCCGCAGTAACGCTTGAAGACGCCTTCGGCGAAGTTGCTTCCGTTGTCGGTGATGATGCTGTGGGGGTAGCCGTACCTCACAATTATTTCCTTGAGGAATGCGACGGCTGTGGAGCCGTCCAGCTTCTTGATCGGCTTGGCTTCGATCCACTTGGTGAACTTTTCAATCATCACCAAGAGGTGTGTCATGCCGCCTCGCGCGGTTCTGAATGGGCCCACCATATCCAAGCCCCATACGGCGAATGGCCAGGTGATGGGGATGGTTTTCAAGGCGGAAGCCGGCGAGTGCCTTTTCTTGGCGAAGCGCTGGCAGCCATTGCACTTCTTCACCAGCTCTTCCGCGTCTCTGAGCGCAGTCGGCCAGTAGAAACCGTGCCGGAAAGCTTTGGCCACTATGGCTCTAGAGGAGGCGTGATGGCCGCACTCTCCCTGATGGATTTCCCGTAGGAGTTCAATCCCTTCAGCCGGCTCTACGTACCGCTGGAGCACCCCACTTACGCTGCGTTTGTACGGTTCGTGGTTGATGATGGCATAGGCCTTGGCCCTTGTCTCAATCTGCCTGGCCTGAACCCTGTCATTGGGCAGCACACCATCGGTGAGGTAGGAGAGGAATTCTTGTGCCCATGATGGTACGCATTTTATTTCAAACACGCTTACCACCAGGGCCTCCATCTTCGGAGCTTCCGGCTTTGACTGCATGGCCGCCGGGTTCGGCTGTGAAGCCGGCGGGTTCGGCTGAGAAGCCCCCGAGTTTGGCTGAGAAGCCCCCGCGTTGGACTGAGAACCCCCGGGTTCGGTTGTGGAGCCGGCGGGTTCGGCTGATAAGCCCCCGACTTGGGCGATGAAGCACCCGGGTTCGGCTGAGAAGCCCCCGGGTCAGTCGGCACGAATATGGAATCCGAGTCCGGTGACGGTATGATGGATGGCTTCTTGAGGACCGCCAAGCCAACACCCGGCGGAATAGCTTGCCGGGTTGAGCCGATCTTGGATAGGGCGTCAGCCGCCTCGTTGTTTGCTCGCGGCACATGATGGAATTCACAACCATCGAAGAATCCGGATAGCTGCTGGACGTGGAAGCGGTATGAGGCCATATTGGCGTCCTTCGCGTCCCAATAGCCAGATGCTTGTTGTATGACCAAGTCGGAGTCGCCGAAGCAAAGAATGCGACGCACGCCTATCTCCTTGGCCAGCTTCAGCCCATGGATGAGCGCCTCATACTCCGCCACATTGTTGGATGCGGCGAATGGAATCTGCAGGACGTAGTCCAGTCGGTCTCCCTTGGGAGAGGTGACGACGATGCCGGCTCCCAAGCCGTTTCGCATCTTCGAGCCGTCGAAGTGCAGCTTCCAGTGTGTGGAGTCGGGCACCGGCGGCAGGTATTGCATCTCGGCCCAGTCGACGAAGAAGTCCACGAGGATCTGCGACTTGATGGCCGTGCGCGGCTCGTAGATGATGGTGTGGGCGGCTAGCTCCAGGGCCCACTTGGCAACCCGGCCATTGGCGTCTTTGCTGCCGATGATTTCCGCCAAGGGTGATGTGGCCACCACCTTGATGGGGTGCTCTTGGAAGTAGTGCTTGAGCTTCTTGGCCGCCATGTACACACCGTAGGTGACCTTCTGGTAGTGGGGGTAGTTTTGCTTCGACTGGGACAGCACTTCGCTAAGGTAGTAGACTGGGCGCTGGACCGACTGCTCCTTGCCTGCTTCCTTGCTAACTTCCTTGCGCTCCACCACCAGGACGACGCTAACCACACGATTGGTGGCAGCGATGTACAACAGCATCGGCTCCATTGAAGCCGGCGATGCGAGGATGGGCGCGGTCGAGAGCACGCGCTTCAAGTCACGGAAGGCTTCATCCGCTTGCGGTGACCAAACGAACTTGTCCGATTTCTTCAGCAATTGGTACATTGGCAGTGCCTTCTCCCCCAGCCGGCTGACGAAGCGGCTCAAGGAGGCCAGGCATCCGGTGAACTTCTGGACGTCCTTGAGGCACTGCGGCAGTTCCATCTTCTCAATGGCACCGATCTTCTCCGGGTTGGCTTCGATTCCTCGGCGAGAGACGAGGTAGCCCAGGAGTTGGCCGGCTGGCACGCCGAACGTGCACTTGGCCGGGTTGAGCTTCATCCGGAATCTTCGCAGATTGGTGAAGGTTTCTCTCAAGTCATCAAGGAGGGTAGGCATCTCCTTGGTTTTTACAACGACATCATCCACATATGCGTGAACATTTCTGCCGATTTGATCCTGCAAACACTTTTGCATGCACCTTTGATAGGTGGCGCCTGCATTTTTCAAGCCGAATGGCATAGTCGTGTAGCAATAAGCCCCATACGGGGTAATGAACGAAGTATTTATTTGATCAGCCGGATTCAAAGGAATCCGGTGGTAGCCTCGAATAGGCATCTAGAAAAGACAACGAGTTCACGGCCGGCGATCGAGTCTATAACTTGATCTATGCGCGGCAGGGGAAGGGGTCCTTCGGGCACGCCTTGTTGAGGCTGGTGTAGTCGATACACATGCGCCAGGAGCCGTTCTTCTTCAAAACCAGGACCGGGTTCGCCAACCAGTCCGGGTTCAGCACTTCCATGATGAAGCCGGCTGCGAGGAGCCGGGCGATTTCTTCACCGATGGCCTTACTTCTTTGTTCGGCGAAGCACCTGAGGGGCTGCTTCACCGGCTTGGCTTCGGGCCTGACGTGGAGGTGGTGCTCAGCCAACTCCCTCGGCACACCCGGCATGTCCCTTGGAGACCATGCGAAGATGTCCCGATTCTCACGGAGGAAGCTGGTGAGCTCGCCTTCCTATTTGTTGTTCAAGCCGGCACCGTTGGTGACGTACTTGTCCGGCTGCGCCGGGTCGAGCAGGATCTTCTTGGTGTTGTCGGCCGGCTGCAAGTGAGTCGTCTCAGCCGGGTTGCCCACAGCCGGCATGTCCGACTGCGCGGCCTTAGCCAGGGCGACGGCGTCGTGGATGAGCTGCTTCTCGGTGGCGATGACCAGCGTCTGGGCCATCTTGGAGCTCTGCGTGGCGCAGTCCATGGAGCGGCGGTAGTCGCCGGCTACGGTGATGACCCCTTTAGGACCATGCAGCTTCATCTTCAGGTACCCATAGTGGGGCACCGCCATGAACTTGGTCAGGGCTGGCCTTCCCAGGAGCGCGTGGTAGGGACTGACGAGGTCCACCACCTCGAACTCGATCCTTTCGGTGCGGAAGTGATCCGGCTTCCCGAACATCACCTCTAGCGTGATCCGGCCAATCGGCTGGCAGCAGTGGCAAGACACGATGCCATGGAAGACGGTGGGGGTGGGACGCAACTCGGCTTCTTGGATGCCTAGCTTGCGGGTGGTGTCGCGGTAGAGGATGTTGATGCTGCTGCCCCCGTCGATGAAGACGCGTGAGAAGCGCACGCTGCGCCGGGTTGTGCCAATGGTGGGGTCAAGGACCATGGCGTAGCTGCCCGGCTTCGTCAGGACAGCCGGTGTGTCGTGGCGATCAAAAGTGATGGCCTGCTCTAACCAGTTTAGGTACTGGGGGACCGGCGGTTTGACCGCGTTGACCTCGAGGGAACGGCTCTGCTGGCTTGTCTTGTCCTCGGGCTCGGAGGTGAAGATGACGTAGGTAGCATCTTCGGCCAAGTAACGGCCATGGTGCACTTGGTTAGCCTCGTGGTGCTCGAGGTTGGCGTTCTCTGCGCCGGCTTGGCCACCCGGCCCGCCGGCTGGTGGTGGCGGGGGTGGAGGCGGGAGGGGTTCGCCGCTTGTCAGCCGCTTCATGAAGTGGCAGTCGCGGGTGGTGTGGTTGGAGGGGTTCTTGCCGCTGTGGTACTTGCACGACGAGTCGAGCATCTGCTCGAAGGTGTACTTCGGCTTCCAGGGCCGGTCTTGCTTCTGGCGCCGGCTGCCGCCAGCCGCCGCATGGTCCGACACGGCTGCCACGTGGGCAGAACCGTACCGGCGGTCCGGCTGGTCGTTGTGCCGCTTGCCGCGGTAGTTGTCCCGCCGGCTGCCATGAGAGGCGCCCTCGGCCGGCTTGTGCTCGGCCGGCTTGTTGTTGTCCCGCCTGGGCGGAGCCGGCGATGTGTCAGCCGGCGCTTTGCCGGCTTCTTCGGCCAGTGTGTACTTGTCCGCGATGGCCATCAGGGCCGCCATAGTCTTGGGTTCGCTGCGGCGCAGCTTGTGCCACAACATGGTGTTGGGCCGACAGCCTCCCATGAAGAAGCTGATGGCCTGGATCTCGTGCACACCCTCGCAAGAGTTGCGCATCTCGCACCAGCGCGTCAGGTACGCGCGATCCGTCTCGTCCGGGCCTTGCTTGCACATCTCAAGCAGTTGAGGGCGACCCGGCCGGCGGTAGGTGCCGGTGAAGTTGCTGATGAAGGCCTCCTCGAAGTCCAACCAGCCGTTGATGTTGCGGGCTGGCAGGTTGTTGAGCCAGGTGCGGGCGGAGCCGACCAGCATCAGGGGGGAGTAGCGTACCGCCCAGCGCTTGTTGCCCCGGGCGATGCCGACTGCGGTAGAGTAGTCCAGCAGCCAGTCCTCCGGCTTGGCAGTGCCGTCGTACTTGGGAGTGTCGCGCGGGAGCTGGAAGCCGTCAATCATGGGCTCGTTGGCGATGCGGGGCCCGAAGCACTTTGGGCCGGCTGGCCCTTCTTCTTCCGCGATGCGGGACTCGACCAGCCGGTCGAGGCGGTCTCGGGCGTCTGCCGGCTCGATGCGCGGGCCCAGCCGGGAGCGTGCCGGCTAGCGAGCGCCGCTGGCTTCTGGAGCCGGCCGGTGTTGGCGTCGAGGCTCGGAGTCTTGCTCCTGGTTCCGGCTTGGTGGAGGCCGGCTGCGGCTGCTGTAGCCACCCGGCTGGCGGCTCGTCCGGCTTGAGCTTGCGTGCGTAGCACGGGAGTCGTTGTGCCGGCTTGGTGCTGGGGAAGTGGACTCGGCCGTGTCCCTGGCGTTGCCTGCGGCACCACGAGCGTGAGAAGCTCTGGGATCTTGGGCGTACCTGGGGTCCTTCGACTGCCGGTTGGCGGCCTTCAGCAGCTCAGTCACCCGCTCGGTCTGGCGGCGTAACTCTTCGCCTTCAAGGCCGCGCAGCTCTTCTGCGGCGGCTTGCGCGGCGAGCATGTTCTTGTCGGGGGTGTTGTAGAGGGGCAGCTCCGTTGACGGAGCCGGCGCTTCCGCGCCGTCGCGGTCGATCTCGGCGCCTAGGTCGCGGCCTCTGCGGCGGATCTGGCCGGCTCGGCTGGGGTTGTCGCCGCCTGGAGTGAGGCCGTGGGCGCGGTTGTACTCGCGCTGGGTGATTTTCCACTGGCGCTTGGCGGTAGGCAGCTCCTCGGTCTGCTTGAGGAGGAGCACGCGGTGCGCCTCCAGGTCCGCCTCGACGGTGGTGGGGTCGGTGCCGGTCGTGAGCGGGGTGCTCAACTTCGCCCGGACTTCTTCCAGCCGGGATGGTGGTGGTGGCGGCTTCGCGCCTGATGCGGACGCATGCCCGTCGATGTTGCGCTCCAAGTTGGGGCCGCGGATGCGCGTGGACTTGGTGGGCTGCTCGTCGCCGGTCGCCATGACTTGCAGGATGCAGGGGTTGGCGAGAGCGCTGCTGGTGCCGGCTCCTAGAGGAGGGCTTGCGCAGCGTAGCACCTGCCGCGGGTAGCGCGGCGGTGCGACGGTAGCGACGTAGACGTCGTGGCCGCCGAAGGAGATGATGCTGCCGCCGGCAGGGAAGGGCCTGTCGGCGAAGCAGCCAGCGTTGTCGCTGACGCAGCCGAGGGAGCCGAATCTCCAGATCAAGCCTGAAGCAACCCGCTCGCCGGTGGTGATGGTGAGGCCCGTCCGGATGAAGACACCGGCCGCGGACGCTGAAGGCCCCACGTTGGGCGCCAAATGTCGTGGTATCGTCACGGCATATGCCATAGGGTGGCTAATCGAAGGTGGTTCCTAGATGGTCTCACGGTGGTATCCGGATGCGGGTATGGGGACGAGTGACATAGTCGACGTACCCAGGTTCGAGGCCCTCCCGTGGAGGTAACACCTCTACTCCTGCTACGAGTGTATATGGTAATCACACAGTACAATGGTGCTCCTTGAGCTGTATCCGGCTACTCGGGGAGGCTAAGGTAGACGAAGGTCTCTCTCCTCGAGTAGCGCTGAGTCTAGAATGAAGTGAGAATGATCGATCCTCCCCCGCACGAGGGGGTAGTGTAGCTTATATAGGCGCTGGCACTTTACAATGAAGTCCCTAAGAACTAGTGGCCGACTGGCCGGCTCCGGCTTCCGCTCTTTCCCGAGGCGTGGACGTCAGGAGCCGTTGAGGCCTCATGGCCTGTCCCATCCGCCTGCCGGAGTCAGCGGTATGGAGAGGAAGTGTCTCTGTCGCCATCATGCCCTGTAGCCGGTACGGATCGACGTACGCCATGATGGCCTGTCCGCCGCGTGGCACTATTGCTCTACAGTGCCCCGCGCTTTACGGGAGAGGAGGTCAGCGTGGACCTGCGAACCCGGACCACCTGCTCAGTTCCTTCTCGTACAAGAGTCGCCAGCCTCGAGTCGGTCTGAGGTGTGAACCCCAGTCGGATATGGCTTGTAGAAGCCGGCCCAGCCACAGCGCAGACGGCCGTAGCTAGGCCGACTAGGACTTAGAGCCAGCCGGCTTCCGAAGCAGCCGGCCACGGCTCCAGCCGGCTGCTCCTCAGCCGGCCTTTGCCGCGAGCCGGCCAACCTCTAGCCGGCTGCTCCACGTCCATTGCCCTACCCGGGGTCTTCCCCCGACACATACCATTCCGTATGGGAGATTTTGGGCACGCATAAAGGAGAAGGTTCACCTTTGCGTGGCGTGTAGGAGATGGAGCATACGATGCGTCGAAGACCGATGGTCGCGCTGTATCATCTCCCCCCACCTGAAAAAGAGTCGTCCTCGACAAAAACTCATCATGAACGTGTAGAGGAGGTAGATGACACCAACGCTTGAATTCGCTTCACTTGTCATGAACTCTATCAGTAGCACAAGAAAAGCAAAGGAACAATCAAAGCGTAGCCAAAGTTCAATGGAGTTAGCAAGATGCCTTAAGTAGAAGGTCACCTTATCAAAGTGTCGGTGTGCTCTCATTGAGAGATCTTGTGTACTAGATGTGCGTGGTCAAAACCACTCATTGGAGCTCATCCACAAGTATGCATTTGTACCTTCACACAACAAAGACCAATCAAATATATGTGTGTGTGCTAGAGGAGCACAACATGTCGTGGATATGACCACGGCAGGTACTACGGGGGCAGCACTTCATTGATACGGGGGCAAGGGAACATTGCCATCTGCAGATCGAGGTGCCCAGGATGCAAGGGTTTACCCAGGTTCAGCCCCTCTGGAGAGTAAAAGGCCTACGTCCTGCTAGATCTATTGCTCAGTGGAGAATTACAATGAGGGGGCTCAGTCGGCGACTACGCCAAGAGCTTACAGGGGGGATTGGATCTCAGATGATGTCGTCTAGGGTTTAGCTCGGGGGTTTATATAGGCACCCCCGGTCTAGGGTTACATGAAGATAACTCCGAATCATATCAGTTGCTACTAATACGGGATTTTCCACCCCTCTCCAAGTAATCTCCTTCTCCAGTCGCGCGGATCTTCACCCAGGGACTGCGGCCCAGTCGCTACAGGGCCCAGTCACCCGGTCGCCGCAAGGCCCAGTCACCCAGTCGCTTGGGCGACTGGCAACCTTCTTGGGCCTTCATCTTCATGGCGAGTGGGACTGGCGACACACCCCCTTAGGGCATATCCCCATCAGTAGTCCCCGAGCGCGGTGGTGATGAAGCGTGGATTCGAGACAAGTCTTGAAGAGGCGCGGTGAATGGTGATGGATTAACGTGAGTCGCCATCGGGCTCTCAAGAATGAAGTCACTGCTTAAGCTCCAGTCTCTAGTCGCCAAAAGGTTAGTTGGCCAGTCGGCGTATGACAGTCGGCGTCGGCCAGTCGTCGTTTGCTAGTCGGCGTATGACGGTCGGCGTTGGCCAGTCGTCGTGTAGACACGGAGAGGTGCCAACGGCTATATTTCACGTTGACTGAGGCGCGAGCCGTCTGCATGCAGTTGACCGTTGGGCTTGACGTGACCGCAAACGGCTAGTTTAACGGTTACTTAGCCTAATCCGGCGCAAATCTTGGCCGTTGATTCCGGGGCGGCGGTTTCGGAGCGAACGCAGAGGGCGGATCTCGTTCCTTCTCCCGGGCGAGTGCGTCGGTATAAAGGAACACTCCGGGAATTAGGGCTCCTCATTCCTCCGCATTCCTCTTTCTCCTTCTCTCATCTCCTCTCCATTTCGAGCTCCACACGCATCCATGGCGGCGAAAGGCTGGGGCAAATCGAAGGTCACGCGGGAGTCCCTCCTCCCGTACGTCACGACAGGGATCATTCCCGAGTTCAAGCAGGAACGGTGGAGGGTTCCGGCGGCGAACGAGGTGGAGCCGCTCCCGAGTCCCGGGGAGTTCGTGATCTTCCTGAGCTTTCTCGATCGCGGCTTCGCAGTCCCCACCTCCGAATTCCTCCGGCAGCTCCTGGCCTTCTACAACATTAAGATCTCTGACCTCGGGCCGCATAACGTTCAGCAAATCTCGCTGTTCGTGGCGCTGTGCGTGTGCTACTTGGGCTGCCCGCCATATTTCCCCCTGTGGGTGTCGATCTTCCACGGGCGGGCGACCAGGGCCAGCAAGAGCGACCAGTCGCTCATCCCGAACGGCGGGATCACCTTCCAGGTGAAGTCTGGGGAGAGCTTCATTGACATGGCGCTCCCCAAGAAGGCGCAGTCGCAATGGCGCCGGTTTTGGTTCTACGCCATGGAGTACACTCCCCGGGGGGGGGGGGGTTCGCATTCCCCAGTACACGCCCGAGCCGAGTGTCCCTCGGCGCCTCAACGTGCGGTCGCTGCCGCGCGACCAGGAGGAAGTGGTGAAGGAGATGCGCCTGGCGATCCAGGCGCTGAAGGACAACGGGCTGACGGCCGCCAACATGTACAACTGTTGGCTCGGCCGCCGCCTGATTCCTCTACGCTACCGCGGCCACTTCATGTGGGAGTACCGGGGGCAGAACGACTGCACCCGTTCGACGGCGACCGAGTGGGACGAGGCCGAGTACCGGAAGGCACTCGCCAAGGTCACCACGGCCACCTTTACCTCCTTCGACGACGGGTTGGAGCCCTTCTCCGAGGACAAGCCGGCGCCTCAGGTACCAATCCATCTTCTTTAGTAATTTCAACTGCTTGATTGGGGTTCCGAGTCCACTGGCGCGCTTTCTCGGCCTGGGCGCAGCGATGGCAGAAGTTCGCTGACCATCTTCCCCGACTCGCGGGTGATGTGGGCATTACCCTTCGGGTAACCAATGTTGCCCTATACTGTATTTCCTAGTTGGAGGCCCATGAAGCACTCGATGGCAAGGTGGGCCGCTAGGGTGGTGCGGCGGAAGATTCCTTGGAGTATAAAACATGGAAGGAGTCGAACAAGGAAAGTTTAGAGATAAATCTGTTGTAAATCTAGTCGTACTTGATGAGACCTCTTGAGACCTGGCCTCCTATATAAAGGCCAGGAGAGGGGCCATCGAGGGACACAATCAATCTTAGCGATCCTAGCCAACAGAAGTTTAGAGCTAGGTTACCCTAGAATTTAACCATCTCGACGAGATCACAGCCGAACTATTCGGCACCCCATTGTAACCCATTATCATCATAATCAAGAACGAGACGAGCAGGACGTAAGGGTTTTACCTCATCGAGGGCCCCGAACCTGGGTAAATCGCTCTCCCCGCTTGTCTGTGAACCGATGTCTCGTGTCAGCTTGCAGGATTCCATCAACCCTAAGCCCCTAACGGAGGGCATTGCCGAGGAGCACCCTCGACAATTGGCGCTGTCTGTGGGAAGCCTGTCGGCACAAGGCAGGTCATCGGCAGTACCAGTCACGTCTGCGGCGTTCGTACTCGAGTCGCCAACGCCACCAGATCCAGAAGACCCGATCCGCTGCGGATCCTTTGAGTTCATACCACACCTCGAGCCGCCACATCCAATCTCTGCAGAATCGCGTGACATCATGACCACAACTTTCGGAGGCGTTCACTTCATCATCGACTCCGGAGGCTTTTTTCGCCTCCCTAGGGCAAGTACATCTAGCTCAAGAACCTCAGTCTCGGCAGATGACATCCCTGCGGCAACCTTGGAGATCTTTCCCAGAAACACACAGGGAGGCAGCCGAGGAAGTTTCGACCTCGCGACGGGACGAAGGAAAAGACGAAGGGATTCGCACCGTGGAGAGGAAGAACGAACAACAACTTACCCTCGCCAGCCTGAACGAGGACAACAGGACACGCAACCGATCCACGGCCGCACCTGTTCGGCATATTTATCGGCTACAGAGCAACTCGAGGCACCATGCTACCTCCACTCCTACATTGATCCGAAGGATGGTCGAGAGAAATCCAGTCACCTACTAAGAAACTGCCGACACTTCTTGGAGATTCGACAGTTCTGCGATGATCTTAGAACCGAAGCCATATCAAGAATCCACATGATGGAGAAGAGGGCAAGATCTTACGGCCATCCGCTCAGAACCATATGTACCAGAGCCGTACGAACCAATGGAGAGAGAGGAGTATGTACCGGCCGAAGCATTCCCAGAGCCACGCGGACAGGTCAACATGATCCATAAAACCAGGTTTTCAAAAAGGGAAATCAAGAAATTCTCGCGAGGAGTGAAGTATGCAGAAGTAGCCATGGTTGACACACCCGAATTTATCGACTGGTCAGAGCAAAGTATCTCCTTCGACAGGACAGACCACCCGAAAGCTGTCCCTAGACCAGGCCACGCAGCCCTTGTCCTTGAGGCGCAGATTGGAGGGTACAACATGAGCAAGGTATTCATGGATGGAGGAAGTGGCTTGAACCTACTATTCGCAAACACGATGAGAGCAATGGGTTTAACAGTCGACATGATAGGAGAGTCTGACACAGGGTTCCATGGCATCATACCGACTCGGCCCGCTTATTCCCTCGGTAAAACATCATTGGATGTAGTCTTTGGAACACCCAACAATTTCAGAAAGGAGAAGATCGAGTTCGAAGTAGTCGACTGGGAGTCTCAATATCACGCCATCCTCGGAAGGCCCGCGTTTGCCAAATTCATGGCCGTACCTCACTATGCGTACCTAAAACTGAAGATGCCAGGCAACAACGGGACACCAATAACCGTTCATGGGAGCTTCGCTCGATCAGACACCTGCGATAGGGAGTTCTAGAAGATCGCTTCGAAGTTCGGTGCCAAGGAAGAACTCAATGCAACCGATGCTGCTACAGATCATATGCAACCACCAGCCGACAATCGAAACGTAAGATCCGATGAATTCAACGCTACAAAGGAAGCCAAGAAGCTGCAGGTGCATCCCACTGACCCAAAGAAAACGGTCAATACGTCGGCTGACCTTACAGTCGCATAGGAAGGCGCGCTCATCGAGTTCCTCCGTGAGCGCTGGGAGATATTTGCATGGGAACCATCCGACATGCCAGGTATCCCCAGGGAACTCGCTGAGCACGCCCTTAATGTTGACCCGACAGTTAAACCAGTGCAGCAGTCGATGCGCCGATTTTCTGAGCCTAAGAGAAGAGCGATTGGCGAGGAAGTCAATCGACTCCGTAAAGCAGGATTCATCCGAGAGATCAAGGAATCTGAGTGGGTGGCCAACCCTGTTATGGTGCCCAAAAAGGACACCACCGCTCTGCGTATGTGTATCGACTACACCAGCCTCAACAAACACTGCCCGAAGGACCACTTCCCTCTGCCTCGCATTGATCAGATAGTCGACTCCACAGCCGGATGTGATCGCCTCTCCTTCCTTGATGCGTACTCCGGATATAATCAGATCAAGCTGAAGAAAGAAGACCAGGAGCTAATCGCGTTCATCACCCCACACGGCGTTTTCTGTTACAACGTCATGACATTCGGGTTAAAAAACGCAGGAGCAACTTATCAACGCTGCATGCAGGCCTGCCTCGGAGAGCAGATCGGGAGAAACATCGAAGTCTACATTGATGACATCGTGGTGAAAACAAAGCACATTGCCTCTCTCGTCGATGATTTGCGGGAAACTTTTGACAACTTAGACAGGTATAAAATCAAGTTGAATCCCAAAAAATGTTTCTTCGGAGTGCCAGGAGGGCAAGTACTAGGGTACTTCATCTCGGCCAGGGGAATAGAAGCCAACCCTTTGAAGATCAAAGCTATTCTCGACATGGAGCCGCCAAAGAATCTGCACCAAGTGCAGCAACTGGCAGGACGATTAGCAGCGCTCAGCAGGTTCATCGCCAAGCTAGGAGAAAAAGCTTTGCCCTTCTACAATTTGATGAAAAAATCAGAAAAGTTCGAGTGGACAAAGGAGGCGCAGGAATCCTTCGACAATCTGAAGAAAATCCTGTCGACATCTCCAGTCCTTGTAACCCCACGGGAGAAGGAAACACTGCTAATGTATATAGCTGCGACAGCCCAAGTCTTTAGCAGCGTCTTGGTCGTCGAACGGGAAGAAGCAGGGAGAGTTCATGGCGTGCAAAGGCCCGTTTACTACCTCAGTGAAGTGCTCACACCCGCAAGACAGAGGTACCCCCATCATCAAAAGCTGGCATACGCAGTATGGAGGTCAGCTCGCAAGTTACGGCACTACTTCACAGAGCACCCGATTATCGTCGTGAGCGAAGCACCACTTCAGAACATAATGACCAACCCAGAGGCCACATGTCGAGTGTCCCAATGGGCTATCGAGATAGCGCCACACGATATAACCTACGTCAATCGAACAACGATAAAATCCCAAATCCTCCCAGATTTCGTGGCAGACTGGATCCAATCACAGACACCAGCAGCACCCGACATGTCGGGATCGTGGATAATGTACTTTGACGGGTCAAAACGAAGCACAGGTGCAGGAGCAGGAGTGGTGCTGATATCACCGCATGGAGATAAGATGAAGTACATACTACGTATGAATTTCTCACTGCCGACGAACAATGAAGCAGAATACGAGGCGCTGCTGCACAGAATGAAAATGGCAAAGGCATGCGGGGCAACTCGTCTGGAAATTTATGGAGATTCAAACTTGGTGGTGCAGCAGTCGATGAACTTATGCGACGCGGTCAGCGACAACATGATCGCTTATCGACAACTGTATCAAAATATGGAAGCTAAATTCGAAGGATGTGAGCTCAAACATATCGGCAGAGCCAGCAACGAGGAAGCCGACACTTTGGCAAACATCGGGTCCATGTGCTCCCTTATTCCAGACGGAGTGTTTTACGAAGTGATCACTCAACGATCAATAAAAGAGAAGGCGTCGGTACCTCCCGAACCGTCGGCTGATGAATTAAAGGCGAGCTCGCAGCAAGCCGCCGAAGAATCTCCGACTCCCCCTGCCGAACAAGTCCTCCTCCTCGAGCCACTATGGACTAAGCGGTTCCTACCGTATCTAACGAAGCAGGAGTTACCAGGGGACCCGATAGAAGCAAGACGAATCGTTAGACGATCGAAAGCCTTCACCATAGTAAACGATGAACTTTACAAGCGCAGCATTTCCGGTATTTTCCAAAGATGCATTGCCATCGACGACGGAAGAGCACTGTTGCGCGAGATATACGAAGGAACTTGCGGACATCACGCAGGAAGCAGGGCCCTTGTGGTGAAGGCCTTCAGAGCGGGATTTTACTGGCCAACAGCGGCATCGGATGCTCGAGATCTGGTCATGAAGTGCGACCCCTGTCAACGGTTTTCGCCAAAACCACACGCCCCTGCCACAGACCTAATGACGATACCTCTGGCATGGCCATTTGCTCAATGGGGACTCGACCAAGTTGGACCACTGCCAAGATCATCGCCTGGAGGACACACGTATCTATTGGTCGCAGTCGACAAATTCACAAAGTGGATCGAGGCAGTACCAGTGCGGAACCAGAAAGCAAAAATAGCAGTCCAATTCTTCAGGGGAATAACTTATCGATTTGGTATGCCTCATAGTATCGTCACAGACAATGGAACCAACTTCGACTCCAAAGAATTTCGAAAATTTTGCGATGACGGGGGAATCAAACTAAAGTTCGCATCAGTGGCCCACCCACAGACCAATGGCCAGGTGGAAAGGATCAACGGTCTCATAGGGGATGGCCTCAAGAAACGCCTTACAGGTGCAGCTAGAGCTTGGGTCGAAGAATTGCCATCCGTACTCTGGAGTTTGCGCACTACACCCAACAGGTCGACTCAGTACACCCCATTCTTCTTGGTGCATGGAGCCGAGGCAGTCCTGCCAGCCGACGTTCGGTTTGAAGCACCTCGGGTGACAGCATACACGGAATCCTCTTCCAATATCGCGCTACATGATGCTGTGGACCTCCTCGACGAAGCACGAGACATCGCCTTGGCAAGAACGATGGTATACCAGCAGGCGCTGAGAAATTATCACAGCCGACGAATCCGCAGTCGAAGCTTTAATGTCGGAGATATGGTACTTCGGCTGAAGCAAGAGAGACCCTTGAAGCTCGAATCCCCATGGGAAGGACCATATATCGTCACTGAAGTGATACCAGGAGGAGCCTATCGGCTCAGAAACCCAGCTTCCGGAAAAGACGTTGAGAATCCGTGGAAGGTCGCACACTTGCGACGGTTCTATACATAGGATATGATTGTTTTTAATTACCGGACAGCCCTTAAGGTTGCTTTTGCATTATGAATAAAAGCTCTAATCAGGTTCTCTACCTTTTTTCTTGCTCCAGGCCCTATCACCCGAACATACTTTATGGGGCCTCTCCATCGGCTCTTACTCCCATCGGGAGCGCTGGCCTAAAAATAAGCTTACATAGCGTCATTAATTAAATACTCTCAACGGGAGCTAAGATTAATGATGCACACAAACAACCAATCCAAGCCTCGAGTAAATACACGAGTGCTGCAGTCGATGGTTACATTATCACAAAATAAGGCTCAAACCGGTGCACCGCGTGACGAAGTGATGTCTACTGGAGCTTGTATTCTTGTAGACAGTATTGGGCCTCCAAGAGCAGAGGTTTGTAGAACAGCAGCAAGTTTCCCTTGAGTGGATCACCCAAGGTTTATCGATCTCAGGGAGGAAGAGGTCAAAGATATCCCTCTCATGCAACCCTGCAACCACAAAGCAAGAAGTCTCTTGTGTCCCCAACACACCTAATAGGTGCACTAGTTCGGCGAAGAGATAGTGAAATACAGGTGGTATGAATAAGTAGTAGCAACGGCACAAGAAAAGTGCTTTGCCCAAGACAGTAAACAAGCAGTAGTAACGCAGTAAAACAGTAAACAAGCAGCGATAGCAGTATTTAGGAACAAGGCCTAGGGATTAGACTTTCACTAGTGGACACTCTCAACATTGATCACATAACAGAATAGATAAATGCATACTCTACACTCTTGTTGGATGATGAACACATTGCGTAGGATTACACGAACCCTCAATGCCGGAGTTAACAAGCTCCACAATTCAATGTTCATATTTAAATAACCTTAGAGTGCAAGAAAGATCGACACGACTAAACCAAGTACTAACACGAAGCATGCACACTCGTCACCTTCACGCTATGTAGGAGGAATAGATCACATCAATACTCTCATAGCAATAGTTAACTTCACACTCTACAAGAGATCATGATCATAGCATACGCCAAGTACTAACACGGATGCACACACTGTCACCATTACACCGTGCGGGAGGAATAAACTACTTTAATAACATCACTAGAGTAGCACATAGATAAATTGTGATACAAAACACATTGCAATCATAAAGAGATATAAATAAGCACTTCACTACGCCATTCATAACGGTGAGTAAGTATTCTGTGAAATATAGCCTAAGAGACCCACACGGTGCACACACTTGTCACCTTTACACACGTGGGACAAGGAGTCTCCGGAGATCACATAAGTAAAACTCACTTGACTAGCATAGTGACATCTAGATTACAAGCATCATCATATGAATCTCAATCATGTAAGGCAGCTCATGAGATTATTGTATTGAAGTACATAGGAGAGAGATGAACCACATAGCTACCGGTACAGCCCCGAGCCTCGATGGAGAACTACTCCCTCCTCATGGGAGCAGCAGCGGTGATGAAGATGGCGGTGGAGATGGCAGCGGTGTCGATGGAGAAGCCTTCCGGGGCACTTCCCCGCTCCGGCAGGGTGCCGGAACAGAGACTCATGTCCCCCAGATCTTGGCTTCGCGATGGCGGCGGCTCTGGAAGGTTTTCCGTATCGTGGTTCTTCGCAATAGGGTTTTCGCGACGGAGGCTTTAAACAGGCGGAAGGGCAGCCTCGAAGGGGGCCTGGGGGGCCCACACCATAGGGCGGCGCGGCCCCCCCTCTGGCCGCGCCAGGGTGTGGTGTGGGGCCCCCAGGGCTTCCCTCTGGCGGCTCTCGGGTGTTCTGGAAGGCTCCGGGAAAAATAGGGACCTGGGTCTTGATTTCGTCTAATTCCGAGAATATTTCTTTACTAGGATTTCTGGAACCAAAAACAGCAGAAAACAGTAACTGGCTCTTCGGCATCTTGTTAATAGGTTAGTTCCAGAAAATGCACGAATATGACATAAAGTGTGCATAAAACATGTAGGTATCATCAATAATATGGCATGGAACATAAGAAATTATCGATACGTCGGAGACGTATCAAGCATCCCCAAGCTTAGTTCTCCTCGTCCCGAGCAGGTAAAACGATAACAAAGATAATTTCTGGAGTGACATGCCATCATAAACTTGATCATATTGTAAACATATGTAATGAATGCAGCGATAAAACAATGGTAATGACATGAGTAAACAACTGAATCATAAAGCAAAGACTTTTCATGAATAGTACTTCAAGACAAGCATCAATAAGTCTTGCATAAGAGTTAACTCATAAAGCAATAAATCAAAGTAAAGGCATTGAAGCAACACAAAGGAAGATTAAGTTTCAGCGGTTGCTTTCAACTTGTAACATGTATATCTCATGGATAATTTTCAACATAGAGTAATATAACAAGTGCAATATGCAAGTATGTAGGAATCAATGCATAGTTCACACAAGTGTTTGCTTCTTGAGGTGGAGAGAGATAGGTGAACTGACTCAACATAAAAGTAAAAAGAATGGTCCTTCAAAGAGGAAAGCATCGATTGCTATATTTGTGCTAGAGCTTTTATTTTGAAAACATGAAACAATTTTGTCAACGGTAGTAATAAAGCATATGAGTTATGAAAATTATATCTTACAAGTTGCAAGCCTCATGCATAGTATACTAATAGTGCCCGCACCTTGTCCTAATTAGCTTGGACTACCGGATCTTTGCAATGCACATGTTTTAACCAAGTGTCACGATGGGGTACCTCCATGCCGCCCGTACAAAGGTCTAAGGAGAAAGCTCGCATTTTGGATTTCTCGCTTTTGATTATTCTCAACTTAGACATCCATACCGGGACAACATGGACAACAGATAATGGACTCCTCTTTAATGCATAAGCATGTGACAACAATTATTATTCTCATATGAGATTGAGGATGTGTGTCCAAAACTGAAACTTCCACCATGATTCATGGCTTTAGTTAGCGGCCCAATGTTCTTCTCTAACAATATGCATGCTCCAACCATTAAGGTGGTAGATCTCTCTTACTTCGGACAAGACGGACATGCATAGCAACTCACATGATATTCAACAAAGAATAGTTGATGGCGTCCCAGAAACATGGTTATCGCACAACAAGCAACTTAATAAGAGATAAAGTGCATAAGTACATATTCAATACCACAATAGTTTTTAAGCTATTTGTCCCATGAGCTATATATTGCAAAGGTAAATGATGGAATTTTAAAGGTAGCACTCAAGCAATTTACTTTGGAATGGCGGGTAAATACCATGTAGTAGGTAGGTATGGTGGACACAAATGGCATAGTGGTTGGCTCAAGTATTTTGGATGCATGAGAAGTATTCCCTCTCGATACAAGGTTTAGGCTAGCAAGGTTATTTGAAATAAACACAAGGATGAACGGTGCAGCAAAACTCACATAAAAGACATATTGTAAACATTATAAGACTCTACACCGTCTTCCTTGTTGTTCAAAACTCAATACTAGATGTTATCTAGACTCTAGAGAAACCAAATATGCAAACCAAATTAGCAAGCTCTAAGTGTTTCTTCATTAATGGGTGCAAAGTATATGATGCAAGAGCTTAAACATGAGCACAACAATTGCCAAGTATCAAATTATCCAAGACATTTTAGAATTACTACATGTAGCATTTTCCAATTCCAACCATATAACAAATTAACGAAGAAGAAACTTCGCCATGAATACTATGAGTAGAGCCTAAGGACATACTTGTCCATATGCTACAGCGGAGCGTGTCTCTCTCCCACAAAGTGAATGCTAGGATCCATTTTATTCAAACAAAACAAAAAACAAAACAAACCGACGCTCCAAGCAAAGTGCATAAGATGTGACAGAATAAAAATATAGTTTCAGGGGAGGAACCTGATAATGTTGTCGATGAAGAAGGGGATGCCTTGGGCATCCCCAAGCTTAGACGCTTGAGTCTTCTTATAATATGCAGGGGTGAACCACCGGGGCATCCCCAAGCTTAGAGCTTTCACTCTCCTTGATCATATTGTATCATACTCCTCTCTTGATCCTTGAAAACTTCCTCCACACCAAACTCGAAACAACTCATTAGAGGGTTAGTGCACAATAAAAATTAACATGTTCAGAGGTGACACAATCATTCTTAACACTTCTGGACATTGCATAAAGCTACTGGACATTAATGGATCAAAGAAATTCATCCAACATAGCAAAAGAGGCAATGCGAAATAAAAAGGCAGAATCTGTCAAAACAGAACAGTCCGTAAAGATGGATTTTATTAGGGAACCAGACTTGCTCAAATGAAAATGCCCAAATTGAATGAAAGTTGCGTACATATCTGAGGATCATGCACGTAAATTGGCTTAATTTTCTGAGCTACCTATAGGGAGGTAGACCCAGATTCGTGACAGCAAAGAAATCTGGAACTGCGCAGTAATCCAAATCTAGTACTTACTTTACTATCAAAGACTTTACTTGGCACAAAAAAACACAAAACTAAGATAACGAGAGGTTGCTACAGTAGTAAAAAACTTCCAAGACACAAATATAAAACAAAGTACTGTAGCAAAATAACACATGGGTTATCTCCCAAGAAGTTCTTTCTTTATAGCCATTAAGATGGGCTCATCAGCTTTAATGATGCACTCGCAAGAAATAGTATTTGAAGCAAAAGAGAGCATCAAGAAGAAAATTCAAAACACATTTAAGTCTAACATGCTTCCTATGCATAGGAATCTTGTAGATAAACAAGTTCATGAAGAGCAAAGTAACAAGCATAGGAAGATAAAACAAGTGTAGCTTCAAAAATTTCAGCACATAGAGAGGCATTTTAGTAACATGAAAATTTCTACAACCATATTTTCCTCTCTCATAATAACTTTCAGTAGCATCATGAGCAAACTCAACAATATAACTATCACATAAAGCATTCTTATCATGAGTCTCATGCATAAAATTATTACTCTCCACATAAGCATAATCAATTTTATTAGTAATAGCGGGAGCAAATTCAACAAAGTAGCTATCATTATTATTCTCATCAAGTGTAGGAGGCATAGTATAATCACAATAAAATTTACTCTCCATAGTAGGTTGTACCAAAAGACCACTATTATAATCATCATAAATAGGAGGCAAAGTATCATCAAAGAAAATTTTCTCCTCAATGCTTGGGGGACTAAAAAGATCATGAAAACCAGCTTCCCCAAGCTTAGAACTTTCTACATTATTATCAACAATGGTGTTCAAAGCGTTCATACTAATATTACTACCAGCATGCAAATAAGATTCCATAGGTTTTTTAATTTTCGCATCAAACAATCCATGTTTTAAATCAGGAAATAAAATAAGAAGCTCATTGTTGTCCATTATGCCAAACTAGTGTAAACAAGAAACAAAAAGATGCAATTGCAGGATCTAAAGGAAATAGCTTCGAGCACAAACACAATGGCGCCAGAAAAGTATTGTTACCTGGAACCGGAGTATGAGTGCCTTTTTACCTTTCCTCCCCGGCAACGGCGCCGGAAAAGTGCTTGATGTCTACGGGAGCTTCTATTCTTGTAGACAGTATTGGGCCTCCAAGAGCAGAGGTTTGTAGAACAGCGAGCAAGTTTCCCTTAAGTGGATCACCCAAGGTTTATCGATATCGGGGAGGAAGAGGTCAAAGATATCCCTCTCATGCAACCCCGCAACCACAAAGCAAGAAGTCTCTTGTGTCCCCAACACACCTAATAGGTGCACTAGTTCGGCGAAGAGATAGTGAAATACAGGTGGTATGAATAAGTAGTAGCAACGGCACCAGAAAAGTGCTTTGCCCAAGACAGTAAACAAGCAGTAGTAACGCAGCAGTAGTAACGCAATAAAACAGTAAACAAGCAGCGATAGCAGTATTTAGGAACAAGGCCTAGGGATTAGACTTTCACTAGTGGACACTCTCAACATTGATCACATAACGAATAGATAAATGCATACTCTACACTCTTGTTGGATGATGAACACATTGCGTAGGATTACACGAACCCTCAATGCCGGAGTTAACAAGCTCCACAATTCAATGTTCATATTTAAATAACCTTAGAGTGCAAGAAAGATCGACACGACTAAACCAAGTACTAACACAAGCATGCACACTCGTCACCTTCACGCTATGTAGGAGGAATAGATCACATCAATACTATCATAGCAATAGTTAACTTCACAATCTACAAGAGATCATGATCATAGCACACGCCAAGTACTAACACGGATGCACACACTCGTCACCATTACACCGTGCGGGAGGAATAAACTACTTTAATAACATCACTAGAGTAGCACATAGATAAATTGTGATACAAAACACATTGCAATCATAAAGAGATATAAATAAGCACTTCACTACGCCATTCATAACGGTGAGTAAGTATTCTCGTGAAATATAGCCTAAGAGACCCACACGGTGCACACACTCGTCACCTTTACACACGTGGGACAAGGAGTCTCCGGAGATCACATAAGTAAAACTCACTTGACTAGCATAGTGACATCTAGATTACAAGCATCATCATATGAATCTCAATCATGTAAGGCAGCTCATGAGATTATTGTATTGAAGTACATAGGAGAGAGATGAACCACATAGCTACCGGTACAGCCCCGAGCCTCGATGGAGAACTACTCCCTCCTCATGGGAGCAGCAGCGGTGATGAAGATGGCGGTGGAGATGGCAGCGGTGTCGATGGAGAAGCCTTCCGTGGGCACTTCCCCGCTCCGGCAGGGTGCCGGAACAGAGACTCCTGTCCCCCAGATCTTGGCTTCGCGATGGCGGCGGCTCTGGAAGGTTTTCCGTATCGTGGTTCTTCGCAATAGGGTTTTCGCGACGGAGGCTTTAAATAGGCGGAAGGGAAGCCTCGGAGGGGGCCTGGGGAGCCCACACCATAGGGCGGCGCGGCCCCCCCTCTGGCCGCGCCAGGGTGTGGTGTGGGGCCCCCATCCCTCTGGCGGCTCTCGGGTGTTCTGGAAGGCTCCGGGAAAAATAGGGACCTGGGTCTTGATTTCGTCTAATTCCGAGAATATTTCTTTACTAGGATTTCTGGAACCAAAAACAGCAGAAAACGAGAACCGGCTCTTCGGCATCTTGTTAATAGGTTAGTTCCAGAAAATGCACGAATATGACATAAAGTGTGCATAAAACATGTAGGTATCATCAATAATATGGCATGGAACATAAGAAATTATCGATACGTCGGAGACGTATCACGAAGCCAAGCGTCTAATTTGCTCGACTAAGTCGATGGGTCTCGCTCTCACAAAACTTACATATAGGCTTCGCAATAACATTGCATAATTCAACGAAGTCGTCGGGAGAGCAGGTTGAACTGATCACTCAGCCGCCCTCGACAATAAAACATCAATCAAACTAACATAGCGTGCAACGTACGCAGTAAATTCATACAAAATAATCTTATGCAGGTATAAGGTAATTACATTCATGATCGGGCTCCCCGGTCCCAGTGGGCCTTCAGATCCTTCTCAAGGCACGACTACATCCGAGAAACAATGGTGTAAGCAGGACCTCTAGCAGCATCATAATATTTGCCAAGCCCCTCTTAGTGTTTGCCACGGCTCCCAAGTCTAAAGATGGATGGCACGCCAATATTGAAGCAAAGGCAAGCTCAGCACCAGCCAGGAGTTCCTTCCGCACCAACTGTCGAATCCTTTCGGGAGACTTGAATCGAGTGAACAGGGCAGATAAGGTTTCGGGTGCTTGGTCTAGAGGGAACAAGGTGTTCCAAACCATCGTGAGATGAGCGTGGAACTTATCAAAGTAATAATGCGCCTTCCCCACCCGATACTTAAACTTCGCCATGACAACAGCCTTCGGACGCTGTAGCCATAAACCGTGATTCGGGTGCGCAATGTCAGTCATCGCCTCGACCTCTTCATGGATCTTCTTGCTCTCCTCAGTCGCATCCGAAGCTACGACTGGAAAGGAATGAGTGTCAGTTAAAAGAACATTCAGGCTACGTCAGGAATCAAAAGATGGGTTAATACTCACAGCCCAAACTTTCGGTAGCAACATGAAGACCATCGAGAGCGTATTGTTCGATAGCAGTCGCTATCTCCCCTTTTTCTTCACCAAGGCCGCCATCACCCGAAGAGAAGCAATGTCTTTATTTAGACAAGACACTTGGTCACGTAAGCGGCGAACAAGGTCTGATTCGTCATTGTTCGAAGGATTCGGAAAAGTCTCGGCACGGGAAGAAGATGACGGAATCTGCAGTATAATCCCCAGTTCAGGCCAGCATTAACATAAAAAAAGAGGAACTCCCATCGGGAGCGTTGGGCATATATTATTAAATTCAAAAGAGCGTTTCGAATTGGCAAGAGCCGAAGTAAACGGGTCTAAATTAATGTGCAAGTAATCCCGATTACAAGTCTTTAAAGCAAAAGATCAGGTAGGCACTGATGATGACTCAGGAGCAGCTTCGGAAGTTCTGTTAGCCTGTGCTTCATCTACCAACTTCAGGAGTCGGTTGGCGCAAGTCACTGCCGACCTTTTAAAGGGTTCAAGGTCGATCACATGGTTGTTGTCATCCACAGGCAAGGCCTTAGACAAATCCTCCAAACTAGATCCCATCCCGTGGCCCATTAGAAGCTGAAAAGTAAGAACCGCCCCAAACAGGCGAGAACGGCGTTTCAATACCTCCACGGGATCGGGAGAATCGACAAGAAAAGCGTCCGCCATCTCGCCAAGGGTCTTGTCCTGCTTCAGCTTCGGGAAGATCATTGAGTACAGCCTCGATAGTGCTCCTCTAGTCTTTTGCAGAAGCCCGAGGACTTGGACATTTGACTCAGCAGCAAGCGACAAGGCATCGGATGTGGAGTCCTCCCGAAGGTGATGGCGTCGAGTGACGGTTATATCGGCGGCCTCTGAAAGAAGGGAATGATCAGCATCCAAAGAGGATGTATCAGAAATGAAAATTATGCGTCATAAACCTTACCCAATAAATCTTTGACGGATTCCCGGAGGACACCTTCCTTTTTATCAGCCGCAGCCGCTGTCGCACGCCTGGCATCTTGCTCATCCTTCATCTGCTTCTTCAGCTTCGTCAGCTCCTCCTTCAGCAAGGCGTTTTCCTTCTTGGCATCGGTGGCGAGCCTGTTGGCTTCCAGCACCTGATCAGCCGAAGATTTGACAGTCTTCCGAAGCTGG
This sequence comes from Lolium rigidum, assembly GCF_022539505.1. Classification (NCBI taxonomy): domain Eukaryota; kingdom Viridiplantae; phylum Streptophyta; class Magnoliopsida; order Poales; family Poaceae; genus Lolium; species Lolium rigidum. The sequence continues at coordinate 210,461,532 of NC_061514.1, forward strand.
ACGTTTTCAGCCTCCAGTCGGGTAAACTGTCCGGCGAAATCAATCACAGCATCGACTGTGGCGTAAACCGGCTGCCGTAAGGAAAATCAGGGAGATTCAGTCGACATGAGGAAAATTCGGCAAAAACAAGGCAAAATAAACACTTACATGATCACGACCAGCCGACGAAGTGGGAGCATCGCCAGGAGGGATAACTCTCGACACTGGAATCTTCTCTACACCTGTTCGCGACGGAGGCGTCGACTTGGCGGGAGAAGGGTTCGATTCCTTAGCCGATGCCGCTCTCCCAGAGGCTAATTTGGCCCTCTTCGCAAGAGGAACTTCATCATCAGAACTGCTTGAGTGCAGCGCACGGTTAGCATACAAGATGATAGGAAATAAATCAGGAAAGGAATATAGATGCTCACAGCTCCAGATCATCTTCGTCTGCGAAGAAACTTGTTGAACTCTTCTTAGTAGGAGGAGGCGAAGCAGTTTCATCGGCATCATTATCTCCTCCGCTAGGACTTGATTCAGCCGTTGTAATGAGATCGTCGTGCATCTGCTTACGACACCTGCTCCTGATGAAGGTATCATCTTCGGCAGCTTCTTCCTCTTGGACATCGCTGTCCTCAAGGGCATGCTGGGCATCCTCGGTTTCTTCCGAATCGTCATCATCGTCCTCCGGTACCACGCCACTTTCGGGTGGAGGAGGGTAGCATTGAGTAACGGAGGGGGCCTGTCGAGAGAAGAAGGGTCTATAAAGCGCAGTAAAAGATAGAAACGACAACAAGAAGAAAACGACGGCGAAAGATTACCTCAGTTGGAAGATGGTGAAGATCATAAGGAGGACGAGCCGATGTCAGGATAATGTTATCCTTCATGCTGAGGCACATCAGACGACGGACTTCGTCTCGGAGCTCCTCAGCCGAAAGGTCGGCAGAGATAACCCTGGACTTGTCACTTTTCCCGGTGAAGAGCCACATTTGGTGGGGACGAGACATTAGTGGCTGTACTCGACGTTGCAGGAACACTGAGACTACTTCAGTGCCGCACATCGTCAAGCCTCCCGTATTCTTCAAAACGACGACTTGGTCGAAAAGCCTGTCGGCTACCACCTTCTCTTCGGGAGAAAGGGTGTTTCGCCAGGACTTCTTCGGCTTAGCTATCGAGACATCTTCAAAAGGGGGAAGGTTTGAGCGTCGCCCAGGCACTGTGGGATCACACAGGTAAAACCACTTGTTGCGCCAGCCCTGAACGGACTCCTTCATTGGATAGTCGAAGTAATCGACCTCCTTCCTAACAACAAAGCCAACGCCACCGACGACGGGGGGGCCATTGCTGTCATTGTGGCGCTTCACGTAGAAGATCTTCCTCCAAAGACCCCAGTGAGTGTCAATGCCGAGGAAGGCCTCGCAAACAGTGATGAAGATAGAAAGATGGAGGATGGAATTTGGGGTCAGCTGCCAGAGGTGGATCCCGTAAAAGAAAAGAAGAGAGCGAAGGAACTCGTGGGCCGGAAGTGAAAGACCACGGAACAAAAAGGCGACGAACATGACAGTGAAACCCTTCGGGGGCTTTGGGCGAGAAACCGCACCTGGAAGACGAATGTCATCTTCAGATGCGGAGATGAAGCCGAGGGCGCGCAGTCTGTTGATGTCGCGGTTGGAAATGGCGGAGGCGCTCTAGTCACGGCTAACTTTGGCCGCGTCCGAGGAGCTGGCACCCTTCTTCTTGCCCATGGCGTCTGAAGCTTTTGAGGGGAAGAACAAAGGAAGCAGGAAAGGACGGGCGAAGGAGATGAGCAGTGGGAGGCGTAAAAAAGTAAAAACGAGGAAGTCCTCTATTTATACCATGAAGAATTAACGTGGGATCGTGGCCATAACTCCACAGACATCGTGGGAGGTGGAGCGGATCTGGTTGTACACGTGGCGCTTGGAACGGGAAAGGAACCGGCGGCCCATTATTCCCACGTCGCGCGAAAATCGAGGAGACGCCTCGGTCGCTGCGCGTGCACTGGTCAAATCCTAAAGTCTGCCCGCGCAGAACTAGGGTGGGCCTGTTAGGTCAAGTCTTGTCAATCGAGCCACGGCAGCGACATGTCATCAATGACATCATGGACGCTGACAACAACAGTCGAAGGAATAAAAAAGTATCGCATGGCGAATTTGAGCCTATGCAGAGATTGCAAAGCATCTGCACTTATGCTCGGGGGCTACTCCCATCGGGAGCGCTGACGCGCACCCGACATAATGAGCACTCGAAGAAATTGAAAAGAAGGCCTTGCAGGAAGAGACAATTATTCGACTCGAGTCTACGCCCGGTTCCAAGCACCCGTGCCCAGACTCGGGGGCTACTCCCATCGGGAGTGCTGGACGCGCACCCGACAGAACTTTTTGCGCACTCCAGGATCATGCCCGGGGACTTGATTCTGTGTAGGGTAATTTTGTTTTGCCATCGGCAGTTAACCAGCAAAAGTTGGGCACGTTACTCATTATCCTTTGCATGAGAAAAATATATCGGATGACCTACGAAGGTTTGCAGAAAAACTTCGACAGAGAAAAATGTTCGAGTGGTGCAACTTGAGTCTACGCACGGATTGCAAGCATCCGTACCTAGACTCGGGGGCTACTCCCATCGGGAGCGCTGACGCGCACCCAATAGAAGAGGATGATGTACACAGAAGGAAAACAAGAACGACTGAGGAGAAGGACATCGGAAGAAGACATGCTTTAGTCTCTACCCGAACTACCTTCGGCTAGACACTCGGGGGCTACTGATGTGGGCATTACCCTTCGGGTAACCAATGTTGCCCTATACTGTATTTCCTAGTTGGAGGCCCATGAAGCACTCGATGGCAAGGTGGGCCGCTAGGGTGGTGCGGCGGAAGATTCCTTGGAGTACAAAACATGGAAGGAGTCGAACAAGGAAAGTTTAGAGATAAATCTGTTATAAATCTAGTCGTACTTGATGAGACCTCTCGAGACCTGGCCTCCTATATAAAGGCCAGGAGAGGGGCCATCGAGGGACACAATCAATCTTAGCGATCCTAGCCAACAGAAGTTTAGAGCTAGGTTACCCTAGAATTTAGCCATCTCGACGAGATCACAGCCGAACTATTCGGCACCCCATTGTAACCCATTATCATCATAATCAAGAACAGACAGGCAGGACGTAAGGGTTTTACCTCATCGAGGGCCCTGAACCTGGGTAAATCGCTCTCCCCGCTTATCTGTGAACCGATGTCTCGTGTCAGCTTGCAGGATTCCATCAACCCTAAGCCCCTAACGGAGGGCATTGCCGAGGAGCACCCTCGACAGCGGGGAAAGAGCCTTCGGAGATGACGGAAGGCAAAGAGGATGAAGCCGAAGATGATGGGGTGCGCACCGAGTCGGACTCCGACGCGAGGGACTTTGTCCGACTTCCTCGCGGTGCTAAGAGGGGGGCGACCTCCTCGTCGCAGGGCGCACCGGGGGAGGGCGCCCCGGAGGACGACGAAGGAGAGGAGACGACCTCGCCTCCGGAAGGAAAAGGGCCCGCGAAGGGGGCTGACGAGCCGCGGTCCAAGCGGTTGCGTCAGACCATCCTTGAGGGTGCCACTGAACTTCGGCGCCCCTTGAAGGACGCCTTGAGGCCGCGGCCCGAGTCGGCCCAGGCGTGAAGGAGATCCCGACGGTGAAGTAAGCATTCCTCGCCATATCTTGTTTCACTGTTTGCTGGGTTAGCGAGGAGCTCACGTCGATCTTCTGCAGGTCGAAGAGGAAGGTTCTGACAAGGCCCGCGACAAGGGCGACCGAGGCGAAGAAGGCGGCTGAGCTGAAGAAGGCCGCCGAGTCGAAGAGGGCGGCCGGCGACCCCGCGGACCTAGCCTCTTCGCGAGAGGAGCCTGCCTTCGTGAGCAGGGCGACGGGCGCGACCGCCAGTTCGGATGGGCCAGTCGCCGGAGGTGGCCCATCGGCGAGCGCAAGCAGCGGCGAGGTGACGAAGGAGGCCGTCGAGACAGCCATGGCTCGAGGTCCGGACGTCGTTCCCCCCATGGTGGAGGAGGAGACGGCAGGCGCCGAGTCGGCGACGACTCGGAGTCCGGACGCCGTCCCTCCCGTGGTGGAGAAAGAGCGGGGCGCTGCTGAAGGAAGCGGCCTCTCGGCGAAGATGAGGGAGCGGCGAACGAAGGCCGCCAGGGACCAGGCTCGTCCAAGCGATCCCGAGGCGCCGGCGGAAGAGACACCGTCGACTGAGGCGGTGGTGCAGGGGGGCGGGACGCACGAGTCGCGTCGGCCTCCGCTGTCGACTTTGTCGTTTACTGAGCTTCACACGGCACTCGGTGAAGTTCATGTGGTAAGCATCTCTTGGCTTGTAGTCTGGTTCCCCCCCAGTCCCCGAGGGTCGACTTGGGCTGAAGGGGCGAGTCGAGTCTCCTGTTTGATTGGTAACCAGACGAATGCATTTGTCTTTTTGGCAGGGTGAAGTGAAGCGCCTGGCGGCGCAGGTGGAGGAGGCGGCGAGGAAGAACCGCCAGCTGGTCGCCATTGGCAGTAAGTTTTCACCTTTTCCGGAGTCGGCAAAATTTCGTGTGATTCTTCTGACTTTTTTAGTATATCTGATGCTCGTCGTTCGTCTGTAGCAGAGGCGCGCGAGAAGGCATTGGCTGAGGCGCGCGAGGGGTATGTCAAGGAGTCCTTCTACCGGGACGCCGAGTTCCGGGCGGAGACAGCTGAGGAGGTTACGAAGAAGGCAAGGACGGAGCTTGCTAACCTTGATGGCGTGTATTTCACACGTTCGTTGGGCAACCCCAAGAGGAAGGTATGATGCGCACAGCAGCAAGTTTTCCCTCAGAAAGAAACCAAGGTTTATCGAACCAGGAGGAGCCAAGAAGCATGTTGAAGGTTGATGGCGGCGGGATGTAGTGCGGCGCAACACCAGAGATTCCGGCGCCAACGTGGAACCTGCACAACACAACCAAAGTACTTTGCCCCAACGAAACAGTTAGGTTGTCAATCTCACCGGCTTGCTGTAACAAAGGATTAACCGAATTGTGTGGAAGATGATTGTTTGCAGAGAAAACAGTAAAAACAAGTATTGCAGCAGATTTGTATTTCAGTATTAAAGAATGGACCGGGGTCCACAGTTCACTAGAGGTGTCTCTCCCATAAGATAAAAGCATGTTGGGTGAACAAATTACAGTCGGGCAATTGACAAATAGAGAGAGCATAACAATGCACATACATGTCATGATAAGTATAGTGAGATTTAATTGGGTATTACGACAAAGTACATAGACCGCCATCCAACTGCATCTATGCCTAAAAAGTCCACCTTCAGGTTATCATCCGAACCCCTTCCAGTATTAAGTTGCAAAGCAACAGACAATTGCATTAAGTATGGTGCGTAATGTAATCGACAACTACATCCTCGGACATAGCGCCAATGTTTTATCCCTAGTGGCAACAGCACAGCACAACCTTAGAACTTTCTGTCACTGTCCCGGTGTCAATGCAGGCATGAACCCACTATCGAGCATAAATACTCCCTCTTGGAGTTAAAAGCAAAAACTTGGCCAGAGCCTCTACTAGTAACGGAGAGCATGCAAGATCATAAACAACACATATGTAATAACTTGATAATTAACATAACATGGTATTCTCTATCCATCGGATCCCGACAAACACAACATAGAATATTACAGATAGATGATCTTGATCATGTTAGGCAGCTCACAAGATCCAACAATGAAGCACAATGAGGAGAAGACAACCATCTAGCTACCGCTATGGACCCATAGTCCAGGGGTGAACTACTCACTCATCACTCCGGAGGCGACCATGGCGGTGTAGAGTCCTCCGGGAGATGAATCCCCTCTCCGGCAGGGTGCCGGAGGAGATCTCCGAATCCCCCGAGATGGGATCGGCGGCGGCGTCTCGGTAAGGTTTTCCGTATCGTGGTTTTTCGCCTCGGGGGTTTCACGACGGAGGCTTTAAGTAGGTGGAAGGGCGAGTCGGGGGCGACGAGGGGCCCGCGCCGCGGAAGGGCGAGTCGGGGCCGACGAGGGCCCACACCACGGGCGGCGCGGCCCCCTTGGCCGCGCCGCCATGTGGTCCGGCCACCTCGTGGCCCCACTTCGTATGCTCTTCGGTCTTCTGGAAGGTTCGTGGCAAAATAGGCCCCTGGGTCTTCGTTTCGTCCAATTCCGAGAATATTTCGTTACTAGGATTTCTGAAACCAAAAACAGCAGAAAACAGGAAGTGGCACTTCGGCATCTTGTTAATAGGTTAGTTCCAGAAAATGCACGAATATGACATAAAGTGTGCATAAAACATGTAGGTATCATCAATAATATGGCATAGAACATAAGAAATTATCGATACGTCGGAGACGTATCAAGCATCCCCAAGCTTAGTTCAGCTCGTCACGAGCGAGGTAAAACGATAACAAAGATAATTTCTGAAGTGATATGCCATCATAACCTTGATCATACTATTTGTAAACATATGTAGTGAATGCAGCGATCAAAACAATGGTAATGACATGAGTAAACAAGTGAATCATAAAGCAAAGACTTTTCATGAATAGTACTTCAAGACAAGTATTAATAAGTCTTGCATAAGAGTTAACTCATAAAAGCAATAAATCAAAGTAAAGGCATTGAAGCAACACAAAGGAATATTAAGTTTCAGCGGTTGCTTTCAACTTGTAACATGTATATCTCATGGATAATTGTCAACATAGAGTAATATAACAAGTACAATATGCAAGTATGTAGGAATCAATGCACAGTTCACACAAGTGTTTGCTTCTTGAGGTGGAGAGAGATAGGTGAACTGACTCAACATAAAGGTAAAGAGAATGGTCCTTCAAAGAGGAAAGCATCGATTGCTATATTTGTGCTAGAGCTTTTATTTTGAAAACATGAAACAATTTTGTCAACGGTAGTAATAAAGCATATGAGTTATGTACATTATATCTTACAAGTTGCAAGCCTCATGCATAGTATACTAATAGTGCCCGCACCTTGTCCTAATTAGCTTGGACTACCGGATCTTTGCAATGCACATGTTTTAACCAAGTGTCACAATGGGGTACCTCCATGCCGCATGTACAAAGGTCTAAGGAGAAAGCTCGCATTTTGGATTTCTCGCTTTTGATTATTCTCAACTTAGACATACATACCGGGACAACATGGACAACAGATAATGGACTCCTCTTTAATGCATAAGCATGTGGCAACAATTATTATTCTCATATGAGATTGAGGATATGTGTCCAAAACTGAAACTTCCACCATGAATCATGGCTTTAGTTAGCGGCCCAATGTTCTTCTCTAACAATATGCATGCTCCAACCATAAAGGTGGTAGATCTCTCTTGCTTCAGCCAAGACGGACATGCATAGCAACTCACATGATATTCAACAAAGAATAGTTGATGGCGTCCCCAGAAGCATGGTTATCGCACAACAAGCAACTTAATAAGAGATAAAGTGCATAAGTACATATTCAATACCACAATAGTTTTTAAGCTATTTGTCCCATGAGCTATATATTGCAAAGGTGAATGATGGAATTTTAAAGGTAGCACTCAAGCAATTTACTTTGGAATGGCGGATAAATACCATGTAGTAGGTAGGTATGGTGGACACAAATGGCATAGTGGTTGGCTCAAGTATTTTGGATGCATGAGAAGTATTCCCTCTTGATACAAGGTTTAGGCTAGCAAGGTTATTTGAAACAAACACAAGGATGAACGGTACAGCAAAACTCACATAAAGACATATTGTAAACATTATAAGACTCCATACCGTCTTCCTTGTTGTTCAAAACTCAATACTAGATGTTATCTAGACTCTAGAGAAACCAAATATGCAAACCAAATTAGCAAGCTCTAAGTATTTCTTCATTAATGGGTGCAAAGTATATGATGCAAGAGCTTAAACATGAGCACAACAATTGCCAAGTATCAAATTATCCAAGACATTTTAGAATTACTACATGTAGCATTTTCCAATTCCAACCATATAACAATTTAACGAAGAAGAAACTTCGCCATGAATACTATGAGTAGAGCCTAAGGACATATTTGTCCATATGCTACAGCGGAGCGTGTCTCTCTCCCATAAAGTGAATGCTAGGATCCATTTTATTCAAACAAAACAAAAAACAAAAACAAACCGACGCTCCAAGTAAAGTGCATAAGATGTGACGGAATAAAAATATAGTTTCAGGGGAGGAACCTGATAATGTTGTCGATGAAGAAGGGGATGCCTTGGGCATCCCCAAGCTTAGACGCTTGAGTCTTCTTAGAATATGCAGGGGTGAACCACCGGGGCATCCCCAAGCTTAGAGCTTTCACTCTCCTTGATCATATTGCATCATACTCCTCTCTTGATCCTTGAAAACTTCCTCCACACCAAACTCGAAACAACTCATTAGAGGGTTAGTGCATAATAAAAAATTCACATGTTCAGAGGTGACACAATCATTCTTAACACTTCTGGACATTGCATAAAGCTACTGGATATTAATGGATCAAAGAAATTCATCCAACATAGCAAAAGAGGCAATGTGAAATAAAAGACAGAATCTGTCAAAACAGAACAGTCCGTAAAGATGGATTTTATTAGGCCACCAGACTTGCTCAAATGAAAATGCTCAAATTGAATGAAAGTTGCGTACATATATGAGGATCATGCACGTAAATTGGCTTAATTTTCTGAGCTACCTACAGGGAGGTAGACCCAGATTCGTGACAGCAAAGAAATCTGGAACTGCGCAGTAATCCAAATCTAGTACTTACTTTACTATCAAAGACTTTACTTGGCACAACAAAACTCAAAACTAAGATAAGGAGAGGTTGCTACAGTAGTAAACAACTTCCAAGACTCAAATATAAAACAAAAATACTGTAGTAAAAACATGGGTTGTCTCCCATAAGCGCTTTTCTTTAACGCCTTTCGGCTAGGCGCAGAAAGTGTAACTCAAGTAACATCAAAAGATGAAGCATCAACATCATAATTTGTTCTAATAATAGAATCATAAGGTAACTTCATTCTCTTTCTAGGGAAGTGTTCCATACCTTTCTTGAGAGGAAATTGATATTTAATATTACCTTCCTTCATATCAATAGTAGCACCAACGGTTCGAAGAAAAGGTCTTCCCAATATAATGGGGCAAGATGCATTGCATTCAATATCCAAGACAACAAAATCAACGGGGACAAGGTTATTGTTAACCATAATATGAACATTATCAACTTTCCCCAAAGGTTTCTTTTTAGCATTATCAGCGAGATTAACATCCGGATAACAATTCTTCAATGGTGGCAAGTCAAGCATATCATAGACTTTTTTAGGCATAACGAAATACTTGCAACAAGATCACATAAAGCATTACAATCAAAATCTTTGACTCTCATTTTAATGATGGGCTCCCAACCATCCTCTAGCTTTCTAGGAATAGAAGTTTCAAGTTTAAGTTTCTCTTCTCTAGCTTTTATGAGAGCATTTGTAATATGTTTTGTGAAAGCCAAGTTTATAGCGCTAGCATTAGGACTTTTAGCAAGTTTTTGTAAGAACTTTATAACTTCAGAGATGTGGCAATCATCAAAATCTAAATCATTACAATCTAAAGCAATGGGATTATCATCCCCAAGGTTGGAAAAAATTTCAGCAGTTTTATCACAGGCAGTTTCAGCAGTTTTAGCAGTTTCAGGTAATTTTGCGCGCTTTGCACTAGGAGTAGAAACATTGCCAACACCAATTATTTTATCATTGATAGTAGGAGGTGCAGCAACATGTGAAGAATTAGCATTGCTAGTGGTGGTAATAGTCCAAACTTTAGCTACATTTTTCTCTTTAGCTAGTTTTTCATTTTCTTCTCTATCCCACCTAGCTCGCAGTTCAGCCATTAATCTTATATTCTCATTAATTCTAACTTGGATGGCATTTCCTGTAGTAACAATTTTATTTTCAATATCCTCAGGTTTAGCAGCCATTTTATTAATTAAAGAAGATTGTGACGCAGACATGTATGAGATTCGGGTTTCAGCATTTGCAAGTTTAGTTTGCAACCCGTAAATCTCCATATTCAGATTTTCAAGTTGATTTCCTATATTCTTCAACAAGGTAGATTGTTCATTCATAGTTTTAGTAAACAATTTATTTTCCTCATATTGTGATTGCATAAAGCTCTTGGTGGATCTTTCAATTTCTAACATCTTTTCCTCATTAGGTGAAACATATCTACTATAAGAATTACCATTAGCAGGATATGGTCTAGAATTTTGAGCAACCAATGAAGCTAACGGAACATTATTAGGATCAACATTAGTCCTACAATTAACAAGCATAGACATAATAGCATCAATCTTATCACTCAAGGAAGAGGATTCTTCAACAGAATTTACCTTCTTACCTTGTGGAGCTCTTTCCGTGTGCCATTCAGAGTAATTAACCATCATATTATCAAGGAGCTTTGTTGCTTCACCAAGAGTGATGGACATAAAGGTACCTCCAGCAGCTGAATCCAATAAATTCCGCGAAGAAAAATTAGTCCTGCATAGAAGGTTTGGATGATCATCCAAGTAGTCAGTCCATGGGTTGGGCAATTTTTAACCAGAGATTTCATTCTTTCCCAAGCTTGAGCAACATGTTCATTATCCAATTGTTTAAAATTCATTATGCTACTCCTCAAAGATATAATTTTAGCAGGGGGATAATATCTACCAATAAAAGCATCCTTGCATTTAGTCCATGAATCAATACTATTCTTAGGCAGAGATAGCAACCAATCTTTAGCTCTTCCTCTTAATGAGAAAGGAAACAATTTTAATTTTATAATGTCACCATCTACATCTTTATATTTTTGCATTTCACATAGTTCAACAAAATTATTGAGATGGGCAGCAGCATCATCAGAACTAATACCAGAAAATTGCTCTCGCATAACAAGATTCAATAAAGCAGGTTTAATTTCAAAGAATTCTGCTGTAGTAGCAGGTGGAGCAATAGGTGTGCATAGGAAATCATTATTATTTGTGCTAGTGAAGTCACACAACTTAGTATTTTCAGGGTTGGCCGTTTTAGCAGTAGTAAATAAAGCAAACTAGATAAAGTAAATGCAAGTAACTAATTTTTTTTGTGTTTTTGATATAGCAAACAAGATAGTAAATAAAGTAAACTAGCAACTAATTTTTTTGTGTTTTGATATAATGCAGCAAACAAAGTAGTAAATAAAATAAAGCAAGACAAAAACAAAGTAAAGAGATTGGGAAGTGGAGACTCCCCTTGCAGCGTGTCTTGATCTCCCCGGCAATGGCGCCAGAAAATATGCTGGCGTGTAGTTGACGTGGGAGTTTGAAATCTTCGTGGTGTAACTCTTCTTCAGTTCCCCGGCAACGGCGCCAGCAAATATGCTTGATGGCGTGTATTTCACACGTTCGTTGGGCAACCCCAAGAGGAAGGTATGATGCGCACAGCAGCAAGTTTTCCCTCAGAAAGAAACCAAGGTTTATCGAACCAGGAGGAGCCAAGAAGCACGTTGAAGGTTGATGGCGGCGGGATGTAGTGCGGCGCAACACCGGAGATTCCGGCGCCAACGTGGAACCTGCACAACACAACCAAAGTACTTTGCCCCAACGAAACAGATGAGGTTGTCAATCTCACCGGCTTGCTCGTAACAAAGGATTAACCGAATTGTGTGGAAGATGATTGTTTGCGAGAGAAAACGGTAAAAACAAGTATTGCAACAGATTTGTATTTCAGTATTAAAGAATGGACCGGGGTCCACAGTTCACTAGAGGTGTCTCTCCCATAAGATAAAAGCATGTTGGGTGAACAAATGACAATCGGGCAATTGACAAATAGAGAGAGCATAACAATGCACATACATGTCATGATAAGTATAGTGAGATTTAATTGGGCATTACGACAAAGTACATAGACCGCCATCCAACTGCATCTATGCCTAAAAAGTCCACCTTCAGGTTATCATCCGAACCCCTTCCAGTATTAAGTTGCAAAGCAACGAGACAATTGCATTAAGTATGGTGCGTAATGTAATCAACAACTACATCCTCGGACATAGCACCAATGTTTTATCCCTAGTGGCAACAGACAGAGCACAACCTTAGAACTTTCTCGTCACTGTCCCGGTGTCAATGCGGGCATGAACCCACTATCGAGCATAAATACTCCCTCTTGGAGTTAAAAGCAAAAACTTGGCCGGAGCCTCTACTAGTAACGGAGAGCATGCAAGATCATAAACAACACATATGTAATAACTTGATAATTAACATAACATGGTATTCTCTATCCATCGGATCCCGACAAACACAACATAGAGTATTACAGATAGATGATCTTGATCATGTTAGGCAGCTCACAAGATCCAACAATGACGTCGTCTTGCCGAGCGCGTTCGTTCTATTCTTCGGCGTAGTTGGCGACTCGTGGCGAATCGTAGGCGATGTCGGTGGGCATGACAGCTTCGGCGCCGTACACCAGGAAGAAGGGTGTGAAGCAAGTCGACCTGTTTGGTGTTGTGCGAATGCCCCAGAGTACGGAGGGGAGTTCTTCTGCCCAGCATCCGGCCGCACACTCCAGGGGTACCACCAGTCGCGGTTTGATTCCGTGGAGGATGCTCTGGTTCGCCCTTTCCGCTTGCCCATTCGACTCGGGGTGTGCGACTGACGCGAGGTCGAGTCGGATGCCTTTGTCTTCGCAGAAGTCGGCCATCTCCCCTTTGGCGAAGTTAGTGCCGTTGTCCGTGATGATGCTATGAGGGTAGCCGTAGAGGTAGATCAACTCCCGTAGGAACTTGGTGGCTGTTTTGCCGTCGCACTTCTTGATGGGTTTTGCCTCCACCCATTTGGTGAATTTGTCCACAGCGACCAGGAGGTGAGTGTACCCGCCGGGGCTGTCTTGAATTTCCCCACCATGTCCATGCCCCAGACGGCGAACGGCCAGGTGAGGGGTATGGTTTTTAGCGCCGAGCCCGGCATGTGCGATTCACTCGCGTACTTCTGGCATCCGGCGCACGCGCGGACGAGGTCGACTGCATCTTCGTGGGCTGTTGGCCAATAAAAGCCATGCCGGAAGGCTTTGGCGACGATCGAGCGCGCGCCTGCGTGGTGGCCGCATTCGCCTGCGTGGATGTCCTGCAGAATCTTGCGGCCTTCGTCGGCGGTGACACACCGCTGGAATACTCCGGAGACGCTGCGCTTGTAGAGCTCATTGTTGATGATGGTGAAGGACTTGCAACGGCGCACGAGCGCGCGTGCCTCCGTTTCGTCCATCGGTAGTACCTGGCGCTCGAGGTAGCCTAAGTACGGTTCCGTCCAGTCCCCAGCGTCGGAGGCGAGTGCGACTAGGGCGGAGTCGGGTCCGGGTGGTTCAGCGATGTCGATCTCTCGTGGCACGCGCACCGACGAGTGACTGAGGATGTCGAGGAAGACGCCTGGAGGGGGTGTGAGTCGCTTGGGCCCGAGCCTGGCTAGTGCGTCCGCTTCTTCGTTCTTGCGCCTGTCGACCCACTCGACGAAGTGGCCGGCGAAGCTGGCGCCGGCCTGGTCGACCGCTCGCTTGTAGGCGATCATGTTGGCGTCGGTGGCGTCGCAGGTGCCGGACGTCTGGCTGGCGACGAGGTCGGAGTCGCCGAGGCAACGCAGTCGTGTTGCGCCCATCTCCTTTGCGATGCGCATGCCGTGGAGGAGTGCCTCGTACTCGGCCATGTTGTTGGTGCAGGGCTCGAATCGGAGTTGCAGGACGTATCTCACGATGTCGCCTTTAGGCGAAGTGAGGATGACCCCTGCTCCTGCTCCTTCGAGGTTTTTGGAGCCGTCGAAGTGTAGTGTCCAATGCTTGAGGTCCGCTGGTGATAAGGGGTTGCCCGATCTTCTCAGTAAGCGACGGGTGGTGATGAACACGTGATGGTAGCAGCGGATGAAATCGATGATGATGAGGAGGATAACTTGTATGACGCCGACGAAGTCTCTCGATTGATTCCTGATGCCAATGCAACAGCTCTCAACCCTGCAAGATATTCGCAACTCCACACACTTGCGCACGTAGCCGCCGACCACGAAGCGGTAGATTGCAATCTTCTAATCCCCAATGGAACAGCAGATCACACAAACTTTCAGTAACAATAAAACTCCAGATCGCAACGAATTGGAGAGTTGGGATTCAATAGTTTTGCATAGCAAACAACTAAGAACTAGGGTTTATCTTAAACGTGGTCTCTAGCAACTAGGGGGGCGTCCTGGGCACTTATATAGGTGTCCGGGATGAGTTCTGGTCGAAAAGATACAAAAATAACCGACCCAGAATAGATCTGGTCGAGACAGACTCGGACTGGTCCGGTCTGGAATCCGGTCGACCGGGCTGTGGACCGGGCGATCCGGTCTGTGGTCCGGTCAACCGGGCTGTGGACCGGGCGTGATGAGGGGAGGATATCTATTACTCCATCTATTACACCACCTCCATATTTTCTGAAGTTTGGATCATTCTGCTTTGAAGTGCCTCCTGAAGATGAGGTGAAGCCCAACTTTCGGACACCACCAATGATGCTTCGTTTTGGCCATGGAGTTGCGAACAAAGATGGTTAGGTGTTATATGTTTATTTCAGCGTGTCATGTTTTTAATTTTCAGTTTGCGTTAATTTTGTGAATTGGTATTTGGGCTTGTCCAAATACATTTTAGTTCAGCCATTTGGGCTTTTAAGTTGGCGTGGGGCCTGTCCCAGCCAAAGTAGCGTTGGAGTCACCCTATAAAGGGTTATGGCAGCCGCCTTGTATCCGGAGACTTGTTATTTTGGAGATAAAAGATACACCAGAAAAGTCCCAATGTTTGGGGGCGCATATCGTCGTGTTTGCTTGCAGATCTTGAAGGTCTGATGTGTTGCTATGCGTGGGAGTTGATTCCAATCAGTTCCAACGTCTGAAGTTTTCGGGTTTTGCGATTGATCTTCGATTGATCGAATTACCTAGCTGCTGGTTATTTTGGTTCGCCGTGAAAGATTGGGCCAAAACCCCCTTTGGATCACGTTGATCCTTATCATCTTGGTATCAGATTCGTCGGGTTTCTCACGGCGATTTTACTGCTGAGGTTTTTCTGCTTTTCAATCTGCTGGAGTTTTTCTGCCGGTGGCCATTAAGCCAAGACACTGGTATAGATCCGTTCGTCTGCGTGTTATCGTGGAGAAATTGTACCTGAGCCGCCAGTTCTATAGTGCCTATTATTGAATCGATCTTGTTCGGCTGCGTAACATATTTCAGAGTTTTATTTTGCGGACCAGCAAAGGAAAGGCAAGTTCATTGGTATACGTGAGATTTTACGTGGTTCAGCACACATCGAATCTGCCTTGTTTTTTCTATCCTTGATTGGCTGGTCTTCACGTCCAAGGAATTGGAATTGGAGAAGTTCAGATTAAATTGGTCTTCTATCCTTGAGTGCGTGCGTTCCTGGATTCCTGTCGACGTGGTTTACGTGGACTCCTGGACACGATCAGTATAAACAACGACGAGCAAACTCTCGTGCAGGCGAGATCCTCACAGAAGTCTACAACGCGCCGGCGCTTATTATCGTGCGCGTGACAGCCAACGTTGTCTACATCTTCACGAGTGGCTACTACTCGTGTGTACTGTCGCCACCCTACGACACGCAATGGTGAACTCCCTTCAGGGAGATAATTCCGTAGCTGCTGGAGAGAAGAAAGAGGAGCTTGTACTGCCTGTTTTTGCTGAAGATTTGGCTCCTAACGTCCGGGCTGGTTTTGATAGCACATGTGAACTTATTCTTCGGAGTCATGCCGCGCTGACGGCGCAGATTACACAGCTAGCTACACGGATTGATGCATTGGCCGATGCTCCTGCCCATGCACCTGTGCAGCCCCCTCCTGCTGCACCACTTCGCGACGTGGTACAACGCCGCCCTGCTGATAATCATGATCGTCGCCTATTGGCACCCGCTGATGATGGAGACCTCCAGGATGATGCTCATTATGTACCACAACAGCGACCGTTTGCTGCTCGTCCGGCTGGTGGTCTTCGTCTACAGTTGCCTGATCGTGAACGTGTTGGTCACGCTGCTCGTGTTCCACTTGATGATGGTGGTCTTGGGCGTATCAAATTATCCATCCCTCCGTTTTCTGGTGACCGTGGACCTGAGGATTATTTGGAGTGGGAGATGCGTATGGATCAGATTTTTTCTTCCTACCATTACACCGAGGAGAGGCGACTCCAACTCGCTGCAGTTGAGTTCACCGGTTATGTGCTGATTTGGTGGAATCAAATTCTGCGTATGCGTACTCGGCCCACCTCGTGGAGAGGTATGAAAGACCTTATGCGACATCGCTTTGTTCCTGAACATTACAAGAGAGACATGTACAATAAATTGCAGCAGCTCACTCAAGGTACTAAATCTGTGGATGAGTATTACAAAGAGATGGAGTTGCTGATGATACGTACTGAAACGAGAGAGGATGTGGAGGCCACAATGTCTCGGTTCTTGAATGGACTGAATTTTGAGGTGCGTGATCGTGTGGAGATGGTTTATTATAATGATCTTCAGGATCTCGTGCACCAAGCTGAGCGTGCGGAGCAACAAATCAAACGACGTCAAGCTACAGCCCCTGCAAATTCATGGCGCCGTTCCCATACCGAGGCTGCTGGTTCTAGTGTTCAGCCGGCACCTTCTACACGCTCCAATCATGTTTCTCAAAGTGTCCCGCCGAAATCTGGAGTATCCAAAGCTGCATCTAGTACACAGTCCACCGCAAATATTCAATGTTTTACTTGTGGAGGCCGAGGACACATGAGGCGTGAATGCCCTAATGCAAAACGGGTGATGCTCACACAAGATGGCTATATTTCTGCTAGTGATGACGAGAAGATTGATCCATCTAGTGAGGAGTCTGAGGAACATGACAACTTCGATGTATATCCTGATGATGTTGCCCCTAATTGCACTAATTTGATGGTGCAGCGTGTTACGGCAGATCGCATAGAAGGACAAGGGCAGCGCTGGAATATATTTCAGACCCAATGCACAGTCAAGAACACCGCTTGCAAGCTGATTATTGATGGTGGCAGCTACACCAATATTGTTAGCAAGCATTTGGTGGACTATCTTTCATTGCCTACATGGAAGCACCCGCAGCCACATTGTGTCGAGTGGTTGTATAATTCGGGGAAGCTCAAAGTTACACATAAGGTGCGCCTGAAATTTTCAGTAGGTAATTATGAAGATACGGTGGTCTGCGATGTTTTGCCTATGGATGCATGTCACGTGCTGCTAGGACGACCGTGGCAATTTGATAAGCGTTCCACTCACGAAGGAAGATCCAATGTTTATTCCTTGTGGCATAAAGGGCAACGTCATGTGCTGCACCCTATGCTTGATAAGGATATCAAAGTGGATGCATTTGCTGTGAAGATGAAGGTCCAAGACACTAAGCCGAAACCGAGGACGGTTTCCTCTCAAGTTGGGGGGGATGATGAGGGGAGGATATCTATTACTCCATCTATTACACCACCTCCATATTTTCTGAAGTTTGGATCATTCTGCTTTGAAGTGCCTCCTGAAGATGAGGTGAAGCCCAACTTTCGGACACCACCAATGATGCTTCGTTTTGGCCATGGAGTTGCGAACAAAGATGGTTAGGTGTTATATGTTTATTTCAGCGTGTCATGTTTTTAATTTTCAGTTTGCGTTAATTTTGTGAATTGGTATTTGGGCTTGTCCAAATACATTTTAGTTCAGCCATTTGGGCTTTTAAGTTGGCGTGGGGCCTGTCCCAGCCAAAGTAGCGTTTGGAGTCACCCTATAAAGGGTTATGGCAGCCGCCTTGTATCCGGAGACTTGTTATTTTGGAGATAAAAGATACACCAGAAAAGTCCCAATGTTTGGGGGCGCATATCGTCGTGTTTGCTTGCAGATCTTGAAGGTCTGATGTGTTGCTATGCGTGGGAGTTGATTCCAATCAGTTCCAACGTCTGAAGTTTTCGGGTTTTGCGATTGATCTTCGATTGATCGAATTACCTAGCTGCTGGTTATTTTGGTTCGCCGTGAAAGATTGGGCCAAAACCCCCTTTGGATCACGTTGATCCTTATCAGGGCGGTCCGGTCGGGGGTCCGGTCGACCGGTCGGAAACCGGAAAAACTGCGAAGTTTCCGGTCTCGCTCCGGTACGATAAATTTCCTCCGGTTGGTGGCCGGTTTACGACCGGTCGACCGGGCCAGGGACCGGGCGGTCCGGTCAGGGGCCGGTCGGACCGGGTTCCGGACCGGCCCGGACTTCTTCTTCTCCTCTCGCGCATTCCTCCCGCTCCTCCCTCGCGCGTCCATGAGATATCTTCATGTCCAGCTCCATGTCCAGCCTTCACGGCCTTCTTGATGTCCGTCTTCACGTCCAGCTGCTCCTCTCCTCGTGCGATGCATGTCTCCTCTTGATACCCGATGATACATAAGTAATAGGACTTAGGCAGTATAAAGTTCTCATCAATCAAAGTACCGTTTAGAAACAAGTTCACCTGTTGTTTAAGTAGCTTCGCACGAGCTCTTGTAATTGGTCCAATTCGAACTTCATTGGACTTGAGCTTCACAGACAGGTTCATCTTCATTTGTTAATGACGGAGGTAGTAGTGAGGTAGGGATGTCCTCATCATCTCCCCCTTCAAAAGGCGTCGACCCCGACGCTCCAAGGTCTTCTCCGTCATATGGTGTCAAATCAGCCAGATTGAAAGAATTACCGACACCAAACTCATCAACTCGGAAGATCTATCGAGTATGCATTATCATTGATCTTGGCAAGCACTTTGTAAGGACCAAGCACCACGAGGCTTCAACTTAGACTTCCGCAGCTTCGGGAACCTATCCTTGCGAAAATGTACCCAGACCATATCACCAGGCTTGAACAACATCTCTTTGCGCTTCTTATTCATCCTTGCAGCATTGCTCTTGCCTTTCTTCTCAATCAACTCTTTAGTCTTCACATGGATCTTACGCACAAAATCTGCCCTCTTGGATGCCTCCATATTAACTCTCTCATGTATGGGCAAAGGCAACAAGTCAAGTGGAGTAATGGGTTTGAAACCATACACCACCTCAAAAGGACACAGCTCCGTGGTAGAGTGTACCGCCCTGTTGTAAGCAAACTCCACATGCGGCAAACACTCTTCCCACTCCTTCAGGTTCTTCTTGATCATGGATCTCAACAGTTGTGACAAGGTTCGATTCACCACCTCAGTTTGACCATCCGTTTGGGGATGACAAGTTGTACTGAACAGTAGCTTTGTCCCCAGCTTTCCCCAAAGTGTCTTCCAGAAGTAGCTCATGAACTTCACATCACGATCAGAAACAATAGTCTTCGGGACTCCATGTAGTCGAACAATCTCCCTGAAAAACAGGTTAGCAACATGCGACGCATCGTCGCTTTTGTGGCAGGCAATAAAGTGTGACATTTTAGAAAATCTGTCCACCACCACAAATATAGAATCATGGCCTCTTTTAGTACGCGGCAAACCCAACACAAAATCCATACTTATATCTTCCCAAGGTGTAGTAGGTGCCGGTAAAGGAGTATACAAACCGTGAGGCTTCAGCTTGGACTTGGACTTGTTGCAAGTAATGCACCTCTTCACATACCTGTCCACGTCCCGCCTCATCTTTGGCCAATAAAAGTGATCAGCGAGCATGAGTAGCGTCTTCTCACGCCCAAAGTGACCCATCAAACCTCCAGCATGTGATTCCTGCAATAAGAGCAAACGCACAGACGATTCTGGAACACATAGTTTGTTAGCTCTAAACAAGAACCCATCGTGTATGTGATACTTTTCCCATGCTTTACCCATAACACACAAGCGGTACGGTTCAGCAAAATCATGATCAATCGCATATAAATCACATAACACCTCTAATCCAGGAATTTTAACATCAAGATGGGTTAATAGCATAGTCTTCCTAGATAGAGCATCAGCAACAATATTATCTTTTCCCTTCTTATGCTTAATAATGTACGGAAAAGACTCAATAATCTCAACCCACTTAGCAAGACGCCTATGCAAAGTAGATTGGGCTTTCAGATATTTCAAAGCTTCATGATCGAATGTATGATAAATTCTTTTGGCCACAAGTAATGTTGCCAAACCTCAAGAACTCTAATTAAAGCATACAATTCTTTATCATATATAGGATAGTTCAACTTAGCACCGGATAATTTCTCGAAAAATATGCAATTGGGCGACCCTCTTGCATCAACACACCACCAATTCCAATACCACTAGCATCACATTCAATCTCAAATTGCTTATTGAAATCAGGAAGTGCAAGCAACGGTGCAGAAGTTAACAATCGTTTCAGTTCATCAAAAGCATGATCTTGGGCAACGCCCCACTCAAAGACAACACCCTTTTTAGTCAATTCATTCAAAGGTGCAGCAATAGTAGAAAAATTGGGCACAAAACGGCGATAAAACCCAGCCTAGACCATGAAAACTTCTTACTTGACTCACATTCATGGGAGTAGGCCAATTTTGAATAGCTTCAATTTTAGACACATCTACTTCTACTCCATGCTGAGAGACAACATAACCCAGAAATATGACCTTATCGTTGCAAAATGTGCACTTCTCAAGATTACCATATAGTTTACTATCACGCAACACTTGCAAAACATGTCGAATATGTATAATATGATCAGATTCATTGCGGCTGTAGATTAATATGTCATCAAAATACACAACCACAAACTTGCCAATAAAATCACGCAAAACATGGTTCATCAGCCTCATGAAAGTGCTAGGTGCATTAGTCAAACCAAAAGGCATTACTAACCACTCATATAAACCAAATTTTGTTTTAAAGGCGGTTTTCCACTCATCCCCTTCTTTCATCCTAATTTGATGATAACCACTACGCAAATCAATTTTAGTGAAAACAGCAAGACCACTCAATTCATCTAGCATATCCTCTAAACGGGGAATAGGATGACGATATCGAATAGTAATGTTGTTTATCGCTCTACAATCTACGCACATACGCCATGTACCATCTTTCTTAGGAACAAGAATAACAGGAACAAGCACAAGGACTAAGGCTTATGCGGATATAACCTTTGTCGAGTAGCGCTTGTACTTGCTTCTCGTATCTCCTTCGTTTCTTCGGGATTCGTTCTATATGGTGCCCTATTGGGCAGCGATGCTCCGGGATCAAGTCAATTTGATGCTCAATACCTCGCAATGGTGGAAGTCCTGCGGGTACCTCTTCCGGAAACACGTCGCTGAATTCCCGCAAAACATTAGAAACACCAAGAGGAAGAGGGGTCATGTCGTTAGAAACCAAAACCGTACCCCCGTACATGAGCACAAGAGGCATGGCTGTAGGATCCTCACTAAATTCTCTCATGTCTTGTTTGGTAGCTAATGAGACTAAGGAATTCACTCTCTCACTTTTCGTTATATCACTCACGGCATTACAATTCTCTCGCCTATCTATGGATGCATCCTCCAAGTTTACTTCAATCTTCTGACGAGACTCATTGACAATTTGCTCGTGGTGACATAGGCTGTAAGTTAATTTTCTTGCCCTTGAACTCCAAGTGATATGTATTGGCGCGGCCATTGTGTTGCACGTAACGGTCATAGAGCCATGGCCGGCCCAACAGCAGGTGACAAACCGTCATAGGAACCACATCAAAGTCAATGGAATCCTTATACGGTCCAATCTCAAAATCAACACGCACCATGTGGCTCACTTTCATCTCACCATTATTGCTCAACCACTGAATATAATATGGATGCGGGTGCGGTAGATACTTCAGTTTCAGCTTGGCACATAACTCTTTGCTTGCTAGATTGCGACAACTCCCGCCATCAATAATGACCTTGCAAGCTTTATCAGGACCAACTAGTGCCTTTGTTTGGAACAAATTACAGCGCTGTGTAGATGCACTTGACTGCACATTAAGAACACGCTGCGAGACAACAATAGTTTGAGCTTCAGAAGGAAAAGCATCATAACCATCGCTATCATAATCATCCTCATCGGGAGCATTTGGATCAACATCATCTCCAGTTTCATACTCATTGTCCTCATTAATGATCATAACTTTGCGATTAGGACAAGTCCTTCTTGAAGTGACCCTTGCCACCACATGTATGACAAACCATATCACGGTTGCGCGCTCGTCGACATGTTAGAACTAGTTCCACTTGCCGCAGGAGCGGGCTTCTTTGTGTTGGTGACACTAGAGACCGGCTTGCTAGACGAAGAAGGAACATCCGCAGGCGCGTAGATGGCGCCATGGAGGGCGGCGCGCGGGGTGTGTAACGCCCGCCGCCCGTAGCACGGCCCTTCATTTGCAGCTCTTCAGCCAACCGTGACTCAGCCTTCTCTTGCATGATGTAGCAACTCATTCATAGTAGCATAAGTGTGATGACGCACAATACCCTTGATGTTAAATCTGAGACCATTCAGAAATCGCCGTAGTGTCATCTCAAGGGATTCTCGGACACGGGCACGCTGCATAAGCATCTCCATCTCCATGTAGTAAGCATCAACCGTCAACACACCTTGTTTCAATTGGGTCAACTTGTCAAAGACGGAACGCAAGTAATTGGTAGGCACAAAACGAGCTCTCATTGCCGCCTTCATAGCACGCCATGTGATAATTGGCAGCTCACCATCTTCCTCTCGATTTTGAACAAAAGTATCCCACCAACGCAATGCGTAGCCATCAAATTCAGAGGAAGCAAGTTTGATCTTCCTATCTTCAGTATAATCAGGATGTAAACGCCATAGTCTCTCAATTTTCAGCTCCCATGTAAGATATTCTTCAACATCAGTACCTCCTTCAAATCTGGGAATTGAGAACTTGGGCTTACCCAAACCATCGTCTTGTTGTTGAGGAACACGGCGGGCTCCAAGCTCAACATAACCGCGATTGACGCCACGTGGAAGACCACGACCAACACCACGTCCCATGCCTTGAGCAACGAAGCAAGCATCCGCATTGTCACCATTGACACCGCCATCTTCATCAAGTGGTTGTTGTGGTTGTTGCTGAACCATAGTACGTATCTCAAGCAACGGCGTTTGTCAATGCTTGTATAGATGCTTGCATAGTCGTCACAGATGTGTGAACGGTGTGAACCGCTGTAGTCGCCTCATCAACCTTCAAGTGGACGCCTTGCATTTCTTTGTCCAACACATCACTAGCAACTCGGATTTCACGTTGCAAATGATCACGAAGACCCTCATATTCACGCCAAGTAACTGGTGAGTCGTCGGGCTTTTTCTGCATCACGTCAAACTCAGAAGACATGATTAGTAGGTTAGTGCACTAAACAAAAATCTTTGGTGGTACTCTCACAACTCACTCAAAACTGATAAGAAAGGTAAATCTTACCGCTCCAAAGTGAATTAGTTTTGCTTACCAACTTGGATTGACGGACTAGTGCACGGATGTAGCGAAGCGAATATCAAGGGTATAAGAACAATCACACGACAAAGCAGGATATATGTGGGGCTGTAGGTGGGCTACCTATTTGCACCAATAACAAGCTCTAGCGCTGACCATAGACAACCAATGATACTCACACAAGGCGATATAATGGGGCAATGCAACTATATGTGGGAAAAGTTGCAATGCACTAGAGAGACGCTAGCAAAGCTCAACGAGACAGGCACAAGATTGCTCAACTACGGGTGCAGTAAAGTAAACTTAGGCCTTCACTTGATTCAACTAGCACAACACTTTTCTTTTTGGATTTTTCTTTTTGTATAACACACGCAGCTATGTAGCTCTTTTTGCTTCTGTTCAATTTTCTCTTTTTTTTTTTTTTTTTTTTTGATTTTCTGACACAACTCCTTGATAACACGGCCAACAGAAATTGCAAAGCACCAAAACCTAACGAGCAGCCTGTCGAGCGGTAAAACTAGTCTCTTCTGGGGAAGTTCCTAATCACGTATATCGATAGGCTGTGTCTATGGTTGGGAACAAGCACACTGTACGCTATGTGGACTCGGAGTGACAAACCGACACCACTAGATATAGTAACACTAGATGATAGAGTAAACACAAACCCTAACAATTCTACTAGATGAAAGATAAAGAGACGCAAAAACAACTACGAAAAGCAACTAAAACTCGAAATTAGTGCAATCAAAGGCTATGGCAAACCCTAACCCTAACTTTTTATGGCTTTTTCTGGATAGGAAAAACACTCACAACTCAACTATGGGGTAGATTGTGGATGGCTTACCGAGGAAAACTGGAGCTCTGATACCAAGATGATAAGGGGTTGCCCGATCTTCTCAGTAAGCGACGGGTGGTGATGAACACGTGATGGTAGCAGCGGATGAAATCGATGATGATGAGGAGGATAACTTGTATGACGCCGACGAAGTCTCTCGATTGATTCCTGATGCCAATGCAACAGCTCTCAACCCTGCAAGATATTCGCAACTCCACACACTTGCGCACGTAGCCGCCGACCACGAAGCGGTAGATTGCAATCTTCTAATCCCCAATGGAACAGCAGATCACACAAACTTTCAGTAACAATAAAACTCCAGATCGCAACGAATTGGAGAGTTGGGATTCAATAGTTTTGCATAGCAAACAACTAAGAACTAGGGTTTATCTTAAACGTGGTCTCTAGCAACTAGGGGGGCGTCCTGGGCACTTATATAGGTGTCCGGGACGAGTTCTGGTCGAAAAGATACAAAAATAACCGACCCGAACAGATCCGGTCGAGACGGACTCGGACTCGGTCCGGTCCGGAATCCGGTCGACCGGGCCGTGGACCGGGCGATCCGGCTCGTGGTCCGGTCAACCGGCTGTGGACCGGGCGGTCCGGTCGGGGTCCGGTCGACCGGTCGGAAACCGGAAAACCGCGAAGTTTCCGGTCTCGCTCCGGTACGATAAATTTCCTCCGGTTGGTGGCCGGTTCACGACCGGTCGACCGGGCCGTGGACCGGGCGGTCCGGTCGGGGGCCGGTCGGACCGGGTTCTGGACCGGCCCGGACTTCTTCTTCTCCTCTCGCGCATTCCTCCCGCTCCTCCCTCGCGCGTCCATGAGATATCTTCATGTCCAGCTCCATGTCCAGCCTTCACGGCCTTCTTGATGTCCGTCTTCACGTCCAACTCGCTCCTCTCCTCGTGCGATGCATGTCTCCTCTTGATACCCGATGATACATAAGTAATAGGACTTAGGCAAGATAAAGTTCTCATCAATCAAAGTACCGTTTAGAAACAAGTTCACTCGTTGTTTAAGTAGCTTCGCACGAGCTCTTGTAATTGGTCCAATTCGAACTTCATTGGACTTGAGCTTCACAGCAGGTTCATCTTCATTTGTTAATGACGGAGGTAGTAGTGAGGTAGGGATGTCCTCATCAGTCGGGGAGCTCGGCTGCTGGGCTTCCTCCCAATCTGCGAGGAAGTCAGCTAGCGCTTGGGACTTGATAGCGTGGCGTGACTCGTACGTGATGTTGTGGACGCCGAGTTCGACTGCCCACTTGGCGATCCGGCCGGTTGCGTCGCGGTTGCAGATGATGTCGGCGAGTGGCGTTGAGGCGACCACCTTGATGGGGTGCTCGTGGAAGTAGGGGGCAGTCGCCGCTGGGCCCTGAGCACTGCGTATACCAGTTTTTGGTAATGCGGGTACCGCTGCTTCGACTCGATTAAGGCTTCGCTGATGTAGTAGACCGGTCATTGAGTCAGCTGATCTTTTCCTTCTTCCTTGCGCTCAACGACCATGACTGCACTGATTGCGCGGCTGGAGGCGGCAACGTACAGCAGCATGGGTTCTTGTGGGAGCGGGGCCGCGAGGACAGGAGCGTTCCTCAGGGCGTTCTAGAGTTCTTCCAGGGCCTTCTGCGCTTCATCCGTCCACTCGAACGGATCCGACTTCTTCAGGAGACGGTAGAGTGGCGTGGCCTTGTCGCCGAGTCGGGGGATGAAGCGACTGTGAGCGGCGACTCGCCCGGCGAGTTTTTGCGTGTCGACCAGGCAAGTTGGTTGCTTGGTTCGCATGACCGCCGAAGTCTTTTCCGGGTTGGGCTCGATGCCGCGTTTGGAAACGACGTAGCCGAGGAGTTGTCCGGATGGGACCCCGAAGGTGCACTTCAGGGGGTTGAGCTTGATCTGGTAGCGCTGCAGGTTGGCGAATGTCTCGGCGAGGTCGGCGACTAGGTCGTACTGCCGAGTCGACTTGACCACCACGTCGTCTATGTAGACGTGGACGTTGCGACCAATTTGGCTCTCCAGGCAGCTGTTCATGCACTGCTGGTAAGTCGCTCCGGCGTTCCTGAGGCCGAAGGTCATGGATGTGTAGCAGTAGGCGCCGAGTGGCGTGATGAACGCCGTTTTCTCCTGGTCTTCTTTTGCCATCTTTATTTGATTGTACCCGGAGTATGCGTCAAGGAAGAATAGTGATTCCGACCCCGCGACCGCATCGATGATCTGGTCGATTCGCGGTAAGACGAATGGGGCCTTGGGGCAGGCGCGGTTGAGACTGGTGTAGTCAATACACATGCGCCATGTCTTGTTTTTCTTCAGCACCAAGACTGGGTTTGCCAGCCATTTGGGGTGCTTGATCTCTATGATGAAGCCAGCGGCGAGTAGCCGGTTCACCTCTTCGGCGATTGCGCGCTGACGCTCTTCGCCCACGGGTCGCATCGCTTGCCTAACAGGGCGTGCGGTGGGGTCGACGTGTAATTTGTGCTCAGCAAGTTTTTTCGGGACACCTGGCATGTCAGAAGGTTTCCATGCAAAGATATCTCGATTCTCACGGAGGAACTTGATGAGCGTGCTTTCCTATTGGGCGGACATGCCCGTCCCAATGGTAACTTGCCTACTCGAATCGTTCTCTACAAGATCTACTTGGCGAGTGTCGGTTGTAGGCTTGAAGGTTGCTGCGGGAGAGTCAAGCTCAGTCGGCTTCTCGAGGATGGCGGGGTCGTTGCGGTCGACTGGGTACTTCGCGAGCTCGACGATGTTGTCGCGTTCCTCGGCGATGATGGCGTCGGCGAGCTTGGCGCTGTTGTCCTCGCACTCCAGGGCCATCTCTGGGTCGCCGTGGACGGTGATGACGTCGTGGGGCCCGGGCATCTTCATCATGTTGTAGGCGTAATCAGGCGCAAGCATGAACCTGGCGAACGCCTGGCGACCGAGGATGCAGTGGTACGGGCTACGGAAGTTGACCACCTCGAATGTTGTCCGCTCGGTGCGGTAGTTCACGGGTGTGCCGAAGGTTACCGGCAGCGTGACCTTGCCGATTGGGAAGGCCTTCCGCCCTGGGACGATGCCGTGGAACGTGATGTTGGTGTTCTCGAGGCGCGAGTCTGGCAGGCCGAGACTCTGGAAGGTCTCGTAGTACAGAATGTTAATGGAGCTTCCTCCATCCATCCGTGTTTTCGGAAGCCAGTAGTCGGCAACCTTGGGCCTGACGACTAGCGCCACTCGGCCGGGGTACTCAATGCGTGGGGCATGATCTTCGCGACTCCACGTGATGCTCTGTTCGGACCAGTTGAGGACGACTGCGTGTACGGCCACCGCCCTTGTGAGGACCTTCCTGTCCCGGCGGTCGCCAACTCCGGTGAAGGTATGGAGCGAGCCGGCGCTGCGGCCGAACCCGTCTTCCTTGTGCTGGTCTTGGTCTTTGGTGCGGTCTTGTGCTGATTTCCGCCGTCGGCTTCCTTGGCGCGGCGGGCCTTCTCTATCCGCTTCAGGAAGTAGCAGTTTCTAGTCGTATGGGTTGAGGGCTTGCCCTCCCTGCTGTCGTAGATGCACGGGGCGTCCAGCAGGCTGCATGCGTCAAACCGTTTGGGTTGGGGTCGGTCCTCTCTTGGTGCGCGGTTGTCTCGGCGAAAGGACTTTGGGTCGCGCTGCTCGTAGTCGGCGTTGGCGACGAGTTCGTTGTGTCTGCCGTCTGCGCGGCGCTTGCCGTTGCTTCACCGGCCGCCAAACCGGTAGTCGCCACGACGAGTGTCGGGGTGAGTGGGGCGGCGATTGCGCCGCTGCCCGTACTCGT
The DNA here is from genome assembly GCF_022539505.1 of Lolium rigidum. Classification (NCBI taxonomy): domain Eukaryota; kingdom Viridiplantae; phylum Streptophyta; class Magnoliopsida; order Poales; family Poaceae; genus Lolium; species Lolium rigidum. The sequence goes on from NC_061514.1 coordinate 210,489,532, forward strand.
CATCCGAGTCGACCGCGGGGTCTTCGTCAGCGTAGCGCAGGGCGATGTCGAAGAGCTCGGCGATGGAGATGTTGTCTCTGCTGACGCGGCGGAGCTTGGCGTTGAGTGGCTCGTACCGGCAACACTGCCGGAAGCAGTAGATCGCCATGTCTGTGCTGATGCCGCTGGAGGTCGTCCACATGTCCTGCCAGCGTTGCACCCATCGGCGAGTCGACTCGCGTGGGCCTTGGATGCAGCGATCCAGGTCTTCTATGGTGGTGGCGCGGGTGTATGCGCTGGCGAAGTGCTGGATGAAAGCGGCGCGAGCTTCTTCCCATGAGTCGATGTTGTTTGGGGTGAGGGTGTTGAACCAGTGGCGATTTACGCCATCCATCATGAGGGGCAGGTAACATGCGGCAAGCAGCTCGGAGTGGCCCTGGATGCCCATCCCCATGGTGTACGAGTCAATCCAGACCGTAGGGTCGATGTGGGTGTCGTACTTCTCGATGTCGCGGGCCCCCTTGAACCCTACGGGGTAGGGCTCGCCTCTGATCATAGGGCCAAAGCATGATGGGCCGACTCGATTGAACGCGCTCTGGCGTTGGAGTTCGTCGGCGTAGCGGTCGTTCATGCGGTTGCGCGCTCGCCATTCTTGGTCGTTGACGATTTGGGTGCGCGCGTCGATTGGCTGCCCGTTGGCGACGACCATTGCTCGCACGGGGTGCGGCTCGACTCGGTGGTTGGTCGAGTGGGCGGCGCGTGGTGCTGGTGGCGGGCAGTTGTTGACGTTGGCGACCGCGCGATTCACCGCTGCTGATGAAACGGCGCGGCTGGCGGATGAGCGTGAGTAGAGTCGCCCTTGTGGATTGGCGGCGGCATGCTGTTGCTCCAGGGCCTTGGCGACTAGGGCCTTAGCATGCTGGATGAGGATCGCGCCGTCTCTCGTTTCAGGAAGTTTGGCGAGAACGGCCTGAGCGGCCGCGACGTTATCGGCCGGTGACGAGTGAAGGGGTAGGCCGTTGGCGCCGACCTCCATGCGGGGAGCTTTGGGTGGCGGTGGTGGCGGTGGTGCGCCATGCGCCACTCTCCCGGCGGCGGCCCGACTCGATTCGGGGATGTCGGGGTTCTGGACTCAGGTGACCCGGACTTCTCCGTCCGGATCATCGAAGTTGAGGCGGGCGCTGGGGAAGTCCTGCGCGCGAGCGCGCTCCATGCGCAGGCGATTGCGCTGTTGGCGGTAGTGAGACACGGCTCTCACTTCATCTTGCTCGAGGCGGAATTTCTGCCGCTCGGCGAGCTCCTTCTTCCTCTGCTCCTCAAGGGCCGCCCGATGCGCCTCGATCTCGGTCGCGTTGGCGGTTGCAGGGAGGGGCGTGGAGAAGGCATCGTTTGGAGGCACTTCGTCGCCTCCCGCCATGAAGACGGCGATTGGGTACTGGTAATGCGGGGCATCGACGGAGTCCGACTCGGAGTCGCTGCCGAAGAGGGGGAGGACGGAGTCATCTTCGAAGTCGCTCGGGTGAGAGACCGGGGTGATGGAGTCCCCTAACGACGCCATGGTGATAGAACCGGCGACCGACGCTGTGGCGGTAGACCCGGCGATTGACGCCGTGGCGACGGATCCGGCGACCGACGCCGTGGCCGCCGAGTCGGCGTCGTCCTCCAGGGCCGACTCGCCCTTGACGTATACTTCGCCGGTGAGAGGAAGAGTGGCGGTGAGGAGTTGCCCCAGCGCAAAGGGGTCGTGCAGCTGGCCAGGGCGAGGCTCAGTGGGGTCGCTGACGCTGGCGAGCCCGACGAAGAGGTTGATCGTGCCGACCGGCACCATCCAAGCGTGCGTGAGGGGCGCGGAGTCCGGCTGATAGGAGCTCGGCTGGATGTGGAAGAAGTTGCCTATGGCAATCATCCTACCGCAGGCGATCGTCCGGCAAATCGTCGAGTAAGGCCTCGCCGCAGCTCGGAGGCTTGATGTCCCATGCCCCACGGTGGGCGCCACTGTCGTGGATATGACCACGGCAGGTGCTACGGGGGGCAGCACTTCATTGATAGGGGGCAAGGGAACATTTCCATCTGCGGATCAAGGTGCACAGGACGCAAGGGTTTACCCAGGTTCAGCCCCTCCGGAGAGTAAAAGGCCTACGTCCTGCTAGATCTATTGCTCAGTGGAGAATTACAATGGGGGGGCTCAGTCGGCGACTACGCCAAGAGCTTACAGGGGGAGATTGGATCTCAGATGATGTCGTCTAGGGTTTAGCTCGGGGGTTTATAAAGGCACCCCCGATCTAGGGTTACATGAAGATAACTCCGAATCATATCAGTTGCTACTAATCCGGGATTTTCCACCCCTCTCCAAGTAATCTCCTTCTCCAGTCGCGCGGATCTTCACCCAGGGACTGCGGCCCAGTCGCTACAGGGCCCAGTCACCCGGTCGCTGCAGGGCCCAGTCACCCAGTCGCTTGGGTGACTGGCAACCTTCTTGGGCCTTCGTCTTCATGGCGAGCGACACACCCCCTTAGGGCATATCCCCATCACAACATGAATGACATGTCCATTCTTGTTTACAACACCATTAGCACTACATAAATTTATCAAGCATGATGCATATGCAAGGTCAATGTTCAAGAACTATGTTTGGACATCTTCCAAAATGTCATCAGCATGTGTGCAAACAAACCATTGGTAAGAGAAATTGATCCTCTTATTTGTTGCAACACAAGGCATATCCTTCAAAAAATTCACCAAAAGAACGTTTGTACAACCGTGCTTGCCAAGAAACCAAATGAAGAGGAATTGTTCAACTTGCTTGAGGCAACGACAACGGTAAGAATTTCATCATCATGCTTGTAAAGGAACCATAAGAAAGAGAAATTGTTTGGCATGTTCAATGCAAAGCATGGGAAAGGTATTAGAGCCGGGTTCGATCTTGAACTTACTTGTGTTATGCTCTCAAGAGCTCTTTTGGTCAACTCGTGCTCAATCAAGGTTGACCTTGCCTTTCGCGTACCTATTCACACAATAGGAAAAGCAAAGAACGTTTGTGCATGGTATATGAACACATCGTCCATCATGATGTTTCATTTCTTTTGCACATCACCATTAGCGTTAAGCAAAGCATCATAATAGATATGGTGAATATGCGGGGTATACATGGAAATATGCTTAACATGGACATAGGAATTATCTCCAAAATTTGGGGAAGCTATGGGGGAACCTCATTCACAAGCATATTAACATTATTGCAAACCAGGCAATGGAAAGAGCAATTTTTCATCATTTTGGTTGCATTAATGGGAGAATATTGCAAACATGTTACATTCTATCATAGCATGGCATGGTCAAATTGTCAGAAGCAAGTAATTCCACATGTCCAACATTGTTATCAAGCAAAGCATCACATGGGAATAAGAACAAAGCATATGGCAAAGCAATTCTATCATCATCATCATGCATGCACTCATAAGTCATCATGTCCACTAGTGGTATCATGGCATCATCAACAGCCATATAGGTACCTTTGTAGTCCTTCTCATATGATGTAGGTGTTGTGGTAGTGCTAGGCTCCATGTGGCCGACATACTCATCTTCAAGTAAGCATGGTCTGGTATCTTCATCTTTATGCACATGTACATCTTCTTCATGATTGGCGTCTCATCATCCATGGAAGATGGAACCTATTGAAACATAAGAGAACACACTAGAAGTAGAGGGTAAGTTGTTAGAAATTGAAATGGTGTCACTTGACTCATCAACTACATCTCTCAACTCATTCGGTGTATCACTCATGTCCTCAAGGTGGTAGCACTCAACCTCACTTATAGTGGAGTCACTCATCTCACATAAGGTGTGGTCCCTCATCTTCATGGAAATGGCGTCATCGATGTCCAAGCAACCTAGCAAAGAGGAAAACAATACAAGAGGAGTAGAGGTTAAGTTGTTAGAAATCAAAATGTCCTCACTCGACTCATGTGGTGCGTCACTTTTGCTCTCAAGGTGTATTTGGCTCTCATCCTCGCATGGGATAAGTGGCTTGTTCTCACGTATGCTATCAAGGTGTTTGAAGTATGCTTTACACGCGTCTTTGTGTTGAGGGTTCATCTTGGCCACTTGAGCATCCAACTTGGCGAAGTATAGCTCCATCTCGTGCCATTGCACTCACAAAGGAAAGGTTTATATATGGTGGAAGGAAAACTACACAATTATCTCACCTTTTAAGATAATATCGGAAAATGGTTGAAGTCAAGAGCAAAGTCAAAACTGTAACGGGTTACTCACACACACACACACTCTCTCTCTCTCTCTCAAAGCACACACAAAAGGATAGAAACTCTATATGTGGTGGGTATAGATGTGGAAAGCAAACGAAAAAGACCACAGGAAAAGTCTATTATCAAATGTGGGTAAATCCAAAGTCAAATGTCAAAAATGGTGATCCACATAAAAAACATGGAAACACACACAACAAGACACAATGTGGTTACGGCGACCAAGAAAGTGAGCAAGCGACAAAATAGGTCCTAACAAAGACTATTATCTTGGTGTCACGCCAACACAAGAGAGACCATAGCTTGGTTGCACAAGAAAGAAGCAACAAGATTTGCACAAGATGCCACTCTTTTCTTCTCTCACTTTTTGCTTATAAGCTTTGAACTCCTTGTATCGGTGGCACACACACTCTTTTTGTATTTCTATTTATTTTTTGTTTTACTAGAAAAAGGGTGCGCTTCACGGGAGAGTGCTCAGCTTCGCTTCGCGCGCTGACAAGTGACGTGGCCTGGTGCGTTTGTAGCCTCCCGCGGATCATCCCTAGATCGACACGTGGCGGGCGTGGAGTAGGTCGATGGGTTACTTTTCTCTTCTTTCTGTAGATTCGAATACGAAAACTGAAATATCTTGCAAACCAAGTATCCAAATAAAGTTTGGGTTACTTTTCTCTTTTTTCTGTAGATTCGAATACGAAAAATGAAATATATTGCAAACCGAGTATCCAAATAAAGTTTCATTTTCATGGTTGTGCTTGTCGCGCCGAGATCTGCAAAACTATATCCCATGTTAATAGGTTTGGACAAAAAAATTGCACTGCCTTTCATGACTCGATTGCACTGCCTTAGGTCGGTTTGCACCGCGCAGTGTCCTGGAAGTGCATCGCAGCGCACTGCTTTGTCGTACCATGTTGCACTGCCTTGGGTCCTTTTGCATCCCGCGGGGTCCTGATAGTGCACCGCTTGTGCACATGCCTTTTTTGTACCATGTTGCACTTCATTAGGTCGCTTTTGCACGGCGTGGTTTCTTGGCAGTGCACCGCCCATGCACTGCCTTCTTGTACGACGTTGCACTGCCTTGGATCGCTTTGCACCACGCAGGGTCCTCGGAGTGCACCGCCCATGCACTTCCTTTGCGTATGGAGTCGTACTGCATTGGCTCGCTTTGCACCACGCAGGGTCCTCGAAGTGCACCGCCCATGCACTACCTTCGTGTACGGCGTTGCAGTGCCTTGGATCGCTTTGCACAGCGCAAGGTCCTCGGAGTGCACCGCCCGTGCACTGCCTTCGTGTACGGTATTGCACTGCCTTGGATCGCTTTGTACCGTTGATGACCCACAAGTATAGGGGGTGTATCATAGTACTTTCGATAAATAAGAGTGTCGAATCCAACGAGGAGCAGAAGGTGTTGACAAGCAGTTTCGATGAAGGATTCACTGTAAAGGCTCACAGACAAGTTTTCAGGAGGTTTTGATATAGCGGATAAATAAAATACAAGTAAGTAAAATGCGAGAATAATAATTGCAGCAAGTGGCCCAATCCTTTTTAGCACAAAGGACAAGCCGGTTTGTTTACTTATGATGACCAAACGTTCTTGAGGACACACGGGAATTTAGTCTAGTGCTTTCGCTTCATATAGTTGATTAATCTTCATTGTTTTGATAAGTGTTGTGTGGGTGAACCTATGCTAATGCACCGCCCTTCCTGGGACTAATACATACTTGTGATTAAACACCTTGCAAGCATCCGCAAATACAAGAAAGTAATTAAGATAAATCTAACCACAACCTTAAACTCAAGATCCTGCTATCCCGCATGCATCGATATACCAACGGGGGTTCAGGTTGTTGTCACTCCGGCACCCCACAATTAGCAAATGAATACAAGATGCATTCCCCTAGGCCCATAAAGGTGAAGTGTCATGTAGTCGACGTTCACATGACACCACTAGAAGAATAACACCACAACTTAAATATCAAACCATTAAATATTACTCAACATAGTTCACTACTAACATTTAGACTTCACCCATGTCCTCAAGAACTAAACGAACTACTCACAAGACATCATAGGGAACATCATCAGAGGTGATATGATGATGGATAACAATCTGAACATAAACATTGATACAACGGTTTCACTCAATAGCATCAATAACAAGGAGTAATCAACACCGGGAGAGTTTCCCCTATGAAATACTCAAGATTCAACCCTAGATGTTACAGCGGAGACAAGGTGCAGCGGTGGAGATGACGGTGTCGGTGGTGGAGATGATGATGATGATCCCAATGAAGTCCAGCTTGATCACGGTGACGATGGCGACGATTTCCCCCCCTCCGGGAGGGAATTTCCGCGGCAGATTTCTGCCTGCCGGAGAGCTCTTTTCTCTCTGGTGTTTTCCGCCTCGAGGAGGCGGCGATGACTATCCTCGATGTCCCCCCGCACCTTAGGGTTTCTGGGAGATGAAGTACGCGAAAGGGCGATGGCTGAGGGGGTCATGGGCCCCCTCCCCACGTGGCGGCGCGCCGGCATTGGTGGCCGTGCCGGCCCATGGGGACGGCCCATGGCGGCCCTCCTCGGCCTCCCCTTTTGGCTGGCTCCGTCATCTGGAAAAATAGGAGCTTCGGTATATTTTCCGTCAATTGTTGATCTTCAGAAATATTGTATCCTGACGGTGCTTTTTCCAGCAGAATTCTGACTCCGGTGAGTAAGGGTGTGTTTGGGAGAGCTCCACTTCACTCCAGTTCACTCCGCCCTCTCAACTCCACTCCACCAACTAGCTCCAGAGCTGTCAAAATGGTGTTTGGGTCATTTGGTAGCTCCAACTTCAGATTGGAGAGAGAGGTTGTTGTGAAATGACTAGAGTATCCTATTATTTTCTTTTATCCTTTACTTTTTACTACCGATCTGTACTACATGATAGTGAGTTGCCTCACATATTTCTGTGTACTATTTTTTCGTCCTTTGAACTAGAACGTGACATGCTTATATATTTGAAGATCATCTTTATGACGATGCGTGCAGTAACTTTTTCCATGAAACTTGTTATGTCTTGGCAATGTGAAGGTCACAAAACTGACTAATGATAGCTATTACGCATGTATAATTATCCAATTAACACATAGAAGGGAAATATAAACGATGAACAATTCTCCACACATAAAAGATATACGCAATTCACCGCAAAAATCAATAATCATTATCCTAAATCCAACTAGACGAATGATATATCACCATGAAGTGGAAATATCAGTAGCTAGCCTGTTGCGGAAGACATCCATTGTCATCTCGCTCTCTTCTGACGTCGACCCATCGGACGCACTTTGAGAAATTGCGTACTTTCGATACCTTGATGGAATAGTTGGCAAATAGTCTGGGTCTCGATCACACCTCTGGAAATGTCGATCTCCACTTTGATGCTCACGCACGTAGTTGTGAAGCACCATGCAAGCCGCGACAATCATTTTTTGCTTCTCAAGCGAATAGCTAGGCATCTTCAGCAGGATCCGCCACTTCATTTTTAGCACGCCAAAAGCTCTCTCGATCACATTACGCACCGACGAGTGCACCTTATTGAACTTTTCCGTTGGAGTAGTTGGTTCCACACCTCTATGGAAATCAGGAACATGATACCTTTCACCATTGTATGGAGCAAGGTACCCTGGTCGGTTAGGATAACCGGCGTCAACAAGATAATACTTGCCTAGAACACACGAAAAAATAGTTATGGTATACTGAAAATTAAGAGACAAATCATCACAGTTTGGTGCAATAATATTTACCCTTTGGAGGATGCGGAAAGATATCTTTGTCCACTCGCATGGCATGATATAACACACTTGTATCATGCATAGCACCTGGCTGCCCAATGGATGCATATATAAAGCGCATATCAAAATCACAAATCGCCAACACATTCTGAGTTGGAATGCCTGTCCTCCCAATGTATCGTATTGATTTTTCACCAGCAATTGATGCACGGATGTGAGTGCCATCTAGTGCACCAATGCAATCTTTAAGATGTGGATAAGCTCTTCTATCACCACTGATCCTTCTATGGACAGCGCGGAAGTTTGGATCTTTTGGTTTCAAATAATGAGTTGCCATCTTAACGACACAAGCAAGAACCTCACCAAACTTCCGACTAATGGTTTCACCTGAGTGCTTGAACCTATTTTGCGTTTTCCGGTTTGACTCACATCCCCCAACAATCCATAGAAAAATTGCAAGTGCCTCATGACTACTCAAATCAAGAGATGTGGTTAGATTGTACTTGCTCACCAACAAGTCGTGAAGGTCAAAGAAGGTATGATTGTTGACACGCAACATCCTGTAGGTCTCTCCCGGAGTTGACAATGTCTCTCTCAACCAACCCATTCCACTGAGAATAGAGGTTCTCGGGTTTGCCTTATCCAAATATGTATCACAATAGAGGCCAACAATATTGGCCACACCAACATATATAACATTCAGAGCTTGAGCATGCTGGTGAACAATCAACTCTTGCTCGTCGTCAGTTACCCCATCGCTATCACTATCCGAGGACATCTGTACACATATAGATAAAGCATTAGCATAAACAATACAGAAAAGGGACAACGATCAACATGTATTTGGAGAAGACACTACCACATATTTACCATCTACTATCCAATCAGAAATCATGCATTTTTTATACTGTCCGATCAGAAATCACACATACTAGTCATAAAGCATATAGAGTAAACGAGGCGATCTGTATATCAATCAGAAGTGACTGTATGATTTACATTTACGTACAGGGGTGGCTCTTGTCTAATTGATTTACCTATTCTGGAAACACAATTTTACGACTAGTATCTAATGACAGGAGAACCACTTGAATATTCACCAAATGCCGTTCAAATTCATATACAGAAGAAATAGCACATGAGACATGCAGGGAAAGGCAAAGAACAGAGGTTGTATATTCGTACCTTCCAACAGCGACAGTGACCTACTAGTTGCCAAGTACAGATGCAACGGAGACCTCCTGGTTCAGGCGTTCGTCGGGTGAGTGATGGTGACCTTCTTGAACGGCGGCGGCGGCGGCGATATGTTTCCAGCTGTGGTCGATCGAGTATGGGACGGGAAGCAGGGGGCAGAGGAAGTAGTGCGGGAGGAAACCGGAAGAGGGAAGAAGGGAGAACGACGGCGAGGAAGAATTGGGGCCTGTTTTGTCGCCGGATCAGCTCTATAGGTGAGGGGTCGCGATGGATAGGGATCTGGCGGCGGTGCCCTAGTCGCCAGCTGTGACGCCCCGGAACCGGTACCATGAGGATTCCAGCGAACCCGCCGAAATCCGCACGATATCGATTCAGAGACGCCCTCCGACACGACGTGCGCGACGAAGCACACGTGATGCCAGAGGAAGTAACACGAGCGGTAGCATTACAACAGGATTACAATAGAGCCCACAAGATACATATATTACAACAGCGACTCCAACGAGTCAAGATACAAATATATAATACAAAGATCAAATTCATACAGAAGATCGAATACGTCCGAGTACGGACAAGATACAAATTGGACTAAGAGTCCTGAAGATAAACGATGGCGTCCATAACCCTGCCCATGCCAAGCCGGAAGGGTAACCTTGCTAACGTCGTCATCTTGTACCTGTCAAAGTCGGGCCATCGGTTGCCGACAAGAGGGAGGAAGCAAAAGAGAAAAGGGAAAAGGCGAGAGTAAGTACCAAGGAACGAACTCCGGCACGTACTTAGCGAGACTGGAAATGGCTATGCTCGCCGAGCGAGTATAAATATATATCGCCTGGGGCTATATGGTAGGTTTAGCGGCAGCAAAACTATAACCAATAGAGACACACTACAACATCCGTCTACTCAGATAAGATAAGAGAGCGCACAAGGTAATAGATAAATACTACACAAACATAACCCAGCCAAATACACATATCCCCTTCAACAAAGCGAAGAGGCAATGTAAAAGGCACTCAACGGTGGACAAGTTTTACTAGGTAGCTGTTATAGTAATGCTATATTACTACGCAAGTTATTAGCAAATTATTAGCAACAAGATAACGGTGTAAGTTGTTCTATGATCAAGCTATACAATTCCAAGTCGTCCATAACCGCGGACACGGCTTATCGATAAGATGTACACCCTGCAGGGGTTGCCCAAATGTAACCATACGCATGCTCGACCCACTTACGACAGGTGGATGTCTCACAACAAGACTGTTCCCAGTTCAACAAGAAAGTCTAGGGAGGCCACCCGACTAAGCTACCCGTAACGAAGTCCGGCCGTACTCCGAAGCGGACTCAGGGTTTGCGTTAACGGCTAGGTGTGCAAACCACACGCTTCGCTAAACGTTCCGCGGGGTACGATACGAGAATATAAACACCCGAAGGCAACGGGAAGTAAACACCCGAAGGCAACAGTAAGTAAAGCATGGCATACATGGCATAGGCAAATAAAACCAAGGTTGTGGCCCCCTTTTCAACCGACTTGAGAAAAGGTAATGGGTGAGGGGGTCCCAATAATCGTCCCCACGCATGGGTAGAGCGCTCAATCTCGGAACAGGATAACAAGAACTCGGGTCCTAGGGGACATTAGCGAGTCAAAGTTCCGATGCTTTCGCAAGGGGCTCACAGATGCCTCTGCTTACAATTTTAGTTGTTAACAAGTAAGTAAAGCATGTGTATCTCCAACAACTGATATAGCATGTGATAACCTCCCAACAACTCAACATATCCCGATAACAGATCGAGATAAAAAACAGAGCCTAAACACGCCTACGACTCGCAAGGCTCAAACATCAAGCAACGGCTATGGGTAAGGAATGATACATATAGGATTATTAGGGTAAACAAGTGGATAGGACACATGACTCGATAAAGAATCGCAACATAAGGATAGCAATGCGAGGGAGAGAGTAAAGTAGGTGAAGAGAGAGGGCTCGCTCTGTGAAAAGCTGCGAGAAGAACTTGTCGGAGAACACGTCGTATCTCACATCAACACTTCGTGATCCTATCCCGAGAAGAAGCAAATGCTACAACAAACAACGGATGCAAATCTTACAACTGCGGATAAAGAACCGGCATGCTCAAGATGATATGCATGACATGACAGATAGGATGCGATGCACTTACCCAATTTAATCGGAGTCGGAACCCCGGACAAGCAAATTAGGTTGGTGTTGCATTTTCTACCGTCAAAGTTAAGGGTGGATTAGCATAGCAAACATGGCAGGGGTGAGCTACATCAAAGTTAAATGGAACCGGGACAACAAATAGTTATATCCCACATATTCCATATGTTCCATATTAGGTGATAATGCAAACTATCACGAATTTATACGATGCATACGGAAACAGCAAGCATTGATGGCATATTAATGTTCAGCACATTTTTCTGATCAATTTTCATATATAACACTTTTTATTTAGAGTTATAGTTTGAGAGATATGATTTATGCAAAGTTTGTAAAAAGATTAAAAATAGACAGAGAGGGGCGGGCTGGATCTGGAAGAGGCCTGCTACCTGGCCGGCGGGAGGAAGGTTCGCGCGCGCGGGCCGGCCCACTTCTGGCGTGCACGCGGCGACGGGAAGCTACGGACCGCTCGGGCAAGGAGCTACACCGGATAGATCTGGGCCGAGGCCCATCTCCGGAAGATCTGGTCGAAAAAAAAAAGGATCAGAAAGCTGGGCTTAAATTGCCGGCCTTGAAATTGGAACTCAGGATCTCACGGTTAAAGACAAGGAACGAACCAGCTGGGCTAGGCTGAGGATGTTGGTTTGGAAAAGGCTCCACGCCTAATGAAGCATCTCTGCCCACGAGATCTGAAACAAAACACAGGAAAAAGGATGAATTAAATCACAGAAACGGGGATTTGAACTCGGGCCTGCTGCGCTAGGGATCCAAGAGCGAACCACTGCGCTGATGTGCAGATGTTGAAGAAGACCAGAATCGCGCCCTATTAGAGCCGACCACGGAGGAGCTCGGGGACATAAGAAACCATGGCGGATACTTGCAGGCGTGCTCGGGGATGACGGAGACGGGACGAAAACAAGGGCGTCGAGGATGCGCCCTGGCTTGGGGAAGCCATAGGTGTGCTCAGTTTGGCCGGAGGAGGTCGAGGGCGGCCGGAATTGAAGAATACGGTCGCCGGAGTTGAAGCAGAAACGGCGAATTTGCCGGTGAAGTAGCGAGCCCCCGGTCGATTCCTTTGGAGAGGATGAAGAGGAAGACAATGCGCATCTTCTGGTACTCACGGATAGACGCGGGGTGGACTGTAGCTGCGGCGCCATGGCGATATGGTGGGGGTGTTGTTTCTTCGTGAGCTTACAGAGAAGAGAAAAGGAAGATAGGGCGAAGGGGGAGTTGATGGCGGCGGGCTAGAGGGAGAGAGGGGAGGGCGCTAGGGTTTCTTGGGGGCTCGATGGGGATTAAAAGGAGGGGAGGAAGCAGGTGGGGATCAGTGGTGGTGCGGTGTGGTCCAAGGCAGAGGAAAAAGGAGCTCACGCTTTCTTCGTGATGGAGGAAGACGACAGAGCGAGGATGAGTCCCTCCACGCTGAAGAGGTACGGGCCAGAAGAGAGGAAGGGGTGGGCCGAAGGTGGGCTGCTCCGGGTAGGAAGAGAGAATGGGCTAGGGAGATGGGGCAGGCCAGGAAGAGAGGAAGAGAGCCCAGGGAGGAGAGGGGTTTTATTAAAATAAAAGATAAGACATGTTTTAATAAAACCATATGGGAGGGGAAAACAAAATAAGAAGGGTTTATAAAAATAATTTTATTTTGGGCAAAACATGGATGATATGATGCATGATGCCATGATGATACCCAAAAGAAAAAGAACAAACAAATCTAATAGGGGTACTACCCGGGGCCGTTACAATCGACACCACTAACAAGGAATCTCGCCCCGAGATTCCACCTCAAGGTACGGGGGAGAGAGGTGAACTATCGGGTCTTCAGGCGACGTGTCGATCTCATCGACACCACTAACAAGAATTCTTGCTCCATGTTGATCGGGCGACACCACTAACAAGAAGTCGTTGTTCCGTCGATGATGACTCCGGAGAAACAAAGGAAGGAGTAACAGTCACACGGATCCACCAAATCATCGTAACAAGAGCTAATAATAAGGGTAGTCGGTATGGTGATCAGTCCATCCCGCACCCAAATTATTACTCTGTACTAGAATAGGAGAGTCGTGTAACAGCTCCCAGAATTCTGATTGACGATATCGACAAGCATTGTCAGCAAAGATTCGAAGGAGCCAAAGAACAAAGAATTGAAGAAAGAGTACAAGAACAAAGATGATGTCAATGAAGAAGACAAAGGTTAACCGTCGGTGATGTTCTTCTGTCGGAAGTCTTCAGAGATCGGACCTATTAGGTTAAGGGCAAAGATCGTCCAACCCACGTTGGAACCTAAGGCTCGGAGAAGACAGATAAGAGAGAAGACTCAAAACTCGCAAAGGTAAGAGGAGAAGGAATAGGGATAAGGAGAAAAATTAGAGCTAATCAGATCTATCCAACGATGTTTTCAGAAAATAGTTTTGGCACTAGACACAACCACGTCCGTTGGCAAGGTTATCCTACAGGCTGGACTAGTGGGGTACCGTAAACCTGGGCTCTGATACCAACTTGTGACGCCACGGAACCGGTACCATGAGGATTCCAGCGAACCCGCCGAAATCCGCACGATATCGATTCAGAGACGCCCTCCGACACGACGTGTGCGACGAAGCACACGTGATGCCAGAGGAATTAACACGAGCGGTAGCATTACAACAGGATTACAATAGAGCCCACAAGATACATATATTACAACAGCGACTCCAATGAGTCAAGATACAAATATATAATACAAAGATCCAATTCATACAGAAGATCGAATACGTCCGAGTACGGACAAGATACAAATTGGACTAAGAGTCCTGAAGATAAACGATGGCGTCCATAACCCTGCCCGAGGCCAAGCCGGAAGGGTAACCTTGCTAACGTCGTCATCTTGTACTGTCAAAGTCGGGCCATCGGTTGCCGGACAAGAGGGAGGAAGCAAAGAGAAAAGGGAAAAGGCGAGAGTAAGTACCAAGGAACGAACTCCGGCACGTACTTAGCGAGGCCGGAAATGGCTATGCTCGCCGAGCGAGTATAAATATATATCTCCTGGGGCTATATGGTAGGTTTAGCGGCAGCAAAACTATAACCAATAGAGACACACTACAACATCCGTCTACTCAGATAAGATAAGAGAGCGCACAAGGTAATAGATAAATACTACACAAACATAACCCAGCCAAATACACATATCCCCTTCACCAAAGCGAAGAGGCAATGTAAAAGGCACTCAACGGTGGACAAGTTTTATTAGGTAGCTGTTATAGTAATGCTATATTACTACGCAAGTTATTAGCAAATTATTAGCAACAAGATAACGGTGTAAGTTGTTCTATGATAAAGCTATACAATTCCAAGTCGTCCATAACCGCGGACACGGCTTATCGATAAGATGTACACCCTGCAGGGGTTGCCCAAATGTAACCGTACGCATGCTCGACCCACTTACGACAGGTGGATGTCTCACAACAAGACCGTTCCCAGTTCAACAAGAAAGTCTAGGGGGCCACCCGACTAAGCTACCCGTAACGAAGTCCGGCCGTACTCCGAAGCGGACTCGGGGTTTGCGTTAACGGCTAGGCGTGCAAACCACACGCTTCGCTAAACGTTCCGCGGGGTACGATGCAGAATATAAACACCCGAAGGCAACGGGAAGTAAACACCCGAAGGCAACGAGTAAGTAAAGCATGGCATACATGGCATAGGCAAATAAAACCAAGGTTGTGGCCCCCTTTTCAAGCTGACTTGAGAAAAGGTAATGGGTGAGGGGGGTCCCAATAATCGTCCCCACGCATGGGTAGAGCGCTCAATCTCGGAACGAGATAACAAAAACTCGGGTCCTAGGGGACATTAGCGAGTCAAAATTCCGATGCTTTCGCAAAGGGGCTCACGGATGCCTGCGCTTACAATTTTAGTTGTTAACAAGTAAGTAAAGCATGTGTATCTCCAACAAGCGATATAGCATGTGATAACCTCCCAACAACCCAACATATCCCGATAACAGATCGAGATAAACAACAGAGCCTAAACACGCCTACGACTCGCAAGGCTCAAACATCAAGCAACGGCTATGGGTAAGGAATGATACATATAGGATTATTAGGGTAAACAAGTGGATAGGACACATGACTCGATAAAGAATCGCAACATAAGGATAGCAATGCGAGGGAGAGAGTAAAGTAGGTGAAGAGAGAGGGCTCGCCTGTGAAAAGTCGCTAGAAGAACTTGTCGGAGAACACGTCGTATCTCACATCAACACTTCGTGATCCTATCCCGAGAAGAAGCAAATGCTACAACAAACAACGGATGCAAATCTTACAACTGCGGATAAAGAACCGGCATGCTCAAGATGATATGCATGACATGACAGATATGATGCGATGCACTTACCCAATTTAATCGGAGTCGGAACCCCGGACAAGCAAATTAGGTTGGAGTTGCATTTTCTACCGTCAAAGTTAAGGGTGGATTAGCATAGCAAACATGGCAGGGGTGAGCTATATCAAAGTTAAATGGAACCGGGACAACAAATAGTTATATCCCACATATTCCATATGTTCCATATTAGGTGATAATGCAAACTATCACGAATTTATACGATGCATACGGAAACAGCAAGCATGGATGGTATATTAATGTTCAGCACATTTTTCTGATCAATTTTCATATATAACACTTTTTATTTAGAGTTATAGTTTGAGAGATATGATTTATGCAAAGTTTGTAAAAAGATTAAAAATAGACAGAGAGGGGCGGGCTGGATCTGGAAGAGGCCTGCTACCTGGCCGGCGGGAGGAAGGTTCGCGCGCGCGGGCCGGCCCACTTCTGGCGTGCACGCGGCGACGGGAAGCTACGGACCGCTCGGGCAAGGAGCTACACCGGATAGATCTGGGCCGAGGCCCATCTGCGGAAGATCTGGTCGAATAAAAAGAAAAGGAAGAGAAAGGTGGGCTTAAATTGCCGGCCTTGAGATTGGAACTCAGGATATCACGGTTCAGTATAAGGAACGAACCAGCTGGGCTAGGCTGAGGATGTTGGTTTAGAAAAGGCTCCACGCCTGATGAAGCATCTCTGCCCACGAGATCTGAAACAAAACACAGGAAAAAGGACGAATTAAATCACAGACACGGGGATTTGAACTCGGGCCTGCTGCGCTAGGGATCCAAGAGCGAACCACTGCGCTGATGTGCAGATGTTGAAGAAGACCAGAATCGCGCCCTATTAGAGCCGACCACGGAGGAGCTCGGGGACATAAGAAACCATGGCGGATACTTGCAGGCGTGCTCGGGGATGACGGAGACGGGACGAAAACAAGGGCGTCGAGGATGCGCCCTGGCTTGGGGAAGCCAGAGGTGTGCTCAGTTTGGCCGGAGGAGGTCGAGGGCGGCCGGAATTGAAGAATACGGTCGCCGGAGTTGAAGAAGAAACGGCGAATTTGCCGGTGAAGTAGCGAGCCCCCGGTCGATTCCTTTGGAGAGGATGAAGAGGAAGACAATGCGCATCTTCTGGTACTCACGGATAGACGCGGGGTGGATGCAGAGCTGCGGCGCCATGGCGATATGGTGGGGGTGTTGTTTCTTCGTGAGCTTACAGAGAAGAGAAAAGGAAGATAGGGCGAAGGGGGAGTTGATGGCGGCGGGCTAGAGGGAGAGAGGGGAGGGCGCTAGGGTTTCTTGGGGGCTCGATGGGGATTAAAAGGAGGGGAGGAAGCAGGTGGGGATCGGTGGTGGTGCGGTGTGGTCCAAGGCAGAGGAAAAAGGAGCTCACGCTTTCTTCGTGAGGGAGGAAGACGACAGAGCGAGGATGAGTCCCTCCACGCTGAAGAGGTACGGGCCGAGAAGAGAGGAAGGGGTGGGCCGAAGGTGGGGCTGCTCCGGGTAGGAAGAGAGAATGGGCTAGGGAGATGGGGCAGGCCAGGAAGAGAGGAAGAGAGCCCAGGGAGGAGAGGGGTTTTATTAAAATAAAAGATAAGACATGTTTTAATAAAACCATATGGGAGGGGAAAACAAAATAAGAAGGGTTTATAAAAATAATTTTATTTTGGGCAAAACATGGATGATATGATGCATGATGCCATGATGATGCCCAAAAGAAAAAGAACAAACAAATCTAATAGGGGTACTACCCGGGGCCGTTACACCAGCCATGGGGAAGAAACAACAAGATGGGGGCGTTTGAGGTTGAAGAGAGGAAAACGTTTCAGCTGGGTGACTAATGGGTGGCATTGGTGGGTAAATTCTTTTCAACTCCACGGGCTAGGTGGAGCCGTGGGAGGTGGAGTGAATTAGGCGAAGCACCTGTTGGCTGGCTCTAGTTTGCTTCGGTAAAACGTACTACACGATCGATCGGCTTCACTTCGCCTAATAGGTGGAGTTTATGCGTTTGGGACAGCTTCGCCTGCTCCGCTGTTGGTTTGGTGAAGTGGAGCTGTCCCAAACACACCCTAATTCTCCAATAATCATGAAACATGCAAAATAGGTGAAATAACATAAGTATCATCTCTAAATATGAAATATATCAATGAAGAACAGTAAATTATGATATAAAATAGTGATGCAAAATGGATGTATCAACTCCCCCCAAGCTTAGACCTCGCTTGTCCCCAAGCGAAACTGAACTTAGTAAACAAGACCACATGTTTATGGAGTGAAGAGTCGATAAATAAAATACGGACAAGAAGCATCACATTTATTAATTCACACAAGACATTCTAGTAAACAACTTCCTCATATAACTCAACCTGAAACAAGTAAAGGGAAATCACAAATAAAGGTGCATAGGAAATCATAATTGGTGATGGCAAACTTCGTTCTTGGTCAAAGAACAATTAACAGATTGTACTTATCTTTTGAGCAGAGTCTTTATATTAGAGCTTATATGGCAGAACTTACATGCTCAATCATGACAATCTCCTCATAATCATTGATAACTGACAAGGGATTAACTTATCAATGCCTATGGATTGTAGGCTAGGGTTTAGTTAGAAGTAGAGGGCAAGTAGATCTCGAAGGTTTCAGCCGAAAAGTACTCGACGATTATGAAAACTAAGGTTT